>NC_090941.1:406791324-407096051 GCF_040938575.1 Ambystoma mexicanum
TATATATGGGAGATCGGGACGCGGGTGCTTCAAAATAGGTGCAGACGTGAACTTAGCTTTCAACTCCTGAAAGGTCTATTCGGCTTCCTCGGTCCATTCAAAACGTTTATTTTTTCGCAAGAGTGCAGTGATGGGTTGCACCACACGTGAAAACTCCGGGATAAACCTGCGATAAAAGTTGGCAAAACCAAGCATGCTTTGGACACCTTTCACCGAACTAGGTGATGGCCATTTGAGGATGGCATCCACTTTCCGTGAATCCATTCGGACCCCTTTAGGTGTCAGGATAAATCCGAGAAACTCAACCTCGGTGGTATGGAAAACACATTTTTCCAGCTTGGCAAACAGTTTGTGCTGGCGCAGTTTCTCTAGGACGCCCCTGACAAGCTTTCTGTGATCAGATTCCGAACAGGAGTACACAAGAATGTCATCGATATACACGACAACACAGACATCGATGAGTTCCCGAAGGACATCGTTCATGAAGAATTGGAAGGCTGCAGGCGCGTTGCACAACCCGAAAGGCATCACCTGGTATTCGAATAGTCCATATTTTGTACGGAAGGCCGTTTTCCATTCGTCGCCTTCTTTTACTCGTACCAGATGATAAGCCCCCCGGAGATCTAACTTGGTGTATACGCAAGCGTCCTTCACCTGGTCAAAGAGTTCAGGGATCAGAGGCAGAGGGTAACGATTTTTAACAGTTATCTGGTTCAATGCGCGGTAATCGATACAAGTTCTAAGGTCGCCTTCTTTTTTAGGCACGAAGAACAAAGCTGAGGATGCCGGGGACTTTGACGGGCGAATGAAACCATTGGCAAGGTATTGATCTAAATATTGTCTCAAATGCAGATTCTCTGGTTCAGTAAGGGCGTAAATCCTGCTACAAGGGGGTTGTGCACCGGGCACCAGATCGATTTGGCAATCGTACGATCTGTGGGGAGGTAACGTGTTGGCCTGTTCCTTTTGGAAGACGTCCTGAAAGTCTTGGTACTCTGGAGGTAGTTGCACGGGGACAGAGGTTACTGATGCTAGATTAATCTTTGGATTTTCTGGGTAGCAGGTTTGTGCACAATGCGGGAAGGTTATTCTCTTTGCTCGCCAATCAATTCGAGGATTATGTGTCTCTAACCAAGGGATTCCGAGAATAAGCTGAAACTGTGGAGCCTTGATTACATCAAACACAACTGCCTCCCGATGGCCATCCGGTCCTACAAGTGTCACCTCAGCTGTGGAATGTGTTACCGGTCCAGAGGCAATTTCGGTTCCATCTACTGTGGTGATGACATCTTTGTTGGTTTTAGGACGCAGAGGGAGGTTTATCCTAGAGACCAATTCTCGATCCACATAGTTTCCTATAGCCCCGCTATCGATGTATGCCTTTATAGCATGCAACCGTTTAGGCTGTTCCGGATCTACGAGGACCATTGGCACAATGAAATGCGAGGTCTGAGAGTTAGTTTTCAAGCTCGGCAAGCGGACCCCTACACTTGCCGGGCGTGGTCGTTTCCCGATACAGAGTTTCCATGGATTTTATCAGCGGCTCCTACCACCTTCTTGGGCGGCTTAACCGGGCAATCTCGTAGAAAGTGTCCAGAGGACCCACAATAAAGGCATAATTGCATCTGTCGTCTTCTTTCACGTTCTTTTTGAGTTAGGGGTCCTTTAACCCCTCCGATTTGCATAGGCTCCGAGCCATCAGCCCCCTTGCGGTTAGCGTGGGTCTTGGCCAACACCCGGGTTTCAAACTTGGACCGATCTGCTTTTCTGTTTTGCAGCCTGTGATCCAATTGGACCACTAAGTCTATATATTCAGTGCATTCTTGGGGCGGATTTACAACTTGTGCCAGGACATCTTTAAGTTCTCTGCGTAGACCTCGATAGAATAACGTGATTCTTTTATCCTCTGTTCAACCAGTTTCCACAATTAGTCTATTGAAGGTTGCAATGTAGGATAGAAGGTCTTGATTGCCCTGTCGCAGAGATAGAAGTTCGTCATCCAGAGCCTGTCCCTGGGAGTGTCGAGCAAATAACCTTTCCATGCTTGTTTGAAATCCTTGAAAATCACGAAGAATCGGGTCATCATGAGTTACCAGTGGGACTGACCAATCGGCAGCACAGCCGCTGAGATATGACAACACAAAGGCTACCTTGGTCTGATCATTAGGGAAGGCCCCAGGTCTGCATAGGAAGTGCAAACGACACTGATTCATGAATACGGCGAATCGTTTGGGGTCCCCAGCAAAGCGTTCAGGTGGGGCCAGCGGCATGTTTCCAGGTAGATTAATCTGCACCGGGTTACTGGAAACCACAGGAGCAGGGTTCCCCCCGGAACCGGGTAAAGGAGTTTGTCCAGCTTGACCTTGCAAAAGCTGTCTAGCCAGGTCATCAGCTCTATCCTTTATTACAATCACTTCCCTCCTGAGGGCACTAGTCTCTTGACGAGCGGCGTGTACTTCGGCCCGTAATTCCCCCAGTAATTGGGCCAACTGGTCAGTTTCTGAATTTTCCATAGCGCCTGGTTGGGAATTTGTAGGAAGGCTTCGCGTTCTGTAACGCTCACCTGGTTCCCACGGGGGCGCTGGTCTAGTCTGGATTGCTGTGGCCTCTTATAGCGTGATGCGCAGGACCCGGAACACCGATTGGACAGGACCTCCAAATCGTGCTTGCCTGGCCCGTAGGAATATCCTTCTGCAGATGAGAAAGGGGATTAACAGTCTGCAGAATAGTGTGCTAGCTCCCCCATTTCCCCCTTCGTTCCTCTCTAACTTCCTCCAAACCCCGGTTTAAGCTCACCTTATGGTTTGGAAGGATGAACTCTCCATCCTGCTTCTGGTGCAGGGGCGCGCGTTCGTCCAGTTACTTCACTGGTTTTCAGAATGGCGCTGGCTAAATCCACTTGACTTTCCTGAGCGATGCGCCGTAAGTATGAAAGTTCAAAGTTCAAGTGAGGACCCCTTTATGTTGTCTTTCTAACCTGTGATCTGTCCTTTATTTCAGGTGCAGAATGAAGGCGATGCGTCGAGGGGTTAAACTGCCGAGGTGAGTAGTGATGAGGGCGATCCCTCTTAATGTCCTTATCATTCCCCAGAAATGTCTCTTGTCCTTTCCCCATAGGGGCCGGGGTATGGTAGTTGCCAACGGGGCGCCGACCCGAAATGTGGAAGAAAAGCCGGTAAGTATTATGGCTGTTAATCAGGCTTTCGTTCTGTGTTCCTTCTGCTCACCTTTTGTTTCTTCCTCTCTCCCCTAGGTGCAGAGATGTGGCGTCCGATGCTGACAGCCGCGATGGAGCCGGGAGATGTCTCGAGGACAGGTGAGTGAAGCGTGGCGCTGCAGCGAGCAACGCAATGCTTTTAAATGGAAGTCTTTCTTCAGGGATGCTGGCGAGAAGATTCCGGATGCAGGTAAGAAGTTTGAAATAGTCCTTGGTTTTCACATTTCTCTTCTCTTCCTTCCTTGCAGGTCTTCCAGGTTCGAGGAGGGCGTGGCTGGAGTCCAGGAGCAGGAGCAGACACGGTGAGTGTTAAGCTGCAGGAAGCAGAACAACGCGAAGCATGAGCTGCTGTCTGGGCGTGGCTTAAATAGCCTCCAAAGAAGTCCCAGGTATGTATCCTTCCCTGGCCACGCCCGAGTGAAAAAATAGTCCCTATGAAAAAATAGTCCCTTTCAGGTCTCAGGGAGGCCTGAAGCGTGCAGCATGGTCTGCATCAGGTAAGTGCACAAAACACCTCCCTTTACGAGCCTGGCGCCAAAGGTGCCAGGATTGAGTCCAAAGAGCCCCTATAAGGGGCCGCTGGGCTTTTACCCGAGGGCATGATGCCTGCTTCCGGGGGTGCTTGGCCTGGCCTGGTGCTCTGGGGGTAGGCATCATGACACTCCCTTTGTCATGAGTATGCAAGGCTTCCCAGCAGCAATTAGCCTTTCCTGCCAGCAGTCGAGGTGTCAACCTTTCTCAGGCTCCGAACTGTCAAAGCAGGATTTTTTTTTTTAACTCAGACTAGGTTTAGCTTTTTTTATTTTTTTTATATGGTTTATTACAAACCTTTAAAAAGAGAAATACAGATCATCGATAAAATTGTGTCAACATGAAATCAATAAATCCTGAAATCAACACACTCTTCTAAAAAAAATTAACACAGTTTATAGGTGGATTTTTAACATTAGCAATCCTTTGACATTGTTAAAGAATTAAGCCTTTAAACAAGAACATAGTTTAAAACAGGCAATTTTGCACTTAATTCATGAAAAAGCACATCAAACTAATTTCTTTAAATCCGATTTTCACCTGCAGCAAATACACGTTAGTCAGCATTAGTTCTTCCCTTGAGTGCTGGAATGGTTTGCAGAATGGATACATGTATCATGCCTTTGTTTAGAGTTTCTCTCTGCACAGCTGATTTTGATACTTGTTGCAAAGTCACACAAGCTCCTGGTGACTGCCCCTGGGTGGTATCGTTGCACACTATAAATCAACATTGTTATCAATGTCTTAATTAATTACAATCTCCCCTAAGTGTTTGTGATCTGTTTTAATCTCAAAATTGAAACCCCATAAAAATGTCCAGATGTTGTCAATGGCCCACTTCAGCCAATATTTATTTTTCAATTACTAGCTACTTTTGCTCGAGATGGTACTCTTTCTGTCAGCTGCACACTCATTGAGAAGACATTGGTTTGGAGGCCACTTCAATTCACAAATCGCATGCTCTTTGTCATGACTATAAGACAAAAGTCTGTTGAATTTGCACAGTTTGGTCTATTTGAGCAATTCAAGCTGCATTATAATAAAGAGCGTACTGTAGGAATATTTTGTGTTTTGATGCTTTTAGATACGTGGCTCACACAGGCCTGGCATGCTAGTCTTATTAACATTTATAAAGTCTCAACCCAATTCGGGCAAGGAATAGATGGTGTGGTATTCAGAAATAGAAACGTATTTAAAGGAACAATATAACTTAAGCAAGGTTGCTCTCCAGCTCTCCATCATAGAGATCAACAGTGTTATATAAAAACCAAAAAAACGAATATCTGCCTATATGCATCTCACCATTCTCAGTCCATACAAACATTTATTCAAAGAGTCTACACAAAGCTACATTGTATTTTAAAAGATACTAGGCACTTTGACATTACCATTCTAGATTTTCTTTAGCCTACACAACACCAAATACTTCAAATATAGTGTTTTAACATAAGGAAAGTGTGCTGAAAACATCTGAAGAAAAGTGTGTTATCGGAGAAAGTTACTTGAACAATTTATTTAGAATACATTTACAATAAATCTGACTTCCCTATACAGGTGTGAGGTAGGGAATGGAACTAGTTACTTACCTGTAACTGTTGTTCTCCAGCATGGGTCTAGCATGGATTCGCATGCTCATGAATATTCCCCATCGTCAGGCTAGGAATCCTCGGTAAAAGAAAAAAATCTGTTTCAGTTTCCTTTCTGAACTCTCTTTCTCCTAATAACCAATCACTGGTCTCTGGGTCATACTGCCCCCAGCCAATGACTGCCCTCTACCTAAGCCCCTCTCCTCTGGCAGCCATCTTCAGATTTGGTAGCACGTAAATTGGCAGTAGGAACAAGAGAAGAGCCGCAGATGGGTAGGCGGGAGGGTTTGCATGTTACAGGTAAGTAACTTGTTCCTTCTCCAGCATGGGATCTGGCATGGATTTGCATGCTCATGAATACAAGAATACATAGCAGTACACACATGCACAACCACGGGATGTGGCAAGGCTCAACATTAAGCATTTCAACAACTCAACATTAAGCATTTCTTACCTCCTCACTAGGCTCACCTACAAGTGAACAGGTTGCGCAGCACTGCTTGGCCAACTCTATACTGCTCCCTGGAATCCCGGTCGACACAGTAGAATTTTGTGAAGGTGTGTGTCGACCTCCACGTAGCAGCCCTGCAGATGTCCAGTAGGGGCACACCAGACAGGTACGCTGTAGTTGCAGTGATCGCTCTGGTCGAATGAGCTCTCAGACGGCCAGGCAACGGTCGGTTTGCCAAGCAGTGACAATGGGTGATACAGCCGGAGAACCACCTGGAAATGGAAGCCTTGGAGAGGGCCTTCCCTTGGTTCACAGGGCCAAAGTTCACAAACAGCTGTGACGTCTTCCGAAAACTCTTCGTGCGGTCCACGTAGAACTTCAGCACTCTAGCCACATCCAGCGAGTGCAAAGTCCTCTCAGTCAGCAAAGAAGGCAACGGGAAGAAAACAGGTAACACCAAGGGCTTGTTGAGATGGAAGACCGATGGCACCTTGGGCATGAAGGAGAGGTACGTCCTCAGCACAGCCCTCATTGCGTGGAAAGTCAAGTATGGAGGCTTACAGGAGAGGGCCTGGATCTCTTCCACTCGTTGTGTGGAGGTGATGGCCACCAGGAACTCCGTCTTCCACGATAGGAATTTCAGAGGTGTCGAATGAAGAGGCTCGAACGGAGGACCCATGAGCCTACTGAGCACCACATTGAGCTCCCACGCAGGGGCTGAAGCCTTCACCAGTGGGAATGAGCGAAAGGTCCTTTAATGAACTCCTTAACCAGGCGATGCGACCACAGCGACGATTGCCCCTGAGTTCTGGTGTAGCGGGAGATAGCCGCCAGATGGATCTTGATAGAGGAGTGTGCCAGCCCCGCCTTGGCCAGCGACAGCAAGTACGGCAGCACTTGAGGGGCTGTAATCCGTAGAGGGTTTATCTTCTGTGCACGGCACCAGACGGTGAACCTCTTCCATTCATGTCTGTAGCACTTAAGAGTCGAAGAAGCCCTGGCTTTGGCAAGTACCTCCTTGAAGTCCGCCGGGATCTCATATCCTCCAAACTCTAGCGCTGCAGGAGCCAGGCCTGCAGGTTCAGTGACCCCGGGTCGCGGTGCAGAATCGCGCCTCTTTCCCTGGCGAAAAGATCTGCGTCCGCCGGAAGCTTGACTGATGGGGACGCTGACATGTCCAGAAGGTCCGGGTACCATATCTGTCTCAGCCACGCCAGTGCGACGAGGATCATCCTGCACCGGGACCGTCTGAGTTGACTGATGAGTCGTAGGAGCAACGGCAACGGTGGAAACGCATAGAGAAACAGGCCATCGTAGGGGAATGAGAATGCATCCCCCATGCTCCCCGGCTGGGGAAACCTACTGGCGAACCTCCGGCACTTGGTGTTCGTCGCCGTCACAAACAGATCGATTTGGGGATTGCCCCATCGTCTAAACAGCAGGTTCCCCTGATCCTACCGAAGTTTCCACTCGTGGCAAGAGCGTAGCTCCCTGCCGAGTGAGTCGGCGACGGTGTTCTTCACTCATGCCAAATGAAAGGGTACCAAGAACATCCTTTGGGCGATGGCCCAGTGCCATAGGTCCTGCGCTTCCTTGGAGAGAACTGGGGATCTGGTGCCCCCCTGCTTCTGAATGTAGAACATTGTCGTGGTGTTGTCGGTGAGGACCCGCACCATCTTGCCCTTGAGGGACGGAAAGAATGACTTGAGGGCCCAAAACACAGCCGGGAGGTCCAGGACGTTGATGTGCAACGACTTCTTCTCCGGGAGCCAAAGGCCTCTTGCGTGGAGATTTCCGGTGTGTGCACCCCATCCCTCCAGGGAGGCGTCCATTGTCACTGTCTCCTGATGCGCCGGGGTCTGGAAGTTCGTGCCCGCTGCTAGATGCGCGCGGACCTCCCACCATTGAATCGCTCGACGGAATGTCTCATTGAGGGCGATCTTGTCCTCAAAGCTTCCCGTCGCCTGCATCCAAGGGGCGTCGAGGAACTCCTGCAGTGGCCGCATCCGCTGTCTTCACAGCCAAACGAGGTAGATGCATGACAACATCATGCCGAGCAGGGACTTGATGGACCTCACCCTGGCAACCTTGATGGTCAACAGCCGTTGTACCTTGCCCAGAATGGCCTTTATCCTGTCTTCCGATGGTGTGGCTAGGCCCGCCACCGTGTTGAGTCTGGCTCCCAGGAACTGAGCGTCCTGAGATGGCTCCAAGAAGGACTTTGTATAGTTTATCGAGAACCCCAGTTCCGTGAGCAGGCAGAGAGTCCTCGCTGTGTGTTCGACGGCGTGTTCCTTTGACTTCGCTCAGATGAGCCAATCGTCCAGATAGGGGTAGACGTGGATCCCCTGCAGGCGTAACCGTGTTGCCACCGGTGCCAGGCACTTGGTGAAGACCCTTGGGGCCGACTTCAAACCGAAGGGGAGGGCCTTGAATTGGTAGTGTCGCCCTCTGACGCAGAAACTCTTGATGTCCTTTGTGAATGGGGATGTGGAAATAGGCATCCTCCAAGTCCAGCAACAAGAGGAAGTCCCCTTCCTCCCGCTGTCCCAGTACGTGCTGGAGGGTGACCATCCAGAACTTCTGGGATTTTATGTATTTGTTGAGGTGGCAAAGATCTAGAATGGGCCGCCAACTGCCGGTCTTCTTTCGGACGAGGAAGTACAGCGAATAAACTCCAGGCCACAGGTGGGAAACAGGGACAATTCCCTTGGAACTCCAGTGTGTGTCCGTGGGCCAGAGCATCGAGCACCTAACAGTCAGTGGAGATGGACTTCCACACGCTGACAAAGTTCGCCAGCCGACCTCCCACCGGGGTACTCGGGTGGGAGCCCGACATCATGGCCGGTTCAGTCCTGCTTCACTGAGGCCTTACCACCTTGGGCCCCTTGGCGACGACGAAGATGTCCACCGGCCTTGTTGCGGCCTCTGTAGGCTTCCTGGGACGAAGAACAGGCCGCCTGACGGTATGAAGAAGAGCTGTGCCAAATCCTTTGGAGGCACCTTGTGACTTGCCTGCGGAGGGCCGAAAGGACAGCCGTCGTTGATGGAGCGTGCCCAAGGCACAGGCCGTCTCGGTGTCTGCCTTGACGGCCTGCAGTGGCTCGTCCACTGCCTTGCCGAACAAGTTGTTCCTGTCGAAGGGCATGTCCAGTACCCTCGTCTGTATGTCCTGGAAGTCAGTGGCCCTGAGCCAGCCACGCCGGCGAAGGCAAACACTGTTGCCCATCTAGCGGAAGCCGGTGTCAGCGATGTCCGTGGCCACCGTGATGGCGTGGTCCGAAGCCACCTCGCCTTCTTGCAAGATTTTAAGGGCTTCTGCCCTCTTGCCGTCTGGGAGGAATTCCAGGAGGGGGGCAATTTTAAACCAGAGCTCCCTATCATAGTGAGCCACGATAGCGAGAGCATTGGCCGCCTTAATGGTCGTCGCCGCCGACGAGATGACCCCAACGTCCCTTGGTGTCCAGCTTCTTCCCCTCGCCGTCCGGCGGGGAAGTGGAAGTCGATGCCGTCGCCCCAGCAGATTTCTTCTTGGCCGCCGCGGAGACCACCGAGTCCGGGGACGGCTGTGCTCTGAAGCAAATAGGTGCAGAGTCTGGATCCCAGTACTTCTTCTCGTACCGGTCTCGCTTCGCCGGGGCCGAGGATGGGTTCTTCAGGCGGGTCAGCCCTTCGCCCCAGATGTGATCCAACAGAGGGACCGAGAGCACCGTCTTCCTCTTGGCCTCTCGTCGCTGATAAAGGAATGCCTCCTTCTTCTGTTCTTCGGGACATAGCTGAAAAAGCTCTGAGGCCCTAGCGATCATGGCATGAAAGGAGCCAATTTCATCAGGAGGAGAAGCCCGGGGTGGGGGCGACGGGGGATCAGTTCCATCGTCACCGCCGTCGTCCGTCCCCGTCGTCGTCTGTTTCGTCCCTCGGTGGAGGGGATGGAGGTGAAGGATGGCAGGGCAGGGGTGGATGGACCCACCTCCGCTTGGATGGAGGGCTCTCCGAAGGTCCAGGTGCCGCTGAATCATCTGCCGGAGGCAAAGGCATCCTCTTCCTTATTACTGTGCACAGTGTATGCAAGGCTAGCAAGATGTCCTCCGACCTGTCCGTCGGTGGTGGCAGCGGTTGTGACGGGAGCGTCAGCAGTGGCGTATTGTCCTCCGGCTCCTCTTCGATCTGCCGTTCCTCGTCATCTCCCTCATCGCTCTCCACGTCCGCCTCGTCGGGGTCCTTCCCATACGATCTGACCTTGACAACTTCTTGTCAAGAACTGACTTGAGGCCCGAAAGCTCGTCCTCGGAGGCGATATCTGAGTCCAATAGGAATATCATGCCTCCCCCCCTTCTTCTCGCCCACGGGCACCACGGGGGTCTTATCGATGGGCGTGAAAGGCGATTCCCTCCGGCTGGGCAGGGAAACTCTTGGCTTGGGTGCCGTCTCCAGTGGGGCCGCCTCCGCGGTCTTCACCAGGGACGCTACCACACCCTCAATCGAAGCCTTAGCCTGGTGAATCTGGGCCTTCATGACCTTAGGCGTGTCTGATGCCTTCACCGTGGGGGGAAGGCCACCGCCTCGCTCCCCCTTGGCTTTCTCCGTCAGAACCGATCGGGCCTTCTCCAGAAGCTTACCCGGGTTGTCCGACTTCCTTTTCGTCGAGCCAGAGCGTTGGCTCGTGGTTGACAGCATTAGCGATGCTGCACCTGGCCTGGCAGCCCGTACCAACGGCGCTCCCAGTGCCCGTGCACTCGCATTGCTTTGCCTTATGTTGGGCCCCCGTCGCCAGAGTGCTCTCAAAGGTCTTAGAAGACCGCTCGGATTTTCTCTTGGGAGAAGTACGTTGCCGGGGCTCACCTGCCGTCGGGCTCTTCGACTCCAGCCAGTCAGCGAGTTGCTTGCAACGGTCTATCATGGTACGAGAGGACATGTCCTTGCAGAACACAGGCCTCCGACGTGCGATTCATCTGCGTGCAGGCAGTAGCGGCACTGGGAGTGCCCATTCTCCTTGAAGACGTTCTCTATTCCACATCCTGGGCAGATCCTAAACAGAGGCGTCGAGTCTCCTTTGTCTTCGGCCATGACCACGAGGGGTAGGCCTCCAAGATCTTCTGGAATCCTCCAAGAAGTGAAATTCGACAAAAATTTGCAATA
The DNA here is from genome assembly GCF_040938575.1 of Ambystoma mexicanum. NCBI lineage: Eukaryota > Metazoa > Chordata > Amphibia > Caudata > Ambystomatidae > Ambystoma > Ambystoma mexicanum. Next base: position 406,802,249 of record NC_090941.1, read on the forward strand.
AGCAGTAAAAGCACGAGAGCTAAGAACGAGGACTCCAACACTTGAACGTGCAGTAAAAATCTGAAGATGGCTGCCAGAGGAGGGGCTTAGGTAGAGGGCAGTCATTGGCTGGGGGCAGTATGACCCACAGACCAGTGATTGGTTATTAGGAGAAAGACAGTTCAGAAACGAAACTGAAACTGATTTTTTCTTTTACTGAGGATTCCCAGTTTGACGACGGGGAATATTCATGAGCATGTGAAACCATGCCAGACCCCATGCTGTAGAAGTATAGGCTTATTTATAAGCCACTTAACTGTAGACAATGGCCAGCTTTCATCTATCTCCTTAGGTTTGAATTCAAAGTAATGCGCGCAGGGATCTAATTGCTCTATTCTAAACTAGCATCTACACTTTTTAAGTACATGAGTGCAGCTTTCTCAAAACATGCATGTACGACTTTCACTAAACCTGTGTTACTTTCAGTCTGTGTGTGTTACTTTGAATAAAGTCAAGTATCAGCTTTGAATTCACACGGGTGTTTACTATTTTCAAACTATTTGCATGTGCGACTGTCAATCTATGAAAGCATGTACAGATTTGAGTATGCTTGCATGCGTTTTGGGCTGCAGTTGTAACCGTCTCCACCATGCATAATTTCAAACCCACTCTTCCTTTCCACATTACACAAGTCTATTTGCACAGTTAAAGATATAGGACTTCACACAATTCTTATTAAAAGGAATGAATTCCCTAAGCATGCATTTTTTAGCGCTAACATTGTAACCAGGTCTACGGCATCGCCTGGCTCCATTAATGCATGGTATCACCCCGGGCAGGAGTACTTTGCAATTACACTCTAGCCCAAATAAACTGTAGATCGGCTTAAACCACAATTATATTTTTAAATGTACTTAATTTTACAAAGGCAATTCCACATGGGACAAGGCCTGCGTACAGGCCCTGTCAGGGGAGAGAGAGAGAGCCCAACCCGGACAACCCGCAGTGCCCGTGCAAGTGTGTACAGACCCCCTCTCTTCTCTATCTTACCTGTGATGATGGCGGTGTCACTGCCCCAGGAGAACACTGATGGGGAGACGCTGCAACAGGCAGAAGGAAGACACCATGCAGCAGCAGTTCCACATTTTGCCACAGGATGGGGCAAGCAGCACAACACAGGCCACAAAAGAAGAGGATCTTGCGTCTCCACAGCATCCAGAAAAAGAGGCCTTATTAATGAAACTCCAACTAGCCCACCACGGAAATTAATATTAAAAGGGCCATCAGAAGGCCTTATCAAACAGGGACTCCAATCTCTCACAAAGGCTGTTCCTTTCTTTCCAAGAGATGCTGCCAGAAAAGGGGGTGGAGCTTACAAGCCATTTTTGAAGCCTGCCTAAGCAATTCACCTGCCACACCTTCTTGAGCCAGGTAAGTGATTGGACAGGGAGAGTATCCAATCCTGGGAGGGGGTGGGGTATTTAAGGAGTTGAATACGAGTTGTGGGTTAGTTGGGTGAAGACAGGAGGCTGTTGGTGAGAGGGGGACTGTGGAGTGTTTGAATGTAAGGAGTGTGTCAAATAGGGATAAAGTGGAAAGTAGTATTAGTTGGGAGATGTGGTATTATCATGAGCTGGTAGTTGGTAGTAGTAGATGGTAGTGAGTGGTAGCAGCAGTAGTGACAGCAGCAAGTGAGAGTAGTAGGAGTAGTAGGAACAGCAGAGAGATAGTTGTGGTAGTGTGGCAGTAGTGGTAACAGAGTGGACATCGACGGTGGAGTAGTAGTGAAGAGGAAGGAAGGTGATGGTAGCAGAGAAATTGGTTGCAGAGTGGTGGTTGGAGAAAGAGGGATATGGGGAGTGGTAAAATCTAAGGTGAGAAGTAGGAAGGAGGAATGTGAGAGAGAAGGGGCAGTTGTACAGTGCAGAGAAGGGTCAGGAGAGACTGTGTGCAAGGAGATCAAGTGGAACTGGGTGGAAGGAAGCACCAACCCATATCTCCCATAGAGTACTAAGTGGGGCTAGGTCAGGGACAACCAGAAGACCCCTATGGAGGTAGCCAGCTACTGTGTTAGGGATACCCCTTTTAGCCCAAGGGGAAAACGCAGACAGTAGGGGGTCACCTTGCAATATTACTAACACCCTGTCATGGATACCTGGGCTAGGCAAGTGGAAAAGACCGGGGTAGTTGAGTTAGAGAAGGACGACTCTAGCGCCAAACATCCTAAGAACCCAGTCAGCCCTAACGGCTAATTTGATTGTCGTAATACCTACAATAAAGACTCTTAGGACGTATTCCTGTTTCCAGAGTGGTTCTTTGCGGCAGTGCCTTGTCACACACATAAATGTAGCACCAAAATGCATTCAGTTTTAAATTTCTTTTCACACTAAAAAGTGCATTGGGCTTTACAGAAGTAACTCAAAATATCAGCACCTGCGTTCCTGTTCTAAAATTCCCTGAGTTACCCTGGTCAATTTATATGGACAGTTTGGGGTTGATAGGGGTGTAATTTAACTTTTTGATTTGGCTTCTGATTTTGGAGAGTCAGCTGGGCTCTCAAGTCAGCCTGGAATCTTTCCTTCAGAAAACCTGCTCCTTAGGTGGCTGTCTGGAAACTAAATTTCATGCATAGACTGGTCCTCCTTTCAATGGACTGGTTGGGGTCAGTCCTTCAAATATCAACTTTGCACTCCCATCTCCAGCTGTTCCTCAATGTTCATATCCCCACATTCCACAATCATATTCTTATGTGCTTACAATTATACATCTTTCTGACTGGTCCCCTCTGTGGCGACAGAGGTGTGGTTTTTCCAGTCCCGAAAGGTTTGGGCCAAACCACTCCAATTGATGGAATGTCTATATTGTTTTTCGGACCTAGCTTGTGATGTGACATGTGAGATTGATAAAACGAATGTTACATTCTGCGAATCGATACGCACATCCAGATACTTGAATGATCGCTGGGGGAGATAAAACAGCTACGTATTTCGCAAATTTTCACCAATTCCAAACATGCCATGGTATATAGATTTTACATAATTTGGTAGATATTACTCCCATCTACAAAGTGTTAAAATGTTGGGTGGATCTGAGCTTGCATTGCGAAGCAGTAATACCTTTAATGATCAAACATTTCATTTAAGATTTCCCTCATATTACAGTCTATTCATATTGCTAGTGTGGAGTTCCTGGCATTTCCCTGCAAGTGGTAGTACATCACCCACATACTCCTTTTTGTAGGATATCTATATGTATTCAGAGCATATGGCATTTGCTGTGCGGAGTTCAATAACTTTTCCCTTTATCTGGGCTAAGGGAGTTATTATGGGATGCCTGGAGCTTGATGAATGATGACAAGTCCTTTAAGGCAGAGAACCCGAAGCCATTGGTGACATCTGGCAGGCAGGGGATTTATTTGTATAATTGTCAGAACAGGCCTAAATAGACCACGAAGGCCTTTTTTATTTGCTATTCATGTTTGGTTATTGTGAACTGGGGTAAGCCCGATAAGTAGCATTTTCAAAGAATTTCCGTTTCCCTTTTTGGCATAGTTTTAAAATCCCCCCCCCTTCATATCACCAGACTCAAGCAGACCACTTTGAATCTCAAATGATAGGATTCAGAGTGAAATATATACAAGGTAGAACAAAATGGAACTTTTATGTTGGTCTGTGTATAACTCTGCATCAGTGTGGCAGAAGTGTTCTGCCGTGTACCCGTGTACCTTATCAGCTCAAACCAGTGTTGGAGAGGAGTTTTCTTTTGTGCAGTCAACCTTGCTGCGTGTACTTGGCTTACCGACTGGTGCTTGTACTGCACCTTTAAGAGGAAGGACATCTAAGCGAACGAGCTACGCAAAGCGTAGCGAAGTGTGGCAGAAGTGTTCTGCTGTGTATCCGTGTACCTTATCAGCTCAAACCGGTGGTAGAGAGGAGTTTTCTTTTGTGCTTACTACCTTGCTGCATGTGCTTTGCTTACTGAATGGTGCTCGTACTGCACCTTTAAGAGGAAATACTTTTAAACCAACGAGCTACGCAAAGCGTAGCATGGCAGAAGTGTTCTGCCATGTTCGGCGGTGGAGGCTCTCTACCAACAGTAAGTGCTCCACTTCCTCTTCCACCTCCTCCAATTGTTATTAGCTGGCTATTAATTTCTTAGTATCTATTGCTTGGCTATCGAAGGTCGGTACGGGTGAAGTCCTGACTTAAATGAAGATTCTGGTGTGACTGTTGGTACTTGTTCCCTTTGAGACCCAGCTGTTCTTTGCAATCTGCCTGGCCTGTGGCGCTTTTCGTTCCAAAAATTAACAGGCCGAACGCCGGCCAGGAACAGCCCCTCCTAGGGAAACCTTCTGTTTTTGTTGCCATCTTAGGACCAGCTGGAGCAATCTAGATGATTCTAATTCATTTGGCCAAAGCTCTTTTGAGTGGCTCTTAAGCCAACTTATTTTCATCTTTATGCTGACCAGTGGATTCTGGACCCCTAGTTCTTGCTACCTCTACAACTGAAAAGGCATATATCGGAGGGCTTCTCAGGCTGATTTAATGGGTTGATTTAACCCAAATTTTTGAACAAACGTGGAAGGTGTCATTATACTCCGGTACGGTGTCTATTCAACAGTCCCCCATGTATAACTTGAGTGCTGTTTATAGGGATGACAGTTTGGCTATAGAGGTGGCTCACAATGATTCTGTCCAACTTTGTCGACCGATGTCTCACCTCATATTTCAGGAATTCCACAAAAGCGAATCGTGAGTCCATTGCCAACAGGCTTGCAGTCCTTGATTCTATTGGAGCAAGGGGGCAAACATCAACATGGGAATTCTTTAGATTACACTTTGTCCTCTTCATTGATCAAAAGGAAGATAAATGAGATAAATGACTGTTTGCCCCAATTAAAAATTGACAGTTGGCTGAAGAAGCACCCTCTAAAAGGTGGCGTTCCCACCATATTGACAATGACCTCCGTGAGGGTCCTGCCTCAATCACTTCAACATTGAAGAAGTCTTCAGAATCTCTGCCTACATATCAGGAAGTGGGCAGGGCTCTGGGAAGTTCCTCCTTGGACATTAGCGTAGTACCACAATTGAGTACTCCTTTCTCACTAAATGATCTGACTGGGCTAGATCCTGTTGACCACAAAAACCCCAAAAGATTATGCAATGGAGCCTTCCCCGGAAATTATGAGGGGATCCCTTTGCACACTCAGATTTAGCCTCTCCTTCCCAGTCAGCATTAGTGGCTCTCAATTTCATACTAACATCAATTGTATAAGTCTTTGAGCTACTAAAAAGAGAAGTGCATGTGCAGGCAGACAAACTCATGGAATCTACGAAGGAAGTGGAAGGTTGTGAATTCTCCGTGGTGGGTTTAAACTGTGCAGTAAATACAGTAATTGCAGAGAATCTCGACATAATTAAAAGACCGGCTTCTACGAAGTCCTCCTCTCTTGCTGCTTTTCAAACAATGTTACAGTCCCTAACTACCAAATCACATACATAAATATGAAAAAAAGGACAGAATGTTGATTTACTTACCAACTTGAGACATGCAGATCCAGCCTCCGTACCAGAGTCATATTCAGATCCGCTGGATGACTCCCCGCTCCCTCTCTCCACAATGGAGGAGTTCATCAGGCTTACCCAGATCCCTCCTGAAATAGATTATGTAGAAGCGAGATCTAAGCTACAGAGCGTGCTCAATCAGAACCAACCCTCAGTTCAATCCATTACACCCATTGACGAATCGGTTTTAGATGAGATCCAACAGAAGAAATATAAACGGAAAGTAACAAGGGGAAAAGGAGTCCTCCAGCCCGAATCGAAGAAATCCAGGGATCAGAAATAGAAAAAATCTAGGAGAGCTGGGAATCGCCAATTTTTCAATGCCATGGATAAGGCTACTGAAACTCCAGTAACTTCAGGTCTTCACCCTCAAACAGCTCCACTGAAGGTCCAAAAAACAAAGGGGAAGCCACATTTGAGGAAAGGACTGGAGCTTAACCGTAGATTGACTATGCCAGAAACGCAACCTGACGTAATCCATGTGGAGTCTGCTCACAAACAGACTATCTCTCTGTGGTCATACCAGCTGTGATGCAACCTATCCCTGAGATTCCGAAAAGGATAACTAAATTGGCTTTGATTTTTTTGCAGGGGAAGGAAGTCAACTACGAGACGCTTAGTTCCGGGCACCCCTGGTAGTGATTTCAACACAAGCATCTCCAGACTGTTCGATCAGAGTAACAATGGCCCGGTAACTGATATAATCGTTAGCAGCAAAAGAGTCTAACGTAGGGGGTGTGCCAGTCCCTACAATCACCAAAAGTGCATCTGCACCTATCGGGATTCCTAAAATCTGGCTGGAATTTAAAAGATCTAAACAGCCGGGCAGGATTTGAACAGGAGCTCCATTCTGGCTATTCCCAATAAGATACCATCGTTCTGTCTGCTCTCTACGTATGATCTTGAATACGTGTGCTTCCCATTTGATTCGCGAACTGACCCAGTGGAGTTGGGTCTGAAATCCCACTTGGGGGGTAGAGGCTATATGGGCAGCGGCGGGTGACTTGGAGAGGCAGGGCCTGGTGATCTCGAATTCTCTTCCATTAAACATTAAGAACCCTCCTGAAAACCCAAAGATGGAGCATGTGGGGGCGGGTGACAGGGAGTATGGCGTGGCAGGCCTTAAAAAGGACAATATTCTTGCTACTCTACCAACCATCCTGGCTGAATTATATCAATGAATTGGGTTAACTGAGGGGCGGCTTTAGTTAAAAAACAGATTAAGATCATGAGTTGGAAAACGCTAGGTTTCAGTAGCTTTAAGAACATTACTATGCTTCAATACATATTTGGAGGTTACGATTTGGTACTTTATCAGGAATCCTGGTTACTGAACTCTATTGGCCTAGATGACTTCACTATTATAGACCAGAAAGCAATGCATCGGAACGAGGGGGGAAATCCCCCGTCCGGTGGTCTGTTAATAGCAATTAGGAATTCAATTCTAAGGTCAGTAATGAAAATCCAGGTTAAAAAAAAAAACGTCATTTGCGCTGCTTGCGTTCACTTAACGGCGTGCAGGCAGACACTTCATCTAATTGTGATCAACGTCTACTGGAACCCTGCTAGTTCAAAACGTACCGATTCTTTTGTCGATTTATCCTTCCTCCCTCTTTTTGGTAATGATTGATGGGATGCCCACTGAATTAATACTGGGGGGATTTGAATTCTTCTTGCCTCACAGTCAAGACAAATGACCACGTAAATATGAACTTGCTGTTGAATGGTGAAAGGTGGTTGGATTTTCTGTCCGAATGGAACCTGTATACAGTGAATGGATGTATTTGGGGTGTGGAAGCGTTAAGGTCAACATGGTCTAATGGTCGTAACAGCTCTGTGTTTGATTATTTTTTTCTGTCCAAAATCTTGCTGGATAGCTGTGAAATGAGAAGGACAGAAGCAATCATAAAATATTGACAGCTAGCCTTAACTTGGGATCTCGCTTGGCTCGGGAAGTCAACAAAATTCCCCCGGAAGTAAATCAGGGTGGAAACAGGGTGGTTAAATTCCAGAGAGGGGGAGAATCCCTAAATTTAAAACTGGATCACTTCCTGAGTCAAACAGATGCTGAGGATCTATCCTTGGCCTGTATTCCGTCTAACTATACCAACCTCATTTGGCGTCTGGAAGCCCCCAATTTGATGACCACAAGGGTTAAAGCTCGTCATCAACATGAATTTGACGAAGTAACCCACCAGAAAAAAAAAATCTTACAAGAGCACTTCGAGCACTTAAAAACTGCAGTGAAGACCTCCAGGCTATAGCTCTCAAATGAAAATCCCTGCTGAATTAAAAATTGGTTGAAAGGCCAAAGGGCTTTGAGATTACAAAAGGGATGGGGAGTCTATGTTAAGTGTTCTGACCAAAACAATTCTAGAAATTTCTGGGAGATAGTCAACCATGGGGGGGAAAAACATAGCTGGGGCTTCAGGGTAACATGCTTACAGAGTAGGCGTGGTGTTCCCATTTTCGGAAGTTGTATGGATCAGCTCCTGAGGAAAGTGTGTCTTGTCCATCCTTGGCTCGGTGGAGCTTGTCCATCACGAGGGATCGCATTGAGGACTTGATAGTGAGGGCCTCATCCTCAAGAGCCCCGGGGACGAACGGCCTTTCTAATTAGATCGTGAAATCTAATGCTTCTGCATGGTCAGTGATACTGTTTAACCTCTTTGTGAACATTATAGCGTGCAAGGAGACCCCTCCCTCGTGGAGTTCAGCAATCGTCATTCCAATCTTCAAGGGGGATGATCGGGCACTGGCAGTTAATTATCGCCCGATCGCTCTTCTTGACGCGGACAGTAAGATCTTTGCCTCACTGATTCTGGTCGAGCTAAATTGGGTTTAGGAAAGGTTGGTATACCTCGCTAAACAGGGTATTTATTCACACATTGATTGGTAAAACTTGGGCAAGGGGCGGGCCGGTCCTATATTGAGTTTGGATCGGCCTGTCCCTGGCCTTCGATACAATAGAAAAAGATTATGGGCCTAATTGGATGCATGGGGGATACCGCCGGGAATTGCTGGCTATCAGGCACCTCCATGCGGACATGAATATTCAGGTGAGATTATGTGAGAACGGTAATCTCTCTGGTCCGATTATGACTAGAAGAGGTGTTAGGCAGGGTTGCATTTTGGCTCCCTGCTTATTCCACCTCTATATCTCAGATCTGGGTAAGGCTCTCATTTTTTGTGCTCTTGCTGTACCCAAGATCGGGAACCAATCTCTGAGCTGGTTAGCATATGCAGATGACGTGGTCCTTGTAGATCACACCCCAATAGGCCTTCAAAGCCTTATAGAGGGGTTTGAGAGCTAAGCAGCGATCAATTATTTAATAATCAACCCCTCTAAGACAAGTGTTGTCTGCTTTTCAAACTCAGGTAAAAACATCCCTAAATTCAAATGGAGGCTAAATGGGCTTGTTATTCAAGTGAAGTGGGAGATCAAATACCTAGGCCTGTACCTCTATACTAATCCTTCAGTTATGAAAGTAACAACACGCCTGAAGTCAGTGATTGATCAGCTATCTTGTCAGATGAAAAAAGCTTCTTTCAAAGTATTGTACATTTTCTTTGGTTCCCCTAATTCGTTTATACAGGGGGGAAGGTGATTCCCAAATTGCTCTACAGACTAGATTCAAATTTCCAGGCTTTGGGAGAGACTTGGGGGACGAATATGGAAGAGGGTCTTGAATCTTCCACAGTCTTTCCCGGTCTCCACTTTGAGATATGAGTTGGGCCTGTCGTCTATGGTGGCTCTATTGGAGTAAAGGACACTTTTGCTGTATCGCTCTGTTATGGCACCAAAGAGGGGCTTGTTGTATGAAGACCTGGTAGTCCATCTCATGCTGGGAAAGTCACTGGAACTTATGGGACTGAAGGAGATTGCTCTGACTCACTTAAATGAGCTGGATAAAACTCCTGAGGATCTGGTGGGGAACCTGGAGAGTGGGAAAAAAAACATATGTAGAGCGAGATTAGATTAAGATAAGGTCCGAAATTTGAAGCTTGCCAAGCCATTCTCATTTCTTGATAAATTTAGGGGCACCCTTCCGGGTTACCTAATTAAATTCCCAGATCCTAGGGAGAGATCTAACTTTTTCAGGTTCCGTTTGAATGTCCTCTTGACTGGCGAGATAAGGGCTGCTAGAGACAATACAGGCACAGAGGATGGTCTGTGACCAGAGTGTGGCGAGGGGCGGGTACAAACTTTAACACATTGTAACTGAGTGTCCAGCATTGAAGGAAATGAGGGTTAAGCATCGCTCTCAATTTGTTTGTAGTGAAGATTGTCTCACCACTTCTGCCTTCTGGTAGAGTGCAGCTTCTGTTCATAACAACAAACTAACCATGGGGGTCTTAAACCTGTTGAAGTTTGCCGGTCTGCTCTAGCGTTCTTTGTTTTGTTTGTCTGTTTGGTTGATGGCTACGTTTGTATCTCAGGGGATTTGATCCTGCACCTAATTTGATCCTGCATGTTTCCAGAGTCATGATTTTGTCATAACAGTGGGCAAGAGGCAGACATTTCCAACAAATGACAAAGCTGGTGCCTCTCTTGCTCTTTAAGAAAAGCCTTTATTAATTCACTTTATTTTAGGCCATCATCTATTGCTGCATTTATCCTTACAGTACACAGAAGCTTCTCCTGCCTACTGGTGGGAATCAGAAGGAAGACACAGACTCTGATAAGACATTTCACTATCTTCTTTGGTAACCAAACGAGAAAAAATGCCCATGTCTCCCTATACGATGGTGCTAGTCAGTGAATGTCTTAAGAGAATCAATCCACCATCCAAACTAAGTTCAACTAGCCCTACCACCAAGATAGCAACTAAGAACAGGGGAATGACTCTTCTCCCGGGTTGTTTGCTTTCCACAAACATTATTCAATACTTGATTTTCATATAGTGTCAGGTGACTCTTGATCAGTTCATGCAACTCGTTCAATACTTTAACTTGGTTTCGCTTCTTCCCTATTTGATAAGTGTTCTTTATAATTGGATTCCCTTTTCTTGGTTCTTTCTACTGAGAGAGGTTCTTCTTTGACCAATATGACAGAGTATTCCAATAATGATTCCCTTTTACTTCTTTAGCTTTCAGTATTCTGAGCGCCTCATCTCTACTGGGACGAGTATGATCAGTCCCAATAGAGACTTGTACTTCACTGGGACGAATATGATTGATCACACAATGTTTCTCGCTTACTCCTCTGGGCTTTAATATTACAGTCTCAGACTCAAGTGGTAGGATTACTCCCATAACAACTGTCCATCCCCCTGCCAGGTCTAGTTTTATTTCAATCCAACCACCTTCAGATGCATTTTGAAACAAAACAGAGAACACAAAATGAACATCTTAAAAATGCTTGTTCAGTCAAACTTGAATACAAACCTCTTTAATTGCTTAAGAAAACACCCCATAGTTGCTACTTGCATTGCAATATCTTTTTTTTTAGGGTGCACCTTTAATACTTATGCCAGTCTGTTTTTCGACACACTATGAAATGCAATCCTAATATCAACTAGTTTGTAGCGTTATTCTCTGGAACATGAACCAGAAGGAAACGTGTGTGCAAGTACAAATATACTATCAGAATTGATTTCAACATTTATAGAAGTTATATTTCTTTGAACTGTGTCAAGTCTTCTTGGATAACAAAGTGCAGAAAAGCAGTGTGGCTGGGAATAACAATGATGCTATTCTGAGTAAGTGGAAAGTCTTTATTTCACCAAGAAGAACTTTGTTGTTGTTGGAACTGTAGTTAACAAAACTTTATCTTAATACTGAAAACAAACAGTCTTGAAGATAAATCAATCTGAATCAAGGACACTAGGCCCAAAGTGGGAAACAAGTAGACCAATTTGAGAAAAGAACAGTTTGAACTGATAAAAAGTGCAGGAGGAGGGAGCCCTTCTCCTGCTCTTTTGTTTTGTTGAATTAGTGATAGGGTCAGATATGCAGAGTTTGGATGGTGGATGAATTCTTTGGGACATGGAGAAAGACTGGCAAAGTACCTTAGATATTCCTTTAGGTAGATGATCGCCCCCCCCTAGTTATAGGGATCGCTAGGCCTTTACATTTAATTTTTAATTTACTTATTTAAATGTATTTGTTTAGTTTCCTAAAAACTTTACAAATTTATATTACATCATCTAAAATCAGCATAACAAAATAGAATACAATTATACATTTGCGATTTACATTTCACATGTTTTATCATGGGTTTTCCCATTCTTTCAATAAGCTCTTCACAAAATAAATATATTCGGTAATATCATATTACTTATATATCCTCCTTTATACAAATAACTCTGCTTAATATATATAACCGTTCGCTACTTAAATTCACATCCTTGGGTCTTATAATATTTTATATAATTCTTTAAAATCATTAAAACTTTCTCACCAAAAAATGTAATAGTTTTGCTTAAAATGTACAATACTAAATAAACCATTCATCTACTGTAACTCAACTCCAGTTATCACTTTACACTTACTGGCCGCATATGTTGACTACAGTTAGGTGCCAACTAGAGTGCTCACAATGTGACTTCTATTAAGCTTTGTTTTAATTCAAGACCACAGTTGATACAACGCAATATGCAATCCCCGACACTCCGTATTCAAGCAATATATCCAAAATGCATCACTTTTAATTGCATCGTAGTCATATACTAGATGCCCGAACATAGTCATGTATTCAGATCCCAGATCACAACATTCTGTTAATATACATCGAGGGGTCTCCAACCTATGGGGCTTCCTACAGATCCAGCAATATCTTCAATTTCTTGGGAGTTTTAATCGCCCACCAATTAGCACCAATAATGGTAGCTGGTTTGTGTGCAGTCTCAGGCGAAAATATCTCACAGCAAAGTTTGGACACTTTAAGTATTGTTGGGTCCGCATATACTTATGGGACACTCCAGTCAAATATTTATAAGATGGGAGAGTCAAGGTGTTCGTAGTTGCGGGCCCAATCCCATATTTAGATTTTCCTTATTAATATTAGCCTTAACGTTTCATAAGGGGTCTTTCCAGTATAATCAGGTGGCCATTCTAGGGCCTTGCATAATGTCTCTGAGGGTTTCTCAAAACTATCGTATGCACATGTTCTATTTTCTAACAGGCGAAGAAGTTGGCATTGTGGAGTAGAGTGTATTTTTAGATGTAACAATCCACGCTTCTTCAACAACTCGCCTTTCAGTGACATTAGCCCCAACTCAAGGCGTATGTATTGGACTGGCACTGACTGACTGACTGAGGTTCAATATTCTTCTCCACAGCCGTCCTTCTACTGAATCCAGCCATGTCAGGTCACTCATTGACAATGATTCCAAACCATACAGTATGGTTGGAGAGAAACATTGTTTATATAATATTAGGATACCTTCGAATGTGAAGCCCACTGTTTCTCTTGCGAATTTTGTGATCAGATGCGTCAATCGACGGGCTTTAATTTTCTTGGCCTCTATGATATATTTATAGGCAGTGCGACCACTCACCTCTAGACTGAGATAAGGATATATTTGAACATATTCAATGTTACCTAATTCTGTGTTGAAGCCCGGACATTTCACCTTTTTGGCTAATATGGCCATTATTTTGGTTTTTGACATGTTTATTTTAAGTTTATTCTCTATTGCATATTTGTGTAACTCAGAACATATTTTTCGCACCCAAGTATGTATAACTCAACAGGATCAAATCATCTGCGTAAAGTAGACATGGCACCGGTGACCCACCACATTTTGGGCAACAACCGATACTAGAAGGTAACTGTTGAGGAAGGTCTGCCATGTACAAATTGTACAGTAATGCTGCCATAGTACAACCCTGCCGAACTCCTTTCTGTATCGGGATCAGTGTTGTCGTGCAGCCTTCGTTGGTAAGGATCACCCGTGCCTGGGTGCCCTAATGCAGACATTTCAGTATATTAATCAACCAAGGTGAACACCCCCATTGCCTGAGCTTGCTCCGAAGTCTCTGACGATCCACACTGTCAAACGCTGCTGAAAAGTCAATGAAAATTACATACAGTGTTAAACCAGCTGCATCATGGGTCTCTAAAATGATTGAGGCAAGTATTCTAAGATTATGGGTTGTCCCAGCCCCCGTTCTGAAACCAGTTTGGGTATAATGTAATATCTTAGAATCATCCACCTATATTTTTTTTTAAACATTGTATTGAATATTTAAAACAATACAAACCAAACTTGCAGTGTATACAAGAACATTTCCAAGTCGCGCTCACTGAATCCCTTATCCCACCCCCCGCTACGAGCCTACTTCTGCTAACATTCTGTTTCTGCCTCTTGTGATGGGGTATTTCTACCCGTGGGATCCGATGGGCCTTGTGTTGACCCAAATAATTCTGCTATCAGGAGCCTCCAAGCCATCAGGGTTTCAGTCTCTTCCTCCCCCCCAGCGCTGCTCGTTTCTTGCCATACTACAGTTTACGCCTCCGCCCATTTTTGTAAATCCATCCACCATACTTCCAATTGTGGTTTATGGCATGTCTTCCACCCATAGCAATCCTCCTCTTCGCAAGCGCATATGCCAGGTCTTTCAGTTTGCTGACATGCCTAGGTTTCCGTGGCCTAAGGATCCCCCCCCAACAAGCAGGCCCACACGGTATCCACCACAATCTTGATGCCCTTTTCTGCCAATTTGTGTGCGACCTCACCCCAGAAGCGCCCTATGACCAGGCATGACCAAAACATATGTACCATGCCCGCATTTTCCTCATCACATTTAGGGCATGCCTGCCTTCCCACATTTTTGAACTTGGATATTCTATGAGGTGTCAGATACACCCTATGTGTAATATACAATTGCAACTGCTTAAGTCTTGCGTTCCTTGACACTTTCTTGTGATACCCTTGGACTCGTTCCCACATCCCGTCCTCCATCGGGGCTCCTACTTCCTCTTCCCACTCCAGTCTCAATTGCACTATCTCCTTCCCCACTATGGCAATCATCATCATCTCATATATTCTGGATATCTCGTGTCCTCCTTCTGCTAGATCGTATATTGTGTCTATAATTGCGTCTGGTTCTTCATCAAGCACAGGTTCAGGCCACCTTCTCTTAATCTTCGCACCAGTCTATGGTGCGTGATGTACTGGCCAGTATGTAGCCCAGTTTCCGTCCCCAACTCCTCAAAGGCTTTTATGGTCCCATCTTGCCTAATATCACCCATGGTCGCTATACCAACCGACTCCCAATGGTTCCTGATTATCATTCTTAACTGCTCTTCCCCACCCACCAGTGCAACCAGTGGTACCTGAGGGGAGCACGGGCATGGGTTCCCCATCAGTTGACAGGCCCTACGCCACATCTTCCATTCCAGTACCAACATCTTTGGACACCCATCCATCTCTGTTTGGGACAACCACATGATCTCCTTCAGGTAAAATGGGGCACAGTCCCGCCTGAACAATCTGGTTTCAGTGGTTTCGTCCTCCGAAAGCCATTTTGCCACATATTGCAGCTGACTTGCAACATAATAGACCTCATAGTTGGGCAACTTTATACCTCCATTCTCGTAAAAGGTCTGTAGCTTCCAGAGGGCCACCCTATTTCGTGTGCCATGCCACAGGAAGTCCCTACACATGCTTGCCAGTCTGCTAAAGAACTTCTTTGGTATCCTATACGGGATATTCCCGAAATAGTGCAGGAGCCTAGGCAGGACCACCATCTTCAACATTGGGCTACGACCCATCATTGCTAAAGGCAGCTTTACCCAGAACCGCATGCAATTCTCAATTTTCCTGATGGCTACTTCCGTATTACGCATATGCGCTTCCTCCACTGCGTGGTATATATCTATTCCTAGGTAGCGGAATGTACTAACCGCCCATGGTACCTGCAACCTCGGTAGCTGATTCAGAGGGGTCCCTTTATACCCGCCCAATGGAAACATGTTAGACTTCTGAGGATTCAACGCTATACCAGACAGTCCCGCATATTTCTCCATCACCTCCAAAACATATTGGAGGTTTTCTTCCGGGTATCGCAAGTACAATAATATGTCATCTGCATATAATGATATCAAGTGTCGTTCACCACCCACAGAGATGCCTATCGTGTCATATTGATGCCTTAGATAAATCGCTGAGGGTTCCAGAGCTAATATGTATAGCATGGGGGACCATGGACAACCCTGCCTAGTTCCCCTGCCCGGCTTCCACCTCTCCGATATCACTGTTCCTGTTTTCACCCTGGCCAGCGGTTCACTATATAGCATCCTAGCCCACTGTAAATATCCTGGACCCATCCCATAGCCGGCCAGGGACGCCAGCAGCCACGGCCATTTGACTGAGTCAAAGGCCTTGATTGCATCCAGTGACACAACCGCCAGTACGTCCTCGCTTTCGTTCCCATGTTCAATGACCCTGTGGAGCCTCCTGATATTATGGAATATGTTCCTGTCAGGGACATAGCCCATTGGTTCGGGTGTATCAATTTACCTATAACATTCCGTAACCTATTTGCCAAAACGGCAGTTAGAATTTTACTATCTTGATTCAACATCGACAGGGGTCGATAAGAACTACAGCTAAGCCCTGGCTCGTTAGGTTTGGGTAGTGGTATTATGGTCGCTTCTCTAAGTGACTCTGGCAGTCTGCCTAGCTCATATGCCTCATTCAGCATGTCTAACAACGGTGGGAGCACCTCATCTTTAAATATTTTATAAAATTCACTTGGGAGTCCATCAGTTCCCAGGGTCTTACTAGTTGGCAGCTGTCTCACCATCTCCCCCAGCTCCTCTAAGGTAATCGGTGCATCTAGCTCCTCTCTTTCCTCAGCGCTGATCTGCGGCAATCCTATGTCCTCTAGGGTTTCCTCTATCATCGCGTGGTTCTCCTCCCCATCGTCCCCATATAGTTGCCCGTAATAGTTTGCGAACTCCAGATTGACACCCACTTGAGTGTCCACCACATTTCCATCTTTGCTTATTATTGCTCTAAATGGGGTTCTAGGTGTTTCACTCTTGTATAGCCAGGCCAAGATCCTTCTCGGTTTATCTCCACCCGCATGCTGTCTCTATGTACTTTCTACAGTTAAGGTTACATAGCCTTTTCCAGTGACTAGCGCACTTTTGCTGCAGTCTGTATCAAATCAGTATCTAGGTTGGTACTGTTTTCTCCCCTAAGAGCCCTTTCCAGTTCTTCTTCAGTTTCTTGTAGATCCGCCAGGATCCCTCCCTGCAGCCCTTTTGATTTTGCAATAGCCACTCCCCTAATCACTACTTTGAAGGCCTCCAACAACGTGCCCGTTGAGTCCACACTGCCCGTGTGCGTCTCAAAGTAACTAATAATCTCATCCCTCATGTCCTCCGTAAAGAGGGGGTCTCTGCGCACCTCCGCCCTGAGGCGTCATGTCGGGATTCTTGCTCTTGGTGGGAAACATTGCCATCCGAAGATCAGGGGCGAGTGGTCCGAGAGGACTCTCGCTTTATATTCAACGTGTGTGACTTCTATCAGTATCTCTGGAGTGGCAAAGTCATAGTCCAGCCTTGTGTGTAGTTGCTGCGGGGCAGAATAATGTGAGTACTGCCTCTCATGAGGGTGGCCCTCCACACATCTTCGAACCCAAAGTCATTTAGCAGCGTCTAACGCTTTAGCCAACGGGGTAGGTTTATCAATTTTTCCATCTGACCTGTCCAAACTGGGATCTAACACGCAATTAAAGTCCCCCCCCAGATCACCGCACTCCCCACACAGCTGCTAAGGTTATTACACAGCGTTTTGAAATATGCAGCAGTATTTTGATTTGGGGCATACGTGTTTACAATGCTTATTTCCCTATTTTCCACTAATCCCCTCACCACGACCATCCTTCCATCCGTCTCCACCTGCGTGTGTAACAGCTGGAACGGAACATGTGGTGCCACCCAAACGAACACTCCCCTGGCATAGGCCGAGTATGAAGAGCCCACCATAGTTCCCTTCCATTTCTTCCCAATCATCTCCACCTTGTCTCGCGTCAGTTGCGTCTCTGGCAACAGTGCAATATCCATCTTCTGCCTCTGCAGGTATAGCATAACCTTGTTTTTCTTCAGGTAACTATTAAGCCCCCTGACGTTCCAACTATTTTAAGCTCCCCCATAGCGTGTCAGATTCCTACCACCTCCCTCACCCCTGCAGTCCCATTCCCGCTGCTTAACTCGTCTATGTAGGCTCCTACCCCAACTTAAAGTCCCTCTAACTATAAACACAACAAGCCCCTCCACCTCCCTCCCTCCCACTTTCCCCCCTCCCCAAACAACACCCTCCCCAACTGTTGCCCAGCTCCATCCCTGGATCTCAGGCAACCCCGCATCTAGCCCCGTCCGGGAAAAGCCTACGCTCGCGGCTCAGTAGGGTAAAGGCACCCTAGCGGCTGCCTTACTACTAATTCTTGGGGGTAAAAAAAAAGGGTCTCTATTCTGTTGCTCCTGTTTGTCTTAAATTTGCTATGCTTAGCGCTACCAAGCTCGCTTATGCAATCAGTGCAATATATTCCAGTCCAACAGGGTAATAGAGTCCGAAAGCCGCATAATATCGAGCAAGTGTTCCAAAGCTTCATACTAGGACTCCCTACCCCCCCCCCGCTTATCCCCACAATGTTCCTGATACATTCCCATCACTTATTGTGCTTCTGGTGGTCCTGTTCCTCGTCCTGCTCCGGGCAGCCCTGCAAGTCCAGCCAAGACGTCACTTCCTCCGGGGTGTCGAAAAAGAGCGCCCTGCTTTTATGCAAGACCTTCAGCCTCGCAGGGTACAAAAGCATATACCTGATACCAGCTGCACGCAGTCTTCTCTTGATCGCCACGTAACTGTACCGCTGCCTTTGCACCAACATAGTATAGTCAGGATATGCAGTGATGTTAGTGGATGCCCTTTCTATCGTACCGCCTTTACGAAAATACTCCAAAATCTTTTCCCTGTCTTTGTAGTTTAGAATTTTCGCAATTATCGGCCACGGTGGGGCCTGTGGTTTCCTCATCAGAGCCCGATGCGCACGTTCAACCGCAAACCCTTGCGAGAGCTTGTCCGCCCCTATCTCTTGCAGGATCATGTTCTCCACATAATTTGTAGGGTCCTGGCCCTCTTCTCCTTACGGCAGGCCGACCACTCGGTTTTCAAGGTTAGCCACCTGCTGTTCAAGTACATGGACCTCTTTTGCGTTATTTGTGCCGACATCCGTGTTAGTCTTCACCGCGCTCTCTAGGCCACTTGTCCTTTCCGCCAGCGTTCTAACGTCTTGTAGCAGCCGGGCGACTTCGATTCCTACTGCGTCAATTTTGTTCTCAAGGGCTGTACGCAGATCTGCCATTGATGTGCCCCATTTAGTGCTCAGTTCTGTTATGGCCTCTAGGACCTGGTGGTTTTCTCCCTCCGGGACACTATCCGCAGAGGCCGCCATTGCACCTTGCGTCGGGGTCGAAGGGGCTTGCTGTGTCTTTGCAAAGGGCTCCATTGCCGATTGCTTGCTTTTGGTCCTCAGCCCCTTCACTGACATCGTGCAATCTTCCTTGCGTGCCTGGCCTCAGCTCTGCAATATTATTTTACGTCTCCAATTCGGTCAGGTATTGGGGTATCTTCCCCAACCGGTTGCACTATGCGGTGGCTTGGAAAACTGCGTTTTCGAGTGGGCTGTGCCCTCCCACGTTTATCCTTTGACCTCTATAACGTATTTCCTGAGAGCCAGTTAGTGTTTGGCCCGGTCACAATCAGACATTTCCCACTTATGGGCACGTTCCTGTCAAGTGCGCTCAAACCAGTTCCTCCCTGCTCACTGCACGAACCAGTTCGCTGCGCTATTCTTTCAGTGGGCTCTGCGTCACTTGCCCGCTGCTTTCTTACCCGCCACAACTTGTGTGTACCTGGCTGGGTACAGTGTCCTGCGGTGTCCTCACGGGCTCCCGAGCCTGATCCAGCTCCTCAGCCCGTTAGCAGCTCCTTGCGCACCTCCTCCGCCTTGTGTGCAGTCCCAGCTCTATTTTCCAGATGTGCTCACACTCACGTGGTGCGGTCCTTTGTGTCTGCCAAGCAATTCTGACGGCAGATGCCTTTTGTATCCACTTGCTGCAATTTGCCATGCGTGTAGCACCTTCCTGGGCTGCTCAATCTGCTCACATTCACCTGCCCTTACCACATCAACAGGTCTTACTGTAACAGGCCTTGTCCGCTATGTCCAGAGCTCGCCATGTGTTAATGTGGTTCAGCCTGCGGGCTTATGTTTTGAGTGCACACATGTGCATTATATATCAGCCAGTATAATCTGATCGTCTCTTGTTTATGGAGGCACCCGCAAATTACGACGGCTCTCCTGTAGTCCACAGGTCCCAGAGTCACTTTATAGTTATATCAGTGCACATTCGTCTTGACACCTGGTGGAAATTGTATTATTCTGTACGTCCGCCGTACCGCTGCTTCCTCGTTCACTTCTCGCTCGGCCTGCTGCACACTCCATAAGACAGCGTCGGAGCCCTGCATTTACCCGCAAGCTCAAGCCGCATGTCCTCGCCGAACTGCTTTTCCCGCAGGCGTTTTAGCCGGCGGCCGCACCAGTCGCATGCATGTGCCCACCGCAGTTCGCCCTGCCAGGGGGCACCCAGCGTCTATCAGTCTTCACGGGGGGCCGGGTTCGCTATAATCTTGCCGCGGAGTGCGGTCCGCCGTCATCCGCCTTTGCAGCGCCGCATCAATAGCTCGGTCTTTCTTGGTTCCTTTCATGCTCGCAGGTCGGGAAGGGCGCAGTGTAGTCCTCGCAGGCATTCCGGTTACAGTGCCCGCATCCTAGCTTCATCTGCGGCTCGTACTGGATGCGCTCCGGTTATCTTCGCAAATCTCTTTGTTCCTCCCAGGCCGCCATGTTGTTTTGCCGAACGGACGCATTCGATCCGTGCAACAAAGTGTCTTAACTAGCATTCTCCTGGGCTGATTCAGTCGCGGGTGGAAGCATCTTCTTCCTGCCATGTTCCCACGTCCATGATGCCTATTTTCATGTAGCAGCCTGCGGTATGGAAGCACTAGCATCCCAGAATCATCGTCGGATCACGGAGCAAAGTAGAAGCCCAGCCTTCTCCATGGCTGCCCAAGCCATGCCCCCTAGAATCATCCACCTATATCTGTAACACATCATGGACAAAGGTTGTGAATAGTTTGCCCGTGACATCAAGTAGAGATAACCATCTGTAGTACTCAGGGAGGCTGCGTTCACCTTTTTTGTACACTGGCAAAAGGATCGCGTGATGCCAGGACTCGGGTATTTTTGGGGTTTGAATGACCCTGTTGAAGAAAACACAAGATTCTAGCTCATAAATCTGGGTTTTGTTTAAGAATAACGTTTGCCAGGCCATTAGGTCGAGGAGCTCTGGAATTTTTCAATTTCATGATGGCATTATAGACCATATCCACAGTGAATTTCAGTGGCCAACATCCCTCCATATATTCATGACAAACTTCTTGACACTGTATGCCAGATTCTCAAGGAGGAATGTGACGCATACTCTTTCTTGAATGGGATTAACCACAGATTTTTCGACATCTCCTTTGGCTTTAGATAATTTGCACCAAATGGTCCTTGAATCATGACTACCCAGAATCGTAATCATGTATTGCCACTTTCGGTTACATATGGAGTGTTTTCATTTCTTTAGCCATTGTTGATATTTTCTCCTAATTAATTTATTATGTTGGGCAATTTCACCGGGTTCAAGCCCTAGATTGTGGAGCTTACGTAGCTCTTTGCGCATTATACGTTTAGTATCATGGATAACTTTTTCATATTTATACAAAGTTTTATTACACACAACCTGCTTATGATTCGGGTTAACAACAAGCTTTTTAGATAAGTTGTAGAAAACACTTTATATCTGATCCCCATTCATAGGTTCAATTATTGTCATAATCTCTTCATATTTATCACCAATCATCCTATCAATTTTCGATAAATTATTGGCTGTCCAATGCACTGAATTGCCTGCATGGTTGACTGAGACATTCCTGCAACCACTCAGATAACCCACGTGTGCCTGGATGTCTAAGTCTAGTACCAGAATGTCATGGTCACTGTATTCAGTAGGAAGAATCTTCATATTCAATACCCTTTCCAAGCAATAATTGTTGTAGAACAAGTAGCCCAGTGTGGCTACACACCCATTTCCCCTCCATGTAAAAGAACCAGGTATATCACCTTTGGTTCTTCTGTTCAACATCCAAAGGTCCCATTGTTTAAAAAGGGAGACCCATCACATCCCCTTTCTATTACCTTATCCTTGTAACAAAGTGCTCGTTTTAATCACATTATTATATGTCGCGCACACTGTGTTGTCAAGGCATCTCGCATTGATATCGCCCCCAACAATTATTATTTGCGAACTTCCTGTCTCACGAGTTGGGGACAAGCTATTTTCAATGTCATCAAACGAGTCATCAAGTTGGATCATAGTAGGAGATGCGTAAACATTTATCAAAAGTAAATTCCAGGGGGGACTAGAACGAGATTGTTCTATCTCCACTGCTAGTAGATTACAATTACTCGTGTCATGTTGCACATGTTTTGACACAAGGTTTTGTTTAACAGCTATTGCAAGTCCACCATAGGGTCTACCTCTCTTACCTTTATGATACCCCTCAATACATAGGGGGCAATCTAGCCATAACTCTTGTAACATAAACATGTCAAATGTTAATTGGCACAGTGAGAGGCCCTCATTTAATATATGGCTATAGCCTCTTGTGTTCCAGCTTGCAATGAGTAGGGGTCAATGTGAAGACAGTAAATCATCGTCAAATAACACTTGCTTATCAACTGGTTTCCATGTTAGTGGCTGATAGAACACAGAGGGAATTTTATTATGTGGAACATCATGTTTGACACTGTGCTTTATATTTTCCTTACATAAAGTCAGCTTAAAGCCCATATTTAAAAAAGCCTTGGCATTAGCCCACATTAATGGGACAGCGATAGGCGACCCAAAGCGAATCAACGCCCGGTCAGTAGAACTTCCATACTTCGGAAGTTTGATCTGTGCAATATCCTGACTAGATAGTGAGGATAACCATGGCATGGTGGACATTAGTTGCAATAGAGTTGTTCAATTTAAAAACGGGCTTTCATCGGTCAGCTTAATTTTTAATGCAACCTGAAGTAACAATGTCCTTAAAGAGTCTGTGTCCTTCTGATCCTCCACATCTCTCTTGTAACAGTGGTAAGGATTAGAGCCACTATATTATACCTCAAAATCATGCAAACCCATTCAAGTGGTATTCAACTGATCATCAAAAGAGCTTTTGACACTGGCAACAATAATCAGCTCTCATCCTTCAGAGGAATTAACAAATTCTTTAACTGTATACTCCCATGAAATTCCCTTAGACAAAAACATTCAAATCCTTAAGAAAAAAAGCATATGAGTGGGATGGATCTTAAAACTGGCCTATCTTTGTGCACCATGATTTATTTATTTATTTGTATTGTGCTGAAGCATGCAGGCATCAGGGCGCATAACATAGGCACAGGGGACGAGGATGCACGGCTACGAGAAGACACTAAACATACAGGATTCAGACACAAATTGGTCTTGTGTGTGGGTCAGAAAATGTCCAGTACTATTATAGTAAGAGTAAGGTTTTAACTTTCTTTCGAAATAGAGTGTATGAGGTCTCAAGTCTGATGGGCACTGGGGGATCATTCCAGATGATGGCTGCTATTGTGTGGAATGCAGAAACCATGCCATTGGTTTTCTTAAACTTCGTAGTTTCTAGCTGTCCCCGAGTTTGGGACTTAAGCACCCGCCTTGGTACGTATGTGTACAGTTTAGCTTTTAGGTAGGCGGGGGCTGTGCCGTAAATACAGCGGTGGGACAAGTTAAATTTGATTCTGTCCTCTATCGTTAAGCAATGTAGATCTCTTCTGTCATTGCTAATGTGGTCAGATTTCCTTTTGCCTTTTATAATTCTCACTGAGGTTCTGTTTTTTTTTTATTTACATTTGCTAATGTGGCCCTCGTTGGCCCCTAACAATAGGGCGTTTCCATAGTCTAATCTAGACAAGATGGTTGCTCTAGCTACTGTCGAACTGTTTGCTTCACTCGGATATGGTTGTATTTTCTGCAGTAGTCTTAAGTAATAGGAGCAGTTCTTTTTTAGCTGTGAGACATGTGCCTCAGCACTTAGGGAAGCCTCTAAGTAGATCTCCAAAGTTTTAACTTTGTTGACTACTTTAATTTGATCATTGTTTATCTGTAGGAATTCATAATGTTGACTTAATTTCATGCTTGGTTAGTTAGATCACCAATTCCGTTATTTGGCGTGGAGATACAACCAGTTGTTAGTCATCCATGTATCGATGATTTTGTATAGAGCCTTGACCTTGGCACTATCTTGTGTGTGGTCGCCCCTTAGCCTGATGAACAACTGCGTATCATCGGCATAATTTGTGAAAAATACACCAATTTTTTCTAGAATCAAGCAGAGGAATCGAATATATAGATTGAAAAGAAGCGGCGACAGGCTCGCTCCCTAAGGTACACTGCAGTTCATTATTTCTTCAAAAGAGAAATTGTCCCCCCACTGCACCTTTGATTTTCTAATAGAGAGGAAGTTTGCTCCCTTCCCCAGTGCTCGTTTAAGTTGTTTGTGATCTAGCAGATCAAAGACTGCACATTTTTTTTTTTTTATTAAAATGTTTTGGTTTACATTCAAACCTCTCATCTTGCCAGTTTTGTTAATTTCTTTTGATCTCAGATTTTTATTGTGTCGACAAGTCTCTTATTTTCTCTTTCCTTGCAGTTGCTTTCCTTTGCTTCATCTTTTGTTTCGTTGGCCGTTCTCTTTTTATCCTGTTTGTCTGTGATCCATTATGTTGTTCCAAAATGATATTAGAGCAAATATCGTTTTGTTTTTGTTTCCTGTGATCATTGTAGCCCAGCGGTCTTCAGGTGATAATGTTATTTGGTTTTTCATAAACCATCCACTGGAAAGATTCCTTTTTTCACTTAGAGCAGGGCATATCATGATAATATGGTATATGCTCTCAGTTGACGTTCCGTCCTTGCAAAATCAACAGAGTTTTTTGGATTCCAGGATTTGCTTCCTGACTGCCATTATTTCTCTTGTCGGCAGTATGTTTAGCCGTAGTCTCAAACATATCCCTTATCTTGGATGAAGGGAATATTTTCAAATACGTTGGCAGTTGATTAATTGATCTGGTGTCGAGTGGACATGGTATATCATGTCGATACTCCGCTTTGGTTTTATTTGTGTGTATTCAGTCGTTCTCTGACTTTTATCTTCGCTTTTTGGGGTCTTTCTAGCAGCGTTTCCAGGGAGATGTCTTGTTTCTCTCTTTCTGCTTCGATCAATCTTTTCCAGAGTTCTAGAACTTGTTCTGTGCCATTTTTTTTTAGTTCTGAGTATTTCAAGCGGTGGGGCGTAAGCTTCACTCATGATTTTTCGATAAAGGTCGAGTCGTTTCCACTGCACAATGGATTCGAGTGATTGGAGGGCGAGTTCTGCTCTTATGCGCGGTATAGGAAGCGACATAGGTAGGTTTAATAGTTTCTTCCAGAATCTTCCTTCTAGTTGAGCCCATATGGATTTGTCGATGTTTATCATTGTCTCTGCTCCATATAATAGTATTGCCGTTACTTTTTGTTTATAGAATGTCACAACTGGAGTGAAGGAGAAATTACCATATTTTCGGTGTATTATTTTGGCTTGCTGTGCTAGTGATAGGGCTTTGTCTTTAAGATGTGTCCATTCATCCTCTACGGGAGATTGTGATATCCATACTCCTAGATACTTTATGTTCTTCACTTGCTCCATTATTTTCTTTCCTATGTGGAAAGAGATAGACTGGTTTGTTTCATTAGTGGCATTATTTTGGTTTTCTGTGTGTTTATTTCCAGCTGGTTGGTTGTCATATATTTTTCTAGATTTTGTAGCACAATCTGTAATCCTCTGGGAGTTTTTGCGAGTATCACGATATCATCCGCATACAAGATGCACGGTATTGCTGTGTTTATTTTCGGCGGATTAATTTGCAGCGTGTATATGTTTGCTTCAATGTCTGCCATATATAGATGGAAAAGGGTAGCGGCTAGAGGGCATCCTTGCTTCAGCCTGTTCCAGGTGTTAATTTGGTCTGTGAGTGTGCCGTCTTTTGACAGTCTAATTCTTATACTGGTGTTGTCGTACATAAGTTTAATGGGTTCAATAATATTGGTTGGGCACTTCCAGGTGTTTAGTTTCTCCCAAAGAATGTTTCTATTTACTGAATCGAAGGCTAGTTTTAAATCACGAAAGCAGCATACGTCTGTGTTTTCGTTCGTATGGCTTCGTGTTTCAGTAGGTTCAGTAGGAACAGATTGACATTTGTCCCTATCGTTTTCATGAACCCTGTTTGTCTGGTTGCGTATTTCTTTTTTTTTCTTGCCCAGCTGTCCAAGTTTCCTAGTAGGAGTTTCGCAAATTTCTTCCCTAAAGGATCAAGTAATGCGAGGGGTCGGTAGTTTCTTGGTTCCTTTCTAAACCCCTGCTTAAATGTAGGTATTATTGTTGCTTGCCTACATGTATTTGTGATGGTCTTTGTGTTCTGTATCATCTTAAATATGCTCTCGCATATTGATCCCCAGGCCTCTGGATTTTGTTTGATTGTCATATTCGATAGGCCGTCTGGTCCTGGCGCTCTAGAGATGTTTAGGGATCGTATTGCTTTCTGTATGTCTTCAGGATCCCATTCCCATTGCCATGTTATATTTTTCACTGCCTGAGTTTTTTCTTTCGAAGGTTGGCGACTTCCATATATTTCTGTGAAATATGTTGTCCAGCTCGCTTCCGGTACATCAGTGATCATTGTGTTTTTTATTTGAGTTTGGTCATGTAATAATGCCCATAGTTGTCTTGTGTTTCTGTTCTTCAGGGTTTGCAGCATTTTTTCAGCGTCTTCTTGCAATATTGTGCTTCTGTTGTTCTTCATCCAGTTTTTGTATTGTTATTTCGCTAGTTTGATTTGTTTGAATTTCTCGCTTGGGTTTTGTTTCCTTATTAATTTTATCTTTAACCTCAATTCCTTTTTTTTGGTTATTATTTTCTTGTTGTAGGCATGCGTATGCTTTTTTATTGCTTGCTCATGGTTTTTGCTGTTGTGACACTTGTATGGTTGTAATAGCCATTCATAATTGATTTTTTGTGCATCATCGAAGGTTGATTTTTCCATTATGTTTGGCAGTTTTTCAATTGTTTTTTGTCCAATCCTTTGCCTGCTTCTGCCATTATTTATCTCCATTTCTGGTAGTTTCTTTTTTTTCAAATGCTTGTTTCACTGTGTTCCATGTTCTCATCATTATGTAATGATCACCATCTTCAGTTTTTGTGCTTTGAGTATTGCAGATTTCATCGTATATACCATTAGTCATGTAGATGTAGTCAATTGTGGCTGTTGAGTTCCCTCTTGACTATGTTTCCATCATTCTTCCTGTTATATCATGGGTGTCTGACCCTTATGTTTCTACATGTTACTTCCTGTATCCAGGTTTTAGCATGGGGAGGAGGTTGCATTCATCTATTTCTTTGCCTTTATTGTCAAAATGTGGATGTTTAAGTCGCCGCATATTATGAATTCTATTTCTTTGTGTTTTTCATTGGCGTTGTCTATTGCTGAGAATACAGTATCTATGAACTTTACTTTGGCGATGCTTATTGGATTCCAATATAAATTCATTAATCCCCATGTTTGCTCCATTCTGGCGGTCTTATTTGCCAGCGCTTTCTCTGTGATGTTTTTTGCGTTTGATTATTATTATTTGTATCCATGGGTTTACATTTTCAAATTCAATCATATTGATGTTTCGTCCGTTTTTAATAATAGTTAGGAGGCCAGATGATGGACTGCCCTTTTTCTTTTGGATTGGGTGGTTCATTAGTGTAACCGTCGCATATTGGTTGTTCTGTTATCCAAGATTCCTGTATGCAGATTATGTTGGCAGTTAGGAGTATCTGATTTGTTGAATTAAATAAGTGACTATAACCCCGGGTGTTCCATGAACATGGCGTGATGGTGGCTCTCTTCTCTTTATTTAGTTATCTTCTTTGCTTGTATTCTCATTCGCTCTCCGAGGTTGTGTCATTCAACTGTCTCCAAATTCCGTATTTCCTGTATAATTCATGTCACGTTTGGTAGTCCTTTCCTCCATTGCCAGTTTTCTCGCTCTGACCTGTTTTCTCGTCTTCAGGTGCTTTGCTCTCATGGTCTGCGGCATTATTGTGTATGCTTTCCTTGCAATCAGAGTGCCTCCTATCTGATGTTAGTTTTTTTATTTCTGTGTTTGTAATTTCATCTAGCATGGTTAGCTCAAATCCTAGCTGTTGGAATATCAGTTTGTTGTCCATCATTCTGTCCTCTACCTTTCCTGTGGTAAATTTAATCATTACTTGGTCCATTGCTGATTCTTCGCAAAATTGTATGGTGTGTATGTCTTTTGTTGTTATTTCTTTCATTCTTGGGATCGCTTGTATTAGTCGTAGTACGTTGGTACGAATCATTATCAAATTGTTGTTTTTTGTTTCTATTCTTCGTAGTTTTATGATTAGATCCTTTTTTCTTTGTATGTTTTGTGGAAGAGCAAAGGTAGGTAATTTTTTTGCGTTTTCCACTTGCCCATTTGTTGCTTCGCTCTGAACCTTGTTTATTCCATGTCTCCCTGTTGGCGGTGCCTCTTCATTCCAGTTTATGTTTTCGTCTGGTGTTAGTACTTCATCATCTTCCCTGTCAACTTTTGATATCTCATCTAGTGTCAACTCTGTCCTAACGCTCACTTGTGTTTTCTCTTCCTCAGATTGGTCTTCCTCATATTGGTCCAATATGATCATAGGTGCCTCAGTGATTTCTATTTGTGCTTCTTCTGATTCATCTGTCATACCTTCCATGTATGTTGAAAGATTAATAAGTTCTTCTATTGTTGCATCTTCGATGTAACAGTCTGGTGTTGGCCTGTTCTCTTTGGGTGTGGCGATTTCTGGTTTTAGCTGTTGTAGTGTTTTTCTGTTGTCAAGTTTTTTGTTATTCTCCTTTGTCTGGGTCTCCTTTATAGGAATTGTCAAATTCCTCAAAAAGGCACGTGGTCCTCTTTACCTTTTTTTCCCGGGAGTTATTCCTTTTTTTTACAGTTTCTTTGTTTACAGGTGTCTTGTTTCCTTTGGCAAAGATCTCATATGTTACCGGTCCTTTCTGTTTCAATTTTGTTTTGTTATTTTCTGTTATCCTGCTGCTTTCTTCTATTTCTCTCAGTGCTGGTTTATCTGTCTTTTTTGCCATAGGTGGCTCTTCACTTAGATCGATCAGATTTGCTTCGTCGATGGGGGTCTTGTTTTTTCCCTCTGGCCTTTTATCTGCCTTCGTGGTTTCATTTTTTCCACTGTTACATTTTTTTCTGCCGTTTTCAGCTGCTGATTTGGCTTAGTGAGGCTATTGTGATTTGTTGGGGGTCCCAGTGATGATTTTTCGTTATTGATTGATGTCATCATGGTAATCAGGGCATGTGTTCTGTCTTTTATTTCGGCTCTGTCGCTGGTGCAATGTCGAATAATCTTGTTTGCCACATGTGGCTGACTTGTGCTTCCTTTTCCATTCGTTCCTGTATTTTGTTCATACATTGTTCAAGATAGCTTTGTTTTGAGTGTGTTAATGCAATTAGAGTCGTTTGGTCTTTTATCGACTCTATTAGAGATTCTTGTAGTTTCATATAAGGCAGCAACGATTGTGATGTAGTTGTTATTAGCAGGTTTTGAAGATCTAGCATTGACATGGGTAAAGAAGCTATCTCTTGATTGTGCGAAGTTTCGCATCTGCATTTGTTGTGTAGAGACTCTTCGCTTTGAGGCGATTTCTTTATGTTTTCGTATTGTGGTCCATTCTTATTTTGGTGGTTTCTCTCGTTACTTTTGTTGTTTTCTTCGTTCGTCGTTGATTCTTTTCCTATTTGTCGATTTAAAGTCAGAGTATCATTGGCATCTTTTGGCGTCTGGTGTAGTGTATTCCTGAATACTTCTCTTCTTTTTCATGATTTCTCATAAGATTTTCCATTTCTGTTATATCAAGCGACAGTCTCGCAGCTTTGGCGTTTGTTCCTTCTTTTTTTCACAAGTTATTGTGAGTGTCTGCGATTTTCGTACAAGGCTTGCCATTTCTTTTGGGCTTTTATCGCCTTTTCTTGCTGGGTTAGTTCTTTCCTCTCTTTTTCATCACTATGTTCACTTATAGCGGGTGAGATGTAGGTTTTCCCTTTTTTTATTGCTTTCTTCTTGTTTCCTCGTATCCAAGTTTTCCACTTGGACGATCTTCTGTTCATTTTGTGATTCTTGGAGCGTTTTCTCCTTCGGTGTGAGGCTTGTCTCTCCATTGAATAAGCACTCTTCTTTACTTCCAAGTCCCGGGTCCTTTTTGAATTGGAGTGCTCTGCATCTGTGCATTCTGGTCTGTTTCTGTGGATGGGTGTTTATGATCAATGGTGTGAGGGGCTTGTGTTGTTGATCGGCTTCCTTCATTTCCTTTTAATAAGTCTATGTTGTTTGGAGTGCTTGCATCCAATGTTTTTATTTCATTTTCTTCTCTTTCTTTTACTGCGGATTCGTCTTTAGTGGTGACCTCTCCTGCGATTTCATTTGCATTTTTCCCACCGTAATTTTTTCATTGCTGGTTGCATCTCTGGAGTCTCCATCGTTTTTTTCTGGTACCTTGTCTGCGGGGGAGTTAACTCCTTATTTTTCTCGCGCTTTGTAGTGAGTGTCATATTCTGCTTTCCGTAGGCTTTGGTTTCTTGGTGATCGGGGAGGAGGGTTGCTCGTCTCTCCTAATACGATTCCTGGTCCGGTCAGTGGTGCCTGTGTTGTTCCCCCGGCTCACAGCTCTCCTAGACTCTGGCTTCAGTAGCTGCACTCTCTCTGCGCGCTCAACACTCCACTCACGGCCGTTGCTCGAATTCCCTGGAGTGGCTCGCCTGCACTACTCGTGGACCCCTGACGTTGAGATGTTCAAGGGCAGGTGAGTGTATTTCGGTCTTTTTGGGTTAGGATGACCTGTGTTAGGGTTTGATTAATAGGTGCTCGAAGTTCTATTCTTATTCACTATGGCACCGGTTTCCGTTTTCAGTTTCTCTCTCCAATGTGCGCCTTGCAGTATGTTCCTTAGTCTGGTGGATCAAAGGCTTTGGCCCACAATCTCCACCTTCGTGTTGCAAATGTCCGAGCGCGGGTGGGCAATTTTGCCCGCAGTCTCCACCTGCTTTCACTTCGGTTGATCTATCTCGCTTCTGCCAGAGTTTTTTTTTATTGCAAATGCAATGACAGCGATCTAATCAGTTGTATTATTATCAATGGTGAGGGTTTAGGGGGGTAATGATATTTTAACTCCCGGAGCGGTTCTCCTCTTATCTCAAGGCGCTGTGCAGATGTTTTCACTTCGGTGGCTTGTAGGATGAGGGCTTTCTGTGGAGTTTTGGTAGCCGGCGCAGGGGGACAATGTTTGGCCAGCTGCCAACTCCCAGCAAAGCAGCAAACAGTGAAACAGTGTGGGTAGGAAACTTGCACCCTTGACTAGCGCAGGCTGCACTAAGAACTAGTAGGATGAGTAGACCTGCTTTCCCATCTTCCCCAATGCTTCGCATATGAGACTGGAGATCGATCATAGCCGTCCCTGTGCAGGGGTGACGCGGTACGAATGGTCCCCGAAAGAATGCCTCTTGGGAGCATACCCAAGAATAAGTAAGCAACGACACATAGTGAAACTCACGGACATGGTGTGTCCGCTAGCCAAAAGATCTATAGCCATGGCATGGAAATCTGCCTGGGGCCCGCAATTCGACAGGTGGCACAAGGAACTGGAGCACTGGCCAAGGGCTGAAACAACAGCATGGGGAGAAGGAGCGGACAGAGCGGGAGGAGAGGCAAGCCCAGCATACGAGGACTGGAAAGCCCTAATATGGGACATGTTCCACCCATCGGATGATTAAACCCCCCGAGTTACCCTTGCCCACCGGAACCGCAATAGATTAAATACAATACCTGAGACCCAGCAGGGGAACAATTAGACTTGGCATTCTCGGCCTGTTCATCACCCAAGAGTTTCCGAGGTCCGAAATGTCAAATAGGGTGGGTTATGAGCCCCAGCATGTTCACGCGGCAACGAAGACTGGTTGTTTAGTTTGTTCATTGTTCTTTTTCTTCCTTTTATGTTAATTATTATCATTTAACTGTTTACCATGCAAATGTTGACAGATGGTAATAAGTGTACACCGAATTGGTGATGTACAATATAAATGCCAATAAAAACATTTAAAAATAAATAGCCGTCTCTGTGCTGTGAGCAGCTCGAAAAAAAAGATTGTTGGTCGTGGAGAATCTTATTCGCTTCTACAAATGCCTGAAGTTGTTTAGTTGTGACCTTGTCCAAAACCTTCAGTAAAAAAAGACAGTTTGTGATAGATCATAGGTTGCTAGGGTCCCTTTGGTCTAATTCAGGTTTTTTTGGTAGAGGGGTGATTGTGACTGTTTTAATTTATGTTGGCACATAGCCATCCCTAAAGGAGGCATTCACCATTTTGGTGAGAAAGGGCGCAAAGATGGAGACATTCTCTAATATCAATTTAGATGGAATTATATTTTATGCACAGGCGGTGGGTTTCGTTGATTTAAGTGTTTTTGTCATGTCATCTATGGTGATTTGATGAAATTTAAATGACTGTTGATGCTGCACAAATGCTGTGTCAGGGTCATGTTCTGCCTGATTAGGCGTACATTTCTGAGCTTCTCTTAGGTTGTCTTTGGCCTTCCGGATTTTCTCTGTGAAGGCACTTTGGACTTTATCGCAATCCTCTTTAGTGGGTGAGAATGCAGAGACTAATACCTTTGGTTTTTTAATGGTTTTAAGAATTTCAAAAAGTTTCCTACTGGAGTTTTCGTCTGTTTTGATTTGTTCATTATAGAAATTCTTTTTTGCCTTTGCCGTTCTGATTTCTTCTTTGTATAGTTTTTCACTTTCTTTCCAGTTGGCTTTACTATCCATAGATGGGTGTTTTAGCCAGTGGTCCTTATTCTTTCTTTTTTGTTTTTTTAGTTCCTTGAGAGTACCGTTGAACTATTTCTGGTGGTTGTTATTCGGTCTCACAGTTTTGTCTTTTGTCCGCGTGTAACAGAGTAAGCTATATGCGGTGTTACACTACGTGCTAGCCATTGAGGTGTGGGCTGCATTTGCAATTACAAACTCAAGTGAAAGAGGAGCAGGGCTAGTGTAGAGAAATTTTGGAAACGCTCCGGTTGTGAACCGTTGCAACTTAAGACCACGGTGCCATGAGAGGATTTTTGAATTTTCCAGCATTGCCATATATGTGAAGATTGGTCTTTGTTGTGGGGAAACATCCCCTTCATAAGGTCCATTTATCGCCTACCCACGCTTGGGGTGTTCATGAAACCGTGTTATCCGAAGTAATAAGGATTGGAAAAATCGATATTTTATCACCAGTCATAGCAGTGGTTGAAAGATTGATCACCCTCAAGAGTTTGGGACATTGGAGCTAAGAAAAGGATCCCCCTGATGAATGTCAGACGCAAGTTGGTCTCTTTGACAGAAACATGTTAAGTCTAAATTGGAGAACACAACAGATTTTGTTAATAAATTGTTGAATAATTGTAATGTGTTGATGACTCAGGTTTACTAGGTGGTGTATATTTGAACATTTAGGGTAGTATTTGTCCTTAATCCTGATCCTATGACAAGGGTGCAAGAAAAAGAAACTTGTGTATAAAATGCAACCATATTTTATGAAAAATATTTTTATATGGACAACAAGAATTGTTGTGTATTAAATGTTTAATGATCAATTAAATAAAAATTGTATTTTTGATACTTAACACCACTGGGTGTATGTTTATAACAACTAGAGGTCACCAATAATGATTAGATAATGTATGTGTTTGATTCCTTTTTTGACTCAGATACATAGATGACATCTTTATAGTCTGGGAGGGCATCAGACAGGAAGCTGAGAGCTTTATTGGCTAGCTAAATTTACAAAATGTTTTCTTAAATTCACAAAGGAAATAAGTGACATTGAGATTAATTTCTTGGATATCACCATTTTCCATCAGGAAGGGAAACTGGATTAAGCCCTACAGCAAGGCGACAGATAGAAATGCGTTGTTGCATTTCTTCAGCAACCATGCCAAACATATCAAATCAAACATGCCTTTTGGTCAGTTTTTCAGACTGAAACAAAATAGTAGCAAGAAAGACCATTATGAGAGCACTGCCAAAGTACTAAATAACAAGCTTCTTGAGAGAGGCTACCTCAAAGAATTGGTAAAGGATTCTGCCAAACGGGCGTATAATAAGAACCGGGAGGCCCTCCTAGAAAATGTACTCCATACAGTGAGGAAAAAGACAGGGCCAGTTTTTGTGAACACATTCTCCAATTTGTCCTACAAAATCAAACAGTGATAGCCATGAACTGGAAGAAAGTGTACACCAACTTGAAACCTGCCCTGCTAATAGCTTACAAAAGGAGTCAAAATTTGAGGAATATTCTAGTCAGGAATGGCATAACAGAAACATCAAGGGGTGGTGAAACAAACTACACTATGGGGGATGCCTCCAGTGACTAGCCATTTTGCCTGTGGGCAATGTGTGATGTGCAGATTCACCACAAAAACAGCTGAAGTTGACATTGGATTACAAGCTTAATGCATTTGAAGGACTTTACCAATTGTAATAGTGAAAATGTTGTATACGTGCTCATTTGTCCTTGTGGAAGATTACGACCTGACTCATCGAGCACCATAGCTGTATTAAAGGGAAAATTATACATGCTCCTATGGTGAAACATTTTATGGAGAAAAGTCATGGCCATGAGGATTTCAAATGGGTGATGCTGAAGAAGATCTATGGCTGAAATAAGGAAGAAATCAATCGTATACTCCTATTTTTTTTAATGGTTTTCAGAACCCAGAGCCATGTAAACAGGCTCAATCAGGCGGTTGAGTGGCATAATGCTTGATTCCATTTAGAAATGTATCCACTTGTATGGACATTAAATACACAGTGAGGTGCTAAATGGGTCGTGTCCATACGGTTATTTTAGGAAGCTTTGCCAAAGGTGGAATATGCGTTTGGTGCCATTTTTGAACCCATTTATATATGGATTGTGGTGCTGGTTGAATATGTATTACATGAATTGTGCGTTACCATACAATGCCTATTTAGCCATATGATATGAACACTGATACTGCTTGAACATGCAACATTACGTGATCCCAAAATGCCGTTCTGTTCCTATACTAGGAAACTATGTACTGGTTTGAAGGTGTAATACATGTACTTTGTGTTGATACGTAGTATTAACATACATATAAGGATTTGATCACATTCATTGAGGGACAGTTTAGCATGTAGAGCAACAGAACGGAGTTGTGATGCTGTAGCACATATGAACGGGACATTACAAAATGGCTGCCATGAAATGTGCTGGTCGTTCTGGAGAATAGAATAGTGAGACAAGTAATCCCATTTTTATGTCTCCCCAGAATTTTCAGGTTCCGATTTATGAGTTCAGGTTTTCATGCCGGCCTTTTGTGAGCTTCTCTGGCTTTGGACGAGCATGTGGAGGGGAAGGAGTACGACCTGTGGTTCATTTCATACCACAAATGGAAAGGTAAATCTTACACCGCAATGTGGATCGCGGAACAAAGGTCCTGTTTGGGGAGCAAAGTATGGACTGACATAGTGTATAACTAAGCATGGCAACGTGTATTGCAACTATTGCGTGTTGGAACATTCGAGGGATATCACCATGGCTACATATACAACACAGTGCAGTGAATAAGGTGTTTGGGTTTTTCAGAAACAAGGTGCTAGAACGTGGTGTGTGTAACCTCCAGAGAACACAGTTTATTGTTTCACATGCGAGCACACAACAGGTGGTGGCATCACAGCAATGATTAAGAGCATTCTTTTTCTCTTTTGTTTCTCCCTTCATTATATAGCTCATTATATAGCGAGTGAGTCCATTTGGAGTGGCCCTGACAGGAAGTGGCTGCGTATGGAACCACCATGAAAAGTGTTTTGCAGTCCTAATTGTGTAGCATGCATAGTTGTTGTTCCACATGAAGGCATGTGACTGATGCGCTTCACGGTTTTAGTTTATTTATGGACTACATGGAAGGGCCAATTCTTTATGGATTCGTAATTGATATCCATATGTTTTGGCATTATCGAAGTTTGTTTCAATTAAAAAGAAAACACTTCTTCCAAAGCATTGATCAGTGTCCCTCTGTGTATTGTGTATTTTTGCAGTGGTACCTTTGAGCCATTTGAAGGCCATGATGAAGCTTGTTGCCTATTGAAGAGGTAGGTTGATTTGTTTCGCCTATACGTGGGAACTACCATGCACAACAAGCAGATGCCCGTTTATTTTTGGTTTTGTAGTTTCAGATGAAATAGATTGTTTGTGTGGTGGTAAAAGATGAATTAATATCCTCTATGAAACTGATGGTGACTCTTATCTATTTTCTTTCCTTAGATGTTTTAACTGCAGGGATTGTAATATCTGTAAATTTACACCCAAGATACAAGAATCAGAAACTTGAAAGAGGACAGCCCCTGATCAATGTCCAACCTATGTGGGTTTTAGGGACAGAAACATGTCGGGCCTATGAGTGCGGCCTACGAACTGGTTCCAGTGCAATTTATCTATGTGTCCTATTGTGTTTTTATATGTTGTTTTTACTAAGAGTTTACTGTGAGAAATGTATATATGTGTCTAATGTTTTCATTATTGCTTTTTTTGATAAATTTGAGGTCGTAGATGAAAGACTTTTATGGAACTGTTTTTACAATTTTAATACAATTTAATTTTTTTAATATTTCTAATAAAATTGTTGATGAAGTTTTTATGTATTTGTGCTACGAGGTCAATTTTTTTAGGGCTGAGCAGTAGGAAAGAAAATGAGAGTCACTGGAAAAATGTAATGCGCTATCCCTATCTCTTCCTTATACATATATAATGATTTTTAATAACAGCAGAATTTATGATTACTTATATCAGTTAAAATGTAAAACTATTCCTAAATATATTGCGTACAATCTTCTTAAAATTCAGATTAAATCTTCTGGCGGCATTCTAGATTACGTGATCTTGAATAGGGATTACCATAAAGGAACAAGCATGTCTTTATAAAATCCCTTATGAATGGCAGACATTTTTAGCCAGTCGGCACTTTGCAACGATGAAATAGTGTTTAAGAAATACATGTTATAGAAGGCAGCAACAGGGACCTTTTTTGTGCATGCTGTTGAGAAGGTAACCAATTAGGGCTTTCCTTGACAATGGTCCGTTTTTGGTCACTTATCTTATTTGATATTAATGAAAGCAGATGGTGGAATTGTCCTTCAACTGTTTCATAATGTAATGCTAGGTGGAACGTTTTCATTTTTCATGGGTATATGAATTAATACTTGGTATAGCACGATGTTTATTATCATTCAACTTTGATCATTCTTAATATCATACATTTCTACGATAATTGTATTTATATATGTTGTGTATTGAGTGTATACGGTTTGTATGTTTGTTTGCAGAGTGTATAGGACGTGATAAATAAAAAAAAATGTGCTATTGTAAGTCCTTTCTGTTCGAAATCGACATCCCTATTCTTCAAATAACTACAAAACTACTTGTGAGGAGAGCTTTGGTTTGGAGATTTCTAAACCTTAATCTGATCACTCAAACGTGTGGCACATCTAAAATCGGTTGCTAAACTAACATACAAATTGAAACTAGTGGCTTTGGAGGGTATTTTTACAATCTAAAGAATGTTTGGTTGAAAATGATAGCTGATTAATAGCAAGCACGAACATCGTTTACAATTTATTAAGTAAATCAACATTCTAATGGGAAGTAAGAGTCAGTAAGCAATATGCAGGCTTGCTTTCCCCAACAGACAGAGCAATGATTTCTAAAAGGCCTTCAGGGTCGGATACCTAAAACGCGCATTCAACATCAATATCCGTGGCCAAGGGAGAGGATGGTTTTGCAGTGATTGTCCGAGAAGTATAGAATTCACTCCCTATTATCTTTAGTACTAACCAGCACATTGGCCGTTTAAATTAAGTCTTAGCTGGGACCCTATTTGCACTCTCTATAAGAACGTTGCTTGGTTACTCCCTGTAATTATACTTGCAGTGCTGAGCGCCATAAATTCGTAAGTCACTATAACATTATATTCTTGCTTTAGTGCCCGATTATAAAATAAACGAAAACACTTTATCATGACCCAGAAATCTACCGAATGTAAACAGCCGGAATTAAATTTATATAAACGGTATGCACATAGGCCTCCCTAGAGGGGATAAAGGGAGGCAAATCCCCTCCATTTGCTGGTTTGCCCACCCTAGTTGGTGGCCTGCCCCCTCCACCCCCTCTGGCGAAGAACTCTTTCCAGGAATTTTGAAGGTGTTCCTTTGCCCAGCGTTCATTCGAGTTGCAGACTATTTGCTTAGCCTGTGAGGGCCATGAATATCACTGGGGTGGGGCAATCGCCATTAAAAGCAGGCTTCCTACATGCCGGGCACACCGTCTTTTTCTCCATATGTGCATTTTACACTTATCCAGAAAGAAAACAAAAAAAGTCATTTCGAAGCTGAAAAATGCTTCTTAAACTTGAATTCACTCGTTTTTTCATCTGAAACTGATGTACAAGTGATATCTCTGTTAAATGATCTCTTTTTAACTGGCTATTATTTAAAGCTGAGCTGAAAGCGATGTCTCTTCTGCTAAATACCACCTTTAACTACACATTTTTGGGAATCTGTGGTGCGAGTGATGTCTGCTTGACTTTTTTAAAAATCAGTCTCTTGCAGAATGCAGAGGGCGTTTTTGCAAATGTTGAAGGTGGGTTAACTTTCTAAGATGTATATTAACTTGATGAAAACTTGAATGGTCTTAAACCTACTGTGAGCATGCTTAATGGCACTTTTGTTTTAACCAGCCTGGTAAGACATATTGGCCTGTTGACCCTTCTTTGATGTGCTACCACGCGCGCAGCCGCGCGCCCTTGTTGTATTTGTGTCCCCTGGTTCACCGCCCCCAATACTCATTTCTAGTAAAACCATTGGGTGGGTACAAAGTAACTAATACAATGGCATCGGAGTTGATCTAGAAATTAGACTGTGTTTCATGCGAAGGCCACTAGATGGCACTCTTGCCACAGCACAATTAACCCACGAAGACAAGGGGCGGGATACGGTTCCAGTAAAGTGTAATTCTCAAGGACTTGGGCATTCGTTTCATGGAGGCTGCTCTGCAGTGTTACAAGTATAATCGACCGACTGTCTTAAAAGCTCTCCTTTGTAAACCATGTCTGCAAAACAAAAACATTCATTGATAAACTCTGTACCTAAAAGCATTATGTATGCCACCAGCACGTCTTAAAAGAACCGCTGATTTGTCAATTATTTCCGTACCTGTTAAAAACATAAACACGGTTACTCTAAGCAACCAGCAGATACCTAGCTATATTACAAGGTCGCCGAACGAGTCGTTTTCTTGTGTGATGAAAGTAACCGTAAATTGCTTATTTTTAGGTTCTGGGAGTTGGTGCTGGGCACAAATGGCCTGGTTGCATATGTCGAATATAATAGGCATTGCTGGAATAGAATACTGTGTCGGAACAGCAGCTCACACAAAGCGGGCAGCTGACAAAACACATCGCAGTCCCTGCCTGCACACCCATTAAACCATCGAAAGCCGCAAAAGCTCAATTTCTACTAATATTGACATTTTATTTTTAAAATCAATAAAGCACTTCACAACATCGAGAGGTAACGGATCACTTTACACATCAAGTAATTCAGGTACACAAATCAATACTGAATGGAAGAGAGGAAAAGACAGATTACTAATCACCGGCAAACTACAGAGAATAAGTGCGTTTTTAATGCTTTCCAGAATCCTAACGAGAAGGAAAGAAGAAGAATACCAAAAGGACGACCATACCATGGCTTAGCGCTACGGCAAACGGGAGGCCGACGTACATTAATACCGTTCTCACAAGATGCAAAGAGCAAGATGGAAGGTCAATAAGAACGGCATTACCACCTATCCAATGAGAGGAGATAAACTAGCAACAGATGGCTGGAAAAGACAGGAGGGGGGATGGGCTGAGAGTTAACAATTAGCATAGAACGTGGCGGTACTGTCATTGAAGGCGAGCTGTACCGTCTGGTAACGGCCCTCTGTTCATGGGCGCAATTTTAGGGGGGACAGCGGTGTTTGTCCCCCCCCCCAACTTTCATGGCACACCATTTTGTCCACATTCATTTGGCTGGGGAACCTTTTCTTCAGGTGTCATGTCCCCCTAATTTTTTTTTAGCAAAGTTACTCCACTGCCTCTGTCCCGAGGTAATAGAGCTGTGCAAATGCATTACCTTTGGCGACAAAGCTGCTACCCCAGTAGAGCCCACCTACAAGGCTGTTCACGCCATTTGCACCAGTCTCAATGCTCAGAGCGTAAAGATAAACCGGTGTGCGCACACATTCAGCACATAAGGAGGTGTGGTGGGGGCGGGCTGGCGCGAAAGCAATGTGCGGGTGGCAGGAGCAAGAGAATAGCCAGCCTCGCTGTGAAAGTGAAGCTGGGCAAGGATGGCGGCGGTGCAGAGGGTAAAAAGGCAGAGGAGCAATGGGTAGACATGTCAGAAAAAGACACCTATCTTTAGCTCAAATGGGACTAGGCCAAAAGTAGCCCCCTCAGCATGGGTATAAAAAATATGATTTGCATGCATGTAACAACTTGTTTAGCATTATATATTAAAAACTCAAATATCAGGTGCAATGCATGCAGTATGTTCTGCCAAGCAAACAGGACAACGAGGTGCGGTAATCATATAATATAAGAACCTACATGCCAACATGCACCATTCCATTCTGGAGATATTAGTCCAGCCTGGGTTTTAACTTTGCATTCTGGGACTTGTAGTCCTGGGTTTATAATGGGGAAAACCCTGGACTGACTTAAATTTCCAGAAAGCAAAGTTAAATCCAGGACTGGCTTAGTATCTTCCACATGTAATGGGGAAAGATGTCATGTTTGTAAGAGATCTCGGTATGGGAAGCTCTTATGCGATTTCCTCACATCTGTGACTTGTTTTGACGGCTCCGCAGAACACACTGCATTCAACCAGTGATGTTCTCTCACAGGGAAATCTGTATTTTACAGTGTCGGCATGCAGTGTGTTTTGATGAACCACCCGATTGCGAGGTGAAGAAATCACATAAAAGAGCTTTGTGTAGCTCAGACTAGGTACGGCGAGATGACACCCACCCCCCCTTCACACTGACCACACCCCACGGCACATCACGCTGATCACTTATTCAACCTCTCCCCCATGTCTGCAATTGTGTTGTGTTAATGTTTGGCATGTACACTTTAGCCTTCTTTGCTTTAATAATGTATGGCTATGTTGTGATATGTGCAGTTGTAGAAGTGGGGGAAAGAACTAGCGGTACTCTGGCTGCATCCAAAAATGAGCGAGTGGGTTGGTTGACAGGCAGGGGAGGAACCAAAACACTTCTGTGTGCTGTTGCTTCCTAAAGTGTTCATGCACTCAAACTTGGCACCAATTGAAACATTGGGGCTATGATGGTTCCAGTGTTGACCTACAACAATTAATATGGCACTGACTTTTTCGTTCTAATTTTTGATTTAAAAACAATTTTGTTTTTGGGGTTTTAAGCAATTTTTATGCTGTATGTATATTGTATTGTAATATGTGCAAGTTTTTATGTGTGTTTTATAATTCTGTCATGATATTGTTGCTTTGAGTAATTGATAATAAAAGATGATATGTGATATTGTTTAATGCTGGGCACACAACCCATGTTTTGTTCTGTGGGTTGTGGTGTCTGAGCACTTTGCGGTTTCTGAAGGTACAGATGTGAGTGGTGCTAATACAAGTGTACCCTTCCTTTTTTTGCGATTCAAGTATATTATATCCCCACTGAGTAGGAGGGGTGAATACCTTTTGTGTGGGGCTCATCCCCTGTAGAAATATTTAGCAATTGGAAAAAAACATAACAACCATGTCAATATCATTCTACATTCCACACTAATCAACACTATATCTCAACTTGCAACTTCTCCACCGAAACATAGGTTACAAAATGAAATGTACAAAACCAGAATGTAGTTAAATGTCACACCCACACTAATCCACCACAGGTAAACCAACATAACTCTGCACACTCCTTAAGCACTGCTCTGAAACAGTACAACCACATAATCACCTTAATAATCTAGAGGGCACATTAACTACTGCTAGAAATCCAATTACTAAAACGTACACCCTACAGAGAGCCCTACCGTATCATATCTGCACACATCAACATTGTATCAAAGCGACCTTACCCTGCCCCTCTGTGCTACATAATTAGTCTCTACCCTACCTCCTAAAGTCCCTGATGCTCCTAGAAGCTGTGAAAACGACAGAAGGCATGCTGTACAAGAACCTAGCAAAACAGAGCATAGTGAGATGAATCCTGCAGACTGCTAACTAATTCCCTGCCTAAAGACTCCTCCTAGATGGCCCGGGAAAGACAGACGCTTTCTGATTCTGACTTTGGGAGTGGTGTTCTGCGGGAGGATCACATGGGAAGAGAAAAGGCCCAGAGAGAGGAATCCATGGGATAAGGCGCAGTATGTGTCCTCCCCTAGGGAGGATGGCTCCACAATGCCACACTATGTAATGGCTTGTTATAATAATCATTCCGCTATTCCACAAAAGATACATATGAATAAGGGTGAAATTAATAGTTTTTTAATTTTACATTTTTTATTTTATTGTACATTTAATGACTTTATACAATTGTTACACATTATCCAATCACAATCATCACAACAATTTCAATTAATACATAAAATCCACATCAAAAAGAACAAGTTACTTCACATTCTTCTCATTTCTTTTCTTTCCTCTAAAATGTCAAATAAATTGCAATAAAATTTCACACCATAATACACAAGATTACAATCATCCCCACTCATATATATACCATACCATACATCCATGATATTAATTCCATGTATATAATGTTTCTGACACAGCTACAGGCTCACATTCTGAGAGCGAATGTTTAGTAGTTTCTATTACATTAGATACGCATAGCCTGCAGAGCTGTTCGTATCGAGGAATTCCAACTTGGGCCCCAATTATTTCATTAGTGGGCATGGCATTACATTTGAGATTCATGTAATGCTGCGCAATGGGCTCTCTGGACCCTCTACCCCCGCCATCCTGTGAGGCCAAAAACCTTGGGGTCATCTTCAATACTGCTCTCTCCTTCACCCCTCACATCATGGACCTTACCATGAAGGCCCACTTACAGCTCTGCCTCCTAAGAGGCAGCCTCCCTTTCCTCGCCTTCCCCCAGAAGCTCAATGTCTGCAAAGCTCTGGTTCTCTCTAGGCTGAACTACTGGAACAGCCTTTG
Source organism: Ambystoma mexicanum (assembly GCF_040938575.1). NCBI lineage: Eukaryota > Metazoa > Chordata > Amphibia > Caudata > Ambystomatidae > Ambystoma > Ambystoma mexicanum. The sequence goes on from NC_090941.1 coordinate 406,845,319, forward strand.
TCAATCTCCCTCTTTCCTCTGTACGCCCCCTCCACCTATATTCAGAATAGCGCTGCAAGACTTCTCCTTGGCCTCAAGTCCAGGTGCCATATCTCTCCAGCCATAAAATCTCTCAACTGGCTCCCGGTGGTTGCATGGATCAAATTCAAAACCCTCTGCATCATCCAGAAGGCTTTCTGCGTCCTGGGACCATGCTATCTCCAACTTTCCCTACCTATATACTCCCCAGCTAGAGCTCTCCGCTCCTCTAACTCCTCGATTGTCAAGCGCTTCTCCAAGCAGAAAGTGGAGGGCAGGTCTCTGGAACAGCCTCCCTGCCCCACTCAGACTTAAGCGGGATCTACTCAAGTTCCGTAAACTGCTAAAAACTAAACTCTGCTTTTCTCTACCTCTTTCCCATCCTTGCTAAACACCACACTGCCACGGACACTGGTGGCCTGCTCCTCATGAACCTCACAGGATCAGTCTGTGCTACCCAGTCGATACAAGCACCTACCACCGCCCCACCCCGCACTGCACCACCCCTGTGGGGACCTTGTTTGGCTGCTCTACATCCCACCCTGGGGAGTCACCCGCACTAGCACTTAGTCGGAGGCCTCCTCCTTGGCACTTCTCCCTCTGGAACCCCCCCACCCATCCCTATCTCCTGCACTTCTTTTCACTGCACTTGCATGTTCGAATACGACAAAGCCTAGTACGACCACAATCGCCAGTTTCTCTAATAGCTGTTTCCTGTTTATTTATTTCAATGCTTTTTTTTTAGTTTAAACCTTTGACCTTTGCATTCAACATAGTTGACATCCCAATCCCAGCAACAGTCATCCATAGTGTAGAACTCTTATATTTCCATTTGATACAGGTATTACGCAATGGTCTATTTCCATTCTTGAAAGACACATACCATATGTAAAAGTGATTCAGCGTTCAAGTCCAATATTCTCTTGGCAAATAATGACAGTTTGATAGACATCTGCATATTACTACTCAACAAATTACACTCAAGATACAGAAATTCAATCGTAGGCATTTGGCAAGCGCAACATTCTTTTTATCAAGCTTCCTTTCAAAATCGAGAGCGGTTTAGCAAATTTGGCCCCCCATAACTTCTACCCCATACAGCAATAGGAGTCAAATATTAGCCTGGTAAATTCCAAGTATTGTTACGATAGTAGAGTCACCACTGTTACCAATGTACTTACTCAGCACCCGTCTGTATTTTCACCCAATATCTCATGTGTTCCCAATGGGCCTTCCATGTCAAATGTGCATCCACAATGATGCCCAAATATTTTTATCTATTAACTTCCTCCACTTTATTACCATTAAGCATCCACCAGTAGTTATATTTTGTTGTTTTGCCTGTGCACGCATAGCAAATGTGATCAGTTTTATCTTGCCCACATTAACCTGCAGGCCGTTAGTCGAGCCATAGCTACCCAGGGCATATAGTATATTTTGTAGGCCTTTCTGTGTATAGTCCGCGAGCACTATGTCGTTGGCGTACCATAACCAGGATGCACCGATAGTTCTGTACCTTACGGGGTAAGCGCCTGTTACATCCAATTCTTTTTCAAAATCAACAAGATAATAAATAATGTGTGTGGGCCAAGATGCACCCGTTCTTAACCCCTCGACAACTTGGTATCCAATTCGTGTTGCGACCAGTGTGTTGTGATTAGTCTTCCATGGACCCTTCCCTGAATGCAGGGAATGTTGTGAGTGATTGATGTAGAATGCAGGCTGAGAGAATGTTGTGTTATGAGTGGGTTCTATGGATGTTAGTTGAGAGGATGTGACTACTGAGAGAGGATGTTTATGATTTCCCTGTCTTTATACTTACCTGACTTAATGTACTTGATCTAATGTTCTTGGAACTAAGTAAAGAAGTTACCAGTTCTTACCAAGATGTCAGTATTTATTGGCCAAGGACCCACCACTACATTGGCGACGAGGATGATGGCTGTCCTGGGGGGAAAGCACCATGAAGGGGACATCCACCACCCTGCAACCAAACAGAAGATCCTCTCTCGGGTAGGAACGCTGCGAGGGTACCAGGAGGCCAGAGAGGCCCAGCGTTGGAAGTAAAGGGGCAGCGCCAGGCCCAAAGGCCAGCAATGAGAGTCACTGCCAGTCTGCCAGTGAGCAGTCTACCAGTTTGCCAAAGGACAGTGATTCCAAAGGTGGCAGTGCGGAACATTTGGTGGGGATAGAGGCCCATAACAGAGTTAATTGGAGGGGCCTGGGGCTCATTTGACTGTGGGGGCCCAAGGGGCAGAGTCGTGCTGCAGGAGGCAGTTGAGAGACTGAATGCAGTGTCAGTCAGAGCTACAGAGAGTAGAGTAATCAAGTAAAAGTCTCTTTTGGCTACGGAGAAAATGACAATTTGTCTATGCGGCCAAAGGGTTAAAGAAGCCTTACCTGCTTTATGGTACAGCTGGCGAAGGAGGAGCTGCAGTGACTTCTGAAGGGTATGCGGTGGCTCTTGAAAAGCGGAAAGCGGGCCATGCTAAAGGAGGAAGTTCTGTTGTTGTGAAGCAGCCATGTTGTTGTGAGTGTGGGTGCTGCGTGGGTTGGAAACTCCCTAGAGACAAGCAGAGAACAGCCAGCTGGTGGAGGCATTGCGCAAGGGAGTTTGAGGCAGATTGCTTCCTGTTGTGTCAGAGCAAACACCCAGTTCAAATTTTCTATTGTAAGACGAGCTGAAGAAGAGGCATACCGCACATTGGCTTTTCTGTGTGTGTTGAGGTCTTGTGGGCTGAGTAGAGTCGCAAATGCTTTGGCAGGTGGAGACACAGAAGAACGTTGGTGTGCGTGGAGAGCTCTGTTCACTTCAAGGACTGGAGGGAAATGATGACGCAATAGAACATTACACGTTCAACACTAGCGGATGTTGGAGAGTTGCGTGCCAAAACATTGGGTACTTTACTCAAAATGGGTTCAAGTGAGGTGAAGGCGCACAGCGCTGTTGCGGTCCCGAGGAATCAGAACGAAAAGAGGGAGGTCGGGTGCACTCATTGACGACCGGGCCAAAACAAGTGGAAACCGGCCCATGAAAAGAGGGGGTTTGGATTACAAATATGCTACAATTGAGTCCTTAAAAAAAGAGGGCTAAATGTGAAGAGGAAGGAGTTAATGCCTACAGAAACAATGAGGGAGTTCTACAACTGTTCCAAAGGTACTGTGAAGGGCTGTGCAAAGACTGTTGTGGGTTATCCCCAGAGGAAAAGGTGAAGAAGGAGGTGCCTTTGAATTCAAGTTTCTGCTATATTTGTGATGCTGTTTTAGAATTGCCCGTATGTAGTTACCTTCATGTTTTGCAAGAATTGGATCCGGATTTGTTGAGATTTTTTAAAGAAAAATTAGGTTGAGCAAAGAGAGTCATAAAAGTGGATCTGTTACTTCTGTTAGTTATATCCTAAGTAGATGCGTTGTTCATAGATTATAGGATAAGTTTAGTTGTGATGTGAGGCTTGTGAAATATGTCAACAGTTGGTTGTAATTAGAGCATGTGCTGGGTTTGGTGTGCACTGAGTGGAAATTAATTGATGTCGTGGCCTTTGTGTAGGAGAGTTAGAGCTGCAAGTGTACTGAGATATACACCATATTTAGTTTGTTGTTAACCGTTTTTGCCACAGCTGGACTTTGTAGGACATCGAACTCTTATTAAAATGTCATGTTAACTTTTGTTTTCACAGGTTGAACTTTATTAACAAAACGAGAAGAGTTTGAAGTTTTAAAATGCACAGTTAATGCATTAGTTTGATGAAATGTAAGAAATGTTTAGTAAACAAACGTGTTGCTTATATCTAAATGTATGATGCAGATGTGTGTGGTGTTGCGGGGCTCCCTGAATGTGAGCTGTTGTAGTGTGGAATGTAGTCGTTGGACACAGGCGTCTTGTGGGGTTGTGACACTGGGGCACTTTGGGTGTCCTTCTGTTGTGGTGTTGGCTACCCAGGTATTTGTAATACCCTGCCGTGTTTAAATGGGACACAGGTGGGGTGCGCAGGCAATGAGCTGTTAGTTTATGTTTGTCGGTTGTCAGGGAGCCTAATGTAAGCTGATTGCGTGGTGCACTGCGTGTTGAGCAGATGGGGCGTGCGGCTGGTAGCCTGATGTTGAAGAGTTATGAAATGGTATCCTTTCTTACGTTTTTGGTGTCACTCCTTTACTCAGTAGAAAAAGGGAGAGGCATTATATGGTGCAGAAAGTTGTCCCACTTGGTGAGGACGGTCGCGGGGTCTGTGTGGGTGCGCTGTTGGGAGTTCTAGTGTAAGGAGTTGAGACATACGTGTGTTGGAACTGTGTTTGCAGTGTGTATGTCTCTTGCTTTGTGGGCTTTGTCTTGTTGTTGTAGAGGAGAGAGATACATTGTGATTAGTCTTCCCTGGACCGTGCCCTGAATTCATCGAATGTTGTGAGTGAGTGATGTAGAATGCAGGCTGAGAGAATGTTGTGTTATGAGTGGGTTCTATGGATGTCAGTTGAGAGGATGTGACTACTGAGAGAGGATGCTGGTGGATGTTTACGATTTCCCTATCTTTATACTTACCTGACTTAAAGGCATGGTCCAGTAAAAAATGTTATTGTCCCTGCGGGTCGGCCATGTTTTTTTTAGCCTAAGTGGCTCGATTTTAGAAAACTTACCTATGGACCTTACCCGAGTTTTCGTCCATTAAACGCACGCGAAAACAGGCACCAGGGAGCCGCCATTTTGTGATAATCCTATCACTTGCCACATCGCCCTGGCTGACCTGCTTCTGCGGCACTAAATCAATTCCCCCGCCCCTGAACCTGTCATCAGCAGACTCGTACCGCCCATTTCCCAACGCCAAAGCACGTCTTGTGTCAACAATCGCTGCGCCTCTGCTAATGACGTGTCGCCATGGAAATGGCAGGACGCCTCTTTCCTCAATAAGTATAAACAGACCGTTTCCCAACACACAGCAGCAGATTTTTGATTCCATTCCTCTCTCTGTGTTACTTTGAGTATTCTGTGACTCTGGTCAGCTACCTTTGCCGCTTGTAGCCCGTGTGAACACCTGTACCATCTCTGTAAATTATTTTACTTTGTTTACCACACAATGGCTACAATAATGCCCTACATGTACGAGCCCGAGTATACCGAGTATACCGAGGTGGAACTACTGGAAAGGGAAGCACGCGAAAACGATGGGGATTCGGACGGCAGTTGGGAGGACGTTTCAACAGATGAAGAGCCTGGGCCTAGTCGCATGGACGGCGTCTCCACCTGGTGCACATGCAATCGGTGCAAGCTAATGCCAACCGAGGACGAGAACTGCTGCTGCCGAGAAAACTCGGGATGCCTGGCCTACATTTCGGAAGGCGAGCCACGACCGCAATGCATCACCGAGCTGCCAGACTTCAGGGCAGCCTGCCTCACACAGGCCGTGTTGAGAATAATGATGGTGCTTATGCACGAATTTCGCGCAACTGTTCGTCCACGTAATCTGAGTAACGAGTAAGTATACTCTGCTTGTCATGCCACTCCTATTTCATGTTCTTCTACTACATCCAAAATTATATATTCATATCATAGTAACGCATGAAAGTCGTTCAATAGTGTGCATTGTCTAGATAGCATTTGTCCGTGCAGAATGCCATTAGTTACAAGAATTGTCATGGACAACAAACGTTTATTAAACTTATCTTGGTCATTTAAAAACAGTTTGTTTCCTTCCTTTTCACAGGTGGTACAGGCTGGTGGCCTATCGTTCCTTTACATGGTGGCTCCACGGGAGGCTTGGACACCGCGTTCGAAGAGTGATACCCGCCTGTGCCGTTCGTAAGAGAAACGTTCCCGAGTGACAGCGGTCAGTACCGGGGATTTTCTCTCGCTGTGCTGCAACCTGACCTGTATAATCTTTAAAGTCTTGTATTTTTGTGTCATGAAAATAAGATACAAAATAAAACACCATATATTTTAACAACGGTTGTTTCGATTTTTTAAATGAATCAAGTGTGTCTCCATTCAAGGATGGACGTCGGACATCTGTGCTCCGAATGGGTGAAGGTCTGGTCGCTGTGAGGCAGGGTGGTCACTATCTATCTAAGCTAACATAACATATTCTCGATAATGCATGCACTAAATAACACTTGTTCAAAGTCTTTCAGTAGTTTATGTCTCTATAAAAGTCACACATATATCTATACTAACAATTACCATTGGATTATACAGGCCTTAGGTTAAGGGTCTTGACCACTATAATACACCGGTTGAAGTGTGGGTCTGTGCTCACAAGAATCTCTGGTATGTGGCATTTGTTATTGATAAGCAACGATATACTATCAAAGGCAGTTCGCACCCGTGGATAAGCGCTGGCATGTGGGGCTGTCTGGGGCACGAAAGGCCAAGGTGCCAAACTACATGTACACTTCAAAAGGTATCCCACGGCCAGGGGCCATCGGTCACATGGCCTCCTCAGACCCCGTGTCTCCAGCCAGGCCTCCCCTTGAAGCAGGCCGCCCCCTGCAATCCACATAAGTGTGTCTCCATTCAGCAGTCTTCCTGTGCCTTATCTGCACGCCCCAGGCCCATCCATCCCACCCCCTCTATCAAAGGCGGTTCGCACCCGGGGATGAGCGCTGGTTTGGGGGGCTGTCACGGGCGCAAACGGCCAAGGTGCCAAACCGCATGTACACTTCAAAAGGTATCCCACGCCCAGGGGCCATCGGTCACATGGCCTCCTCAGACCCCGTGTCTCCAGCCAGGCCACCCCTTGAAGCAGGCCGCCCCCTAAGACCACGACATACATACGTCATTCATTCACAAACACACCCCTGTTTCTAATACTTTATAAACCACTTGATATGTCTCATGAGAACATCTTTGTGCTTTGCAAGTCAACTCCTGAACGTGCTACCTGGCAACCACGGAGATCTACGCTAATCTGCTCGTCGTCGTGCTATCCGTGAACTTCTGTGACCGCTTAGAGCAAACCCATCAGTGTGCTACCTGCGGCCACCCACCTATTCTCCTGCAACATACTGCTCTGCTTGCTGAATCCAACTGTTTGCTGGTCAAGGTAAGGCCATGTATCCTAGTCATATTTCGCAGATTTTAAAATTTCTATCTATTTGCGAGTAGAGTACACAATAGTGCTATGTTCATTGGTCTCATTGCTATTGACTTGAGTTTCCATTGCTATGCTATCAATAGATCTATTTATTTTCATCTTTGTCTATTGTCATCGAATTGCATCCTTCGGGGGTCCAGTCTATAACGTAAGCATGTTTCCTTCTCGTGCAAGACAGAACATCCAAGGGACGAGTCACATGTTCAGATTTCAGTCACATCAATTATACATTTCTGCAACTTATGCAAATACTAAGCCGCACATAATGAACTGGTATAGTTCCTGCGACCAAAACAAACCTTGCACTGATCATTGTATGATTAATTTACTTTTGTATCAAATCTTTATTCATGAAGATTGTATAATAATGTCGATATTTACTTTTCAGATTTATCAACAATGCCTGCCTGTTCGATTAGCGGTTGCCCTTCGAAGACCCATGCGAAATCTGAAGGCACTACAATGCATGTATTCCCGAAAACTGTTGATTGAATAAGAGAATGGGTCAGACATTGCGGATATCCACTGGATGAGCTGGAAAGTAGAGTCCAACAAGTCTTACAGGACAAGAGGGGTGATCGATAGCGCATCTGCAGCCGGCACTTTTCCTTGGACATGTACACCACATCTTGGGTAACAAAGAAGAATAAACGGCGAATGACACGGAAATTGCTCGCAAACGCTATTCCCACTCTATTCGTCCACATTCCGCCACTGGTGAGTCAAGTGTCCGGATTTAGCTTTAGGCCTTGCAGTAGTGTGTAGATAGCCGAATGGATTAATTGATATTGTAGGTGTTCTATCCCTTGTAATAATTTCGATATTGATATGAGTGTATAGCTTTTTGAATAATGACATTTATCAATATATTCTTTTTCGATTTCATAACCCACAAACGAAATGTATATATATGGGAACAGGGAACTGTGCTGTATTGAGCATTTTTCAAGTATTCTGTCGCCTTACATGGCTATTTTTAATATTGGCATTTCATTATCAATCATTAATTTACCTTTACAACTTCTTGACTATCCCTTGAATCTGAAGCAAGAACATTCTACATCCTTGACGTGGTCGCAGTTATCAATCACTTCTAGCGCGTATCAGGTAATCTTACTAGGCTAATCCGCTACAGACTTGTTTTATGCATGTCAAGTAATAGTTTTATTCTATCGTGTAATTATTTTACCGAATGTTTGGTAAGTGCTTTCCAATTGATATACACCTTAGTTATCGTCCACTGGTGTTTGTTTTCAGTTATAATTAGTGTTATCCATACTAATGCAAGTACTGTCTTTCAGGGAGATGCTGAAGCGTCCGCCACATCTACAACATTTCTAGATGTTCTTCACCAGCAGGAGGTATGGATACTGACAGCTCCATCGAGCGTCATCATCAGAGCTGGAATTCTTGTCGTTTGATTGTTCTACACAATGTTTCATTCGTGGTTAGCCGTTGATATGTACCTGTGCTGTCGACCCCAGGTGTGTGTTATGTTTTCACTATTGTAATCCTCACTAATGCAAGTACTATGTTTCAGGCAGTTGATGGAGCGTCAACCCCTGCACTTGATGCGGAGCCTGACATTCAAGTAATTCCAGGGGAAATGGAAGCGGGACCATGCGTATACGAATCGGCGCAACAGCTTTCGGAAGTGCGCACTACATTTGCAACATCCATAGATATTCTTCAGCAGCACGAGGTATGGAAACTGACAGCTCCATCATGCGTGATCATATAAGGTGATTCCATTTGATATACTTTCTTCCCTATTAACGCAAGTGCTATGTTTCAGGGAGACGACGGAGCTTGCACTGCAATCACAACATCCCATTTTGATGATGCAGATGTAAAGGAATCGGAGAAATAAGTCGATGAAATCTGCATATTTATATTTTCCTTGATTGTTTTAGACAATGCATCATTTGTGGTTATCTCTTTATATGTACCTTTGCGTTCGACCCCAAGTGTGTGTTATGTTTCCAATATTGAAAACCATACTAATGCAAATACTGTGTTTCAGGGAGACGACGGAGCTTCCACTACAATCACAACATCCCATTTTGATGATGCAGATGTAAAGGAATCGGAGAAATAAGTCGATGAAATCTGCATATTTATATTTTCCTTGATTGTTTTAGACAATGCATCATTTGTGGTTATCTCTTTATATGTACCTGTGCCGTCAACCCCAAGTGTGTGTTATGTTTCCAATATTGAAAACCATACTAATGCAAGTACTGTGTTTCAGGGAGATGCTGATGCCTCCTCTCCAATACAACCATTCATGGCAGTCCATGCAGAGCCAGAGGTATGGATACTGACAGTTCCATCGAAATAGATCATCACAGGTCGAATACTTGTCGTTTGATTGTTGCACACAATGTTTAAATCGTGTTTGGCTATTGAGATGTACCTGTGTGTTCGTCCTCACGTGTGTTTTATGCTAACAATATTTTGATACATAGTAATGAAAGTACTATGTTTCAGGGAGACAATGGAGCCTCATTCCGTGCTGTCTATGCGGATACAGAAAATATAGTCGTTGAGCGCAAGAGGAAGGGAGGACATGCGGAAACGAATCGGAGCTACAGCGTGCAGATGTTGAAGGTCGAATCAAAAAAGTTGCAAAGAAAAAAAAACAAAAAAAGGTTAGTTACAAACAGTTCATAACTTTAAAAAAATGTTTGTGCTGGGGACTATTGTATGTTTTTTTCCAGTCAATTGGACTACACTTTATCTTGTGTTTAAACTGAACATCCCTTTTCAAATCTCGCCTCTAGTTACCCGTGGGTGTCAGAACTATACATACACAGACAGTGAAGCGAATGAGAGATGTTGCTTGCCAGACCATGTACACTATGGAGGAACTATTAATTGAGGCGAGGCGTATTCAGGCTCGAGATGCTCATGTCCAATGGTCAGAACATGAATTAACTGTGTTTGGAGAATACAGCAAAGTTGCATTGGACAATTGCTACAGTGCGACCGCACCACCACAAGAAGATGATATTGAATGTATTGAAGATAGCTCTGAAGTTGTTGCAGATCAATTCACACAATCTACACCCACCAAAAAATTGCCACCCAAAAACATGTCGACATTGTTGTGTTCTCTCATCAATGTTGAAGTAGCAGATGTCGAAATGACAGAGAATGAACCAGCCGCAGCATCCATAGACGCATCAGAACTTGATAGCAGCGATATTACTTTCCAATGTGTTGAAATCTCTGCAACGTCACAGGCCGAAACAACGTTGACGCAGGATGACAGTCTAATGAAACAGAGCAAATACATTGTATTCGACAGTTGTTTGATGGAAATTATAAGTATGCTGAAATGTGGGCATTCAGTTAGAGGGAAAGTATGTGGGAAGCCATTGATTAATGTAACTCGTCAAATAAAAGGCAGTAACGTCAAAATAAATGCCGCCTGTCGATTAAATCATAGCTTCTCATGGTCTGCACACACGATGCTGGGGAAAATGCCAGCAGGCAATCTACTGTGTGCAGCTGCATCACTTTTTAGTGGCTCCAGTTTTAGAAAGTTAGAGGCTTTCTTTCAGTGTGTGGGACTCCATTTAATTTCTAAATCGCTGTACTACATATACCAACGTGATTATCTGTTTCCGGCCATTAGTGATGCTTGGAAAATTGAACAATTGTCTCTAGCAAGTACATTTGAAGGGAAACGTTTCAGGCTAGCCGGTGATGGACAGTGCGACAGCCCTGGATTTTCTGCCAAGTACTGCACCTACCACTTTCAGGACATGGATAGTAAGAGGATTGTGAGTTTGGTGGTCGTGCAGGTAACACAATGTACATCCTCAGTGGCCATGGAGAAACTAGGATTTATAAAATCAGTGAAATATCTACAATCAAGGGGAATGCACATCGACCTCATAGCCACGGACAGACACGTTTCAATTGCCAAGACAATGAGAGAGCAGTTCCCGCTTATTAATCATCAATTTGACGTATGGCATCTTGCTAAATCAATCATTAAGAAAATCTCGGCTGCAGGAAAAAAAAAGGTTTTGAAAGTATTTTGCAGTGGTCCCAGTCTATCGCCAACCATCTTTGGTGGAGCTCAAAAACTTGTGAAGGGTCAGTGGAAATACTACTTGAAAAATGGCGGTCACGGATGCACTACTGTACCAACGTTCACTGCTGGTCAGAAAACCTACATTTCCACCAATATGAACATGACCCTTTGTCCCCAGAGGAGGCAAGGAAGAAGAAGTGGTTGATTCCATCTTCACCGACACACAAAGCCATCGAGAAGATTGTTTTCGACAAAACTCTATCAAGAGATTTGAGAGGACTGACAGAATTCTGTCACACGGGAGATTTGGAGGTGTTCCACAATATGTGCCTAAAGTACAGGCCAAAGCGCTTGCATTTTAGCTTTCGGGGCATGAAACATTGCACTCTACTAGCGGTCTTGGCCCATAATAGCAATGTCGGACGTGAACAATCTAGGACTAGGGTTAAAGTAAGGATGGCTCGCTACACTAAGGTGTTTTCAAAACGAAGTAAGCAATGGGTGATCAAACCAGTCTATGATGAAAGCAGTTCGACTTTGTGAAAGGCCTTATTGTTGCTGTGTTAGAGAAGCACAGATATGGAATTTTGGACATTTCTGTGCAGAGCAGTGATCCATTGCCACCGAACATTGCAACTGTGCCATGTCCACCAGAAGCACAGCTGGTTGTGAAGTACAAATGCCGGTTTAAATAATTGCAATACGATTGCCTTTTTGTAAATAAATGTTATTGTACAGTGTACCTGTAACCCTAACCCCTACCTTCACCATCATGGGTGGCGAACAAGCTGGGTGTCATCTTTGAATTCTCTCTATTCACCTCATATATGTGTATGTATATATTTTTCTCATGTCTCATCTCATGTAAATGTAAATGCTGCGCACTGTTAACGGAGGGGAGCCTTGCGTATTGCAAATAATAAAACAAACAAACAAACAAACAATAAATCTCACTTTTAACTCAACTCCTGTGGTACTTTATACTTTCCCTGACCTTCCGCCAAAAATTAAATGTCTCCATTTGGGCTGCAAATGTCGCAGACAACGGGGACAAAATTGGGGGCCTTAGAACGCGCCAAGCGGGCCGTGGCATTTGGGAGAGAAGCCAGTTCGCATTTGCACATTGTGGCGCACTACATAGAGGGATTCTAAACTTCAAGTTCTCACAGATGCCTTTACTACGGGATGTTGCAAATAAAGAATGCAAAGGACAGCGGCTTTAATTTTCAGCTCGCGCCCAGAATAGGCCCACAAGTCGCACTGGAAGTATAAGGGTCTATTGTTTTTTGACCTTGAGACAGGGACCATGCCGAAAGAACTTCATTTGAAGGGGGTGCGCAATAACGTAAGAGACGATAAGGCAGAAAATTCAGAAAATAGACCGAGTTTCATTTTAGTTCAGTATACGAAAAATCGTTGTCAAGAGCACAGTCTGATTTACAGACTGCATTACGCAGAGACACAATGGAAATTTCAAATATAATGGGAGTAAATCTTTAGACGCTTTTATACCGGAATGAAGAATTAATGAATGGATGCATGAATAAATGAATGAATGAAGAGCTAGGAAAAGCAAGGAAAACGTGTTCGTAGTGGGCACATGGGCATGCAGGTCCACTGGTCTCACCGATCTCGGTCCTTGGCCCAGCCACTTTTCCCTGCACTGCCTACCTGCACTACGGGACTGTCTCTGTATCCTTCAGCCCCTTCGCCCGGCATTTACCTTGCACTTGCCACCAGCTGGCCCTATTATTTATCTTGTATTCTACTAACCATGTACAGCACTTTTACCCCTCTCTCCCCTTCCCCATGCGCGATCTGAATGACACCTGGCCTAGTAGGATCGTTGTCTGTCTGCCCTTGTCCCCACCCCTGCCTCGTCGCGCCTTGAAGCACTTGTGTATAGGCGCGTTACAAATGCCATATCATATATCATATCATTCCACACGCATGTAGAAACTGTCGTTTCTCATTGTGTGTTGGCCTCGATTTATTTTGTTACTTTTCGCATCGATTTTAGAGCCGAACATACTCCATTGAACTATCCTTGCAAGCAAATAGTTTCTGATCGGCCGTAATAAATAACATAATTTTTTTGTTTTCATAACAGGTATTTGATCCCGTTCTGCTACTGTCATCGGTTTGAGACACCGGCAGACGGATACTTCAATAGACACCTGCAGCTTCGTGTGAACAACTGGAGCATGTTAACCATATTATGGGACGATCGCCAAGGGCCCACATGCCCTTACGCTGTACTAGTGGCAAGAAGCAACATATCAACCTTTACGATGGACTAGTGCCTAGTTGATGGAACAGCCTTGCGGTTCAAAGTGCTTCTTTTAACGAAAAGCAACACCCTGTATACCATAAAGGAACAGCGCGTGACTCAATATAAAGCTATCCGGATTTGCGGATACAGATAAAAGAAAATAAATTGCTTTCGGAGTTCATATGGCAATTGCTGAATATTCTCTAAACATTTAATGTCAAATAAATGTACTTTACCAAATGTACCGTGTTGCTGTTTGATTTTAAAGTACAGTTTCATATTCTGAATTGTGGCGCGCTGTGTTGTGAGATGGTCTGTGTTGGTTTCCGGGTTCTGTGTGGAGTCGCATAGAAGACGACTGGGCGCGTTTGCCTACGCAGCACAATAACGTCATGGAGAGAGGCGGGGAATATGAATGTTTTGATAATGTCAGGCTCAGGGGCGGGGGATTTGATTTAGTGCCGCAGAAGCAGGTCAGCCAGGGCAATGCGGCAAGTGATAGGATTATCACAAAATGGCGGCTCCCTGGTGCCTGTTTTTGCGTGCGTTTAATGGACGAAAACTCGGGTAAGGTCCATAGGAAAGTTTTCTAAAATCGAGCCACTTAGGCTTAAAAAAACATGGCCGACCCGTAGGGACAATAAACATTTTTACTGGACCATGCCTTTAATGTACTTCATCTAATGTACTTGGAACTAAGTAAAGAAGTTACCAGTTCTTACCAAGATGTCAGAGTATTTATTGGCCAAGGACCCGCTACAACACAGTGCCATCAAGCCTAACTCTTATCCTTGTGTTAGCATGGAGAACTATAGTCATCAATAGTAAACCAAGAGGGATTCCCAAATCCCTGCGTTTTTTCTAGAGGTATTCCCTAATTATCGTGCCGAACGCAGCCGAGAAATCGATAAAAGCTGGGTACACTTTTCCAGGCCGCATGTGACATATATTCTATGCGAGATGTTTATATAATTAGATTATGCAATGTAGGCATCCCTTCTCCTGAATCCTGTTTGCATGCAGGTTAGAAGGCCATTGTTTTCGATCCATACGTTCAACTCACTAAGTAGTCGGTATGTTTAACATAGCAAGCATGCTATAATTAGTAGGGAGATTCGTACAGCCTTTTTTATATATGGGCATGATGTTGCTATTGGTCCAGTTATTAGGTACGTTATTAATCTTGCGTATGCGTTGGAACAAGACGTATAACGCTTTTGTCCACAAAACCGGATTCCCCCTAATAAGTGCGTTACATGAGCCACCTGGCCTAACAGCTCGTGAATGGTTTAATGTCTTAATTATCTTAAGACATTGCAACCCCCCTGACCTTGTTCCCAGTCTCCCTCTTGCATAAGCGTTGCTCCCCCTTCAACCAGTCCTCGCACCCCACACCCCCCACACGCTCACATCCCCCCCTGCTTACAAGCGCTCCCTCGCAACTTTAGGCCGCGTACATTCCCTCACGACTAGGCCACATGCACCCAGTCTCTAGCCGTGTGCGCTTCCTTGCATTGTAGGTCTCTGCATCCTCTTTGCGCACGCTCCCTTGCTTCTCTAGCTGCGTGCACTCCCTCGCGTCATAGGTCACTGCATCCTGTTCTACTCCCCTCTCCGTTCCCTTCCTTCCTCTCTTATCTTCTTCCCTTCTTTGATCTATTGTGTACTGTATTGACATTGTGTTGTGCTCCATGGTTTTGGCATTATATTGCATTGCCTGCATTCTTCACTTCTAGGTTCTGTGCTGTGCTCTGTGCTTTGCTGTTGGTTCTGTATTACATTCGATTTTCGCAGATCCGTTGTTCTTTGTTGTGCTGCCCTCCCTTTCATGTCCCCCCCTTGTGCCTACCTCCTGCCTGCCCCTCCCTCCCCTGCGTCGGCTCCCCTCTCCCTTCCCCCCTCTTTCCTCCCTGCACCCACTATGGTGCTCTCTGTCTCTCCCATCTTCTTTAACTGCTTTTCTATAGACTATCCTATCCCTTTCACCAAGTCTAGCAGGAAGAAGCTCAGGTCCTCCCTATCGCTGATAGCTATACCAGTGCTTCCTCCAATATACCCTTACCGACATCCTCTTTGTCCTTCCCTCTCCAGGCCTATGAACCCCCCGCCATATGGTCTCTGTTCTCAGTCCTTTTTCTTCTTCTACCATTAATGGTGGCATCCGGTGAGAGGCCCTCCTGACCCCCTTCCACTCCTCTGTGACCATTATTAATGTCTAATTAAATGGCACGGTCTTGTTCCAGGACCCTCAGGCCAATTTCCTCCTTTTTTACAGACGCTTCCCGCATCTTGTCAACTTCCTTTCCTCTCCTGCTATCCCTTCTTACCCATCGCTGCCTCCTCTGACGCCTCCTTCCTCAGCCACCTCTTCGGAACCCCCTGCTGCTTCTCTGGCCACCCTGTTGGCTCCTACTTAGCCACCCCTTTGGCACTCTCTTCTTCCTCTCTGACTATCCTGCCTTCTTTTCCTTCCTCCTCTGGCACCTCCAACACTTCCACAGGGTGCACCTCTGGCCTGTACGCCTCCTCGGAAGTCCTTCAAATGTAGCAACCTGCTCCACATCGCTACTCTCAATGCTTGTTCAGCTATCAAACATTCCTCTGATATCTGCCATCTCCTGAAAGAGCTTGATCTGGATGTACTCGGTCTCACAGAGACTTGGTTCACGGCCAGCTCTGTCACGAGTTTTGACAGTCTCCTTCCTGATGGCTACAAGATCCTCTCCAAACCCATAATCAACAGTCCCCGGTGAGGGTGTAGCCGTGATTTTCCTGGGGTTGATCCCTGCTTCTCTCATTCCAATGCAGGATGACTACTCCTTTGAATGCCTGGTCTACCGGCTCTCTATCCCTCCTGTCTGGTCTCTCTCACAGTGGCCACTATCTACAGGCAACCAGGCCAGGTCACCCTCTTCCTCTCTGAGTTGGCTGACCTTTCCTCCTCCCTCCTTGCCTCTACCTCTCAACTTCTCCTCCTTGGAGACCTAAACATCCGTCTGGATGCTACTAGCCCTTCTTCAGGACTCTTTCGCAACCTCTGCGATTGTCTCTCTCTATTCTTCCCTCTGGACCGACTCACTCTGCAGGGCATACCCTGGATGTTCTGATCTCCTCAGACCTCCCATTTTCTAACCCTCTCACCACTCCTCACTCTTGGAGTGATCACTTTTTCCTTTCCTCCCACCTCTCTCTCTCTCTACCCCTCAGGTTAAGCCGACTCCAGCACTGCCACCTACCTTCTCGGTCATCCGACACATGAAGCGTGTGTCAGTTGAGGCTTTCACCGCTACTTTCTCTCCTCCTCCTGCACCTTTGGCTGACCCTCACCCTGACACAGCCCTCTCTAACCTTCATCTCTCTATCTTTAACACACTGGATGTCCTTGCCCCTGTCACAAGGATCTGCTTGAAGCCCAAATCCAAGTGCAACTCTTGGTACAATTCTGACCGCGCCACCCTTAAACGCAATTGTAGGGCGGCTGAGAGGAAGTGGAGGCGCACCCCCTGACAAACTGGCCTGCCGTCTGCTCCAAAGGCAGTACAGACTCTCTGTCCGCTCTAAGAAGAGAGCCTACATCCAAGCCTGCCTCTCGGCAGCATCTAACAACACGGCCGAACTTTTCAAAATCTGCATGGAGCTGGCCAATCCTTCTGCGATCTCTACCTCTCCTGTTCCCACCCAGGCCCTCTGCATGCCCTTGGCTTCTCATTTCACGACAAACTCAGGAAATCCTGTCCACCCTTTCTTTCTCGACCTTCTCTTCCTCCACCTCCTCTACCACTCCAGCCTATCTGAGGCTATCTCTCCTCCTCCTTTCGCCTCTTTTCCTTTGTTCACCCAGACAATCTTTCTAGACAAGTCTGATCTATGAAGGTCTCGTCAAAGCAGGTTCTCCCCTGCTCATCCAGAACCATCAAGGACCATATTGACACCCTTGCTCCAGCCTTAGCAGATTTCTGCAATCACTCTTTTACCACTGGAACTTTCCCCTCCCCCTTAAACACTCCCTTGTGCACCCCCTTCTAAAGAAGCCCTCGGCCGATCCCTCCTTTCTGGCTAAATATCGCCCGATCTCCATCTCCCATTTCCTGGGAAAACTCTTGGAAAAGCAGGCCATCTCCCAGCTTCATCTGCATACTGAATCGATTGGTTGTCTCCATGACCGCCAGTCTGGCTTCAAAGCTGCCAGAAGCACGGCAACTGCTCTCCTGAACACCAGTGAAGACCTGCTCGGCAATCTTGACTCTAATCTTCCTTCTGTCCTCATTCTCCTCAATCTATCCTCTGCTTTTGACATGGTCAACCATGCCATCCTCCTCAATCGCCTCCGTGACAACCTGGATATCACTGATCAGGCCCTGGCCTGGTTGACCTCCTTTCTCACCGACCGACCAACCCTCCGGTCCAACTGGGGTCTTTACTCTCTTCTATCTGTCTCCCTCTACTTATGGTGTTCCCCAGGGGTCTAACCTCTCTTCCTGGCTTTTCAACCACTACCTGAAATCTCTTGCCCACTTCATCGCTACTTTCTGCTCCAATTATCAGTGTTATGCGGATGACACCCAGCTCTCTATCAGGCTCCCCGCGGCCACCTCTGCTCCTTCTCTCATACCAGACTTTCTGGCCACAATTCAGGAATCGTGTGCCATCACTGTCGTAATGCCAGTAAGACGTAGATCCTCCACAATGGGACACATGCTCCCTCCTTTCCTTTCTCTCTCTCTGGTCGCCCACTCTGGGACCTCTTCCTGCTCCTTCCTGTGAGACTAAGAACCTTGGTGTTATCTTCGACTCCACCCTTTCCTTACTCTCCTCACATCTCTGACGTCTCTAAGAAGTCAAACTATCAGTTGCACCTCCTCAGAGGTATTCTTCCACTTCTCACTTTCCGCCAGAAGCTCACCGTCTCCAGAACTCTGGTTCTTTCTAGGCTTGACTACTGCAACAGCCCCTTTCTAAATCTGCCTGCCTCTACTCTTTGACCTTTACAGCTTATCCAGAACAGGACTGCAAGACTTGTCCGTGGCCTCAAGCCCAGGGATCGTATCTCTCAAGCTCTGAAATCTCTTTACTGGGTCCCTGTGACTACATGGATCAAGATCAAGACCCTCTGCATCGTCCACAAGGCTTTCTGTGGCCTTGGACTGCTCTACCTCCAACTTTCTCTTCCAAAACAGCTTCCTTCTCTAGCTTTGTGCTCATCCACCTCCAAATCTCTGAGAGTCAAACACTTCTCCAAGCAGAGTTGGGAGCAGATTTCTCTCCTCGTCTGGGGCCTCCCTCTGGAATAGCCTCCCTGCCTCTCTCAAACTGGAGCAGAACCATCGCCGGTTCCAGAAGCAATTCAAGACCTTCCTTTTCACTTTCTTGCCCCTGCTGATGTCGCTGACTGCTCTGCGCACTGGTGACCTGGATACCCCCTGAACTCGGGCCCAAGCTCCTGCATGTCCAGATGCCCCCGCACTGCCTCTTGGCTACCCCAGCAATTAAGAGCCTGTACCTACAACCATACGGTCCCTTCTCTCTGCTATTATGAGCCACCCGCTGGCTGCACTTATTGAGTTACTTGCACTTCTCGCTTCCCCTCCCTACAGCATGTCTCCCCTCCTTCTTCCCCTGCTCTTGCGCGATCTGAATGACTCAAGGCCTAGTAAGATCGTTGTTTTCTCCTCCCTTTGTTTCCCCCCTGCTTGTCTTGTCACACCTAGGCGCGTTATAAATGCCATATCATATCTTAGTAAGACCAATAACAGTAAATACGCCTTCCCATCTTGTATCAAAAGTAGCCTTTACAGGCATATCACCCTCAGATTTCCCCAGAGTATTAACAATATGCCACTACCAGGCCACACTTGCCACACCACCTATGAAAGGGCTGCTACTATTTGAGTCTGTACGTAGTTTCCAAAAGGAGGTCCTATTGCCATTCCGGGCAAGTGATGCGATTTTATCACTTTTTCCCTCCGTTTTTGTTTTAAATGTTTTTGCACCCATTCCTGGTACTTTCTTTTCCTATCCTTGATGGCAGTTGTCAGGGCAGAGGTGTATCATTTCTTGTTGAATTATGTGTGCCGATTTACAATACATTTAATGTCGCGCCTTAGTTCTGTCTTTTCTACCTGTATTTGCCTGTTATAGCTACTAATATGTTTAGATATGATGTTGGTAAGTCTGCCCCCTTCCAGCTCCACCATACTGTCCTATCATGATATGATAGGTTATTTATAACACGTTTAATACCCAGAGGTTTCTAAGCGCGGACCCGGGGGTCCAACCTGTGTTGCTCCGTGTCGTCTTGCTTCCAAGGCGAGCACGTTGCTGCTGAGCTATCCTCCCGACACAATCATTGCGCTGTTGACCATTTCCATTACTTTAATGTATCTATCAAACTGGTCTGTATTATTTACTCCTGGCATTAGATTCATAGTAATGTAGCCATCTAGTTAACTAGCAGCAGCCTCATTGGCTCTGCCCAGTTTTACCTGGCTCCAGCCGATGCATTTTCCAACCTTATTAATGGCCAAAACACCATTGCTGTCATCCGAACAGGCACAAGACGTCAAACAATACACACAATGGCAAATGATCACTCTCCTCTGTACAAGCCAGTCCCATATCTTGGACCAATGGCAATACCATCTGGTTTACAAAGATACAGTCAATGGTGGATGCTCTTCGGCCTTCGATCCTTATATAACCGCATGCAGCTTCTGCAGAAAATTACCCGTTAAATCGGGCAAGGCCATATTTAAACATCAAAGATGCCCATGCAAGACACTTTTCGTTATACTGTACCATAGAATCAGGGCAAGAATGTCCTAGTTCTGCAATAATCACATCCTCTGCGGGTATATATGAATTAAAGTCCCCCCAATCACTAAGACATCTTTAGACCCCAAGGATTCCAGCACCTCCTTCACTACCCTGAACACAGATGTATGATGAGTCTTCCCCGGAGGATAATAAACATTGACAACCCATAATACATCACCGAATTCTGCGCAGTTGTCCAGTTATCCCATCAACACGTGTTTGCATCCAACATCAATTTTTAAAAATCCCTAATTATTTGCCACAACGAATACTAACCCGCCACTAGTGCCACCTTTAAGTCCCTTTCTGGCCAATTAAGAAATTGTTATGTTATGTTAATTCAATTTATAAAGCGCAGCTTACACCCAAAGGCAACATCGCGCTACAGAGATTAAATGAGGCATGACTGAAAAGAAGCTTTCACCTTCACTGGAATAAGAGTTTTTAGAAGGTGGAGAAAGGCCAGGTGATCAGTAGTATTTCGAAATTTTAAAATGAAGCCTTTTCCACAGTTGTGCCGCTGCAACAGAGAAAACTCTCCCACCTAGCCTGGCTCGACGAGCTCTAGGCACTGATATCTGAAAATCCAGGGAGGATCGGAGCAGCCGACCCAGCATATAGCAGCAGAATTTTTTATGCAGATAGTGAGGGCCTTGGCCATTCAGGGCGCAGGGAACTAGGCAGAGCGCCTTGAACTCAACTCGCAGAGCCACCGGGAGCCTGTGAAGACTACACCTACCTGACGTGATATGATATGGGGAGGAGAACCGAAGAACTGCCCGTGCTGCAGTGTTTTGCAGCACCTGAAGCCGATCCAAAAGATATGCAGGTTGAGACAAATAGAGGGCATTGCAATCGTCCAATGTGCTTGGAATCGGAGAGGCCACCACAAAGGTCAGTAGCGAAGAAGACAGAAACTGAAGTACTTTGCGTAAAACTCTATGTTTAAAATGGCCCTGCTGACAAACTGCACTAACCTGTGATTCCATAGAGAGTAAAGTAGATATCTTGACACCCAGATTCTTAACAATAGGCATAGGTTGTGGAAAAGGGCCTAGAGATGGAGGCCAATATTCAGGCGTCCAGAGGGAGACGAGCAAAGGTAGTCTGACAATTCACACCTCTGTTTAATCTCCATTAAATGTAAGCCAATTTTGGCCCATCCAATCCCCAACCGCTTTTAAACAGGCCTTAAGATTAGCGTCCCTGCAGGGCTTGCCTAATTTCAGCGGGACTATCATCAGAGTGTCGTCGTCATACATATGGCAACACAGGCCAAAGGATTGGATAAAATGAGCAAGGGGTTGCACATAAATATTGAAGAGAATAGGCAAGAGTGTGGATCCCTGGGGTTTGTGAGCGATCAGCCAGAAAAGACTCAAACCAATCCAGCATCACTCCGGAGATGCCGGCCAACGACAATCTATGAAGCAAGAAGTTATGATCTATAGAGTCAAAAGCGGCCAACAGATCCAGTAATAACAGGACGCCTCCTCCACCCTGATCAGTTAGCCTCGCAAGATCGTCCATGACTGATAGCAAAACGGATTCCGTGCCCCGGCCAGGTCTCAAGCCTGACTGGAAAGCAATAAAAAAATGAGTTTTCCAAAAAAGAACAAAGCATAGGTGTAACTATGGACTCCAGCAACTTCATCGGGTAGGAAAACAGAGAAATGGGACGATAGTTAGATGGAAGCAGTGGGATCACCATTGCATGCTTAAGAGGAGCAGGAATAGAACCACACAAAAAAGAGTTCTAACTAAAGGAACAATATCCGGTATTATTTGTTTTAGGACACTGAGAGGAACAGGATCCAAAGAAGAAACTAGCTGTCAATGTG
This sequence comes from Ambystoma mexicanum, assembly GCF_040938575.1. NCBI lineage: Eukaryota > Metazoa > Chordata > Amphibia > Caudata > Ambystomatidae > Ambystoma > Ambystoma mexicanum. The sequence continues at coordinate 406,867,387 of NC_090941.1, forward strand.
GATATAGCTAGGCGTATACGGTACATTTTATCAGTAAATAAAATCTGATAAAGCATTACTCAAAAGCGGAGTAGGAGGGGTACTACTAGGAGGGGAGGGCGTATCCGAGAGTGACCAAACAATTTTGGAAAGTTGCCTGGGCTGATTTAGAGCATGTGTAAATTGGCCAGAGATGTATGATCTTCTATAATGGGCTACTGGTAGGTACGTGTTGCCTTTCATAGATTAGATCTAGCAAAGGGGCAATAATCAGTCTGCCACTTTCTCTCAGCTTGTCTACGAAGAAGGCAAAGCTCTGCCAGATAAGGTGTAAACCATAGCACCGAGGGTCGCGTTTGAATTTTCCGAGGCTTTAGGAGAGCTTAAGTATCTGCTGTGATGTAAAAAGCAGATACCAATTGTGACAAGATAACATTCTGCTTGCCACAAAGCACATTCACTTTGGCTGAGATGACGGAGGGATCAACTGCAGTCCCTGTACGCCTCAAGGACAAAGGTTGATTTTTAGGTACAGAAGGACATAGACAGTTCCTAACAAATGGTAGCACAAAGTGATCTGTCCATGGGGCCTGAAATGTGTTGCGGGAGATCGAAATTATTCATCGACTATAAGAAACTGTCAATTCTGTCTGACGTGATTTGTAAAGATAGCAGAATGAAATCACCTAGTATCATTAGATCTGCATACTGTTGCCCAAAATCAGCAGCAAAGTCTAAAAACAAGGAGCAAAAGGACCCATCCAAAGGGGGTGGACGATAAACCAAGAGCACATAGGATGTTTGAGCATGTGAAGGAGTGACACGTAAGAGCAACGCCTCCATTTGAATTTCATGCTGCAGTAAGAGCACAGGACAAAGCTGTTTGGCAGACAACCGCTAGACCTTCAACATGATGGGCAGAATGTATGTCAACACGCAAAATACCATAGACAGGTGGAATAGCTGGAACAAGACTAGGATCAGATGTATCACGCAGCCATGACTGTTATGAAACAGAGATCAGGGGTTGCATCACTGCACAGCTCATATAAATCATGAGCAGGAATGGAACGTGCATTCAATAATAAAACAGTAGAATTTACTGGGATCAGTGATAACAGATGCCGATTTCAAAGAACTAGCAGTAATAAGCATAGCTTGTGGCAGTACCTTACTACTGGGAGCAAGATGGAGTAAAACACACCTTGAGTACTCCCATTGCAATGGTGAATGGTCATTATATAGGGCCCATGGCTGCTGCGCGGACCGGACGGGCACAGACTGGCTTGCCTTTAGTGTGCCTTTGGTGACGTATTCATCAAATTCTAATGGGTCAGTGGACCAGGTTTCTTGTAATAGTGCTATACTGAACACCTTAAGACATTCACACAGCCACACGACTTCAGAGTAGTGGGAGTGCCCCTGGTATTCCACGAGCACAAGAATAGCCTAGCATTAGGGGATTTTATTGAAGTGTGTTTGGAAGGCTTTGGGTAGCCATTGCCATTACCCCCCCATTACTCCCTACATCAGTAGGAGAGTGTGTGATGTTTTGCCCGCATTGTACTGTTGCTTTAGCTAAGCCATTTCTTGTACCAGTCCGGGTCCACCATACTGCTTAGTTTGTCGATCTATAAGCGGGGCATTACTTCACTGACTGTATTTGTCTTTTGCAATTTTCACAATCTCACATTTATAGCCCTTTTTAATTAGGGCTACCTCATGTGAGAAAACAAATTCCAGTAGTTCGCCGGAGTTGAATACTACATTAGAGCTGATATTACTGGACCTTTCATCAAAATCCACCAATTCTATATCGTCACAGGTAACCACCCTTAAAGGTATCACACTATGTAGTAGCCTTAATAAATTAGACCTATTTATAAGTGGATCATGATCAGTGACTGAAGCACATGATATGTTCAAAGCCAAGAAGAATGGCTCTCTCTCAATCTGCTTTCCTGAGGTGCCTTCTGTGTGTGAGGCGTCACCTACAACAGTGCCATGAGAGTCCACATCTCTAGTGTTGTTTTAAGTCTATGTGGCTGAAGTGTTTGTGTTTTCACTCACATCTAATACCTCGTCTTCAAACAATCTCTCTAAACCTTCGAAGTCTTCCGTTACGGCCTCTACTACACTAGGAGATCTTGCTAATCTGTTCTCCTAGAGGATCTCACATATGGTACAGTCTGCGGTTGTTTTTCATCCTCTGACATGCTTCTTATGTCTCTATCCTTTTGTGCCAACATGGGTGTTTGTGTTAAAATATATACACTCTCCGATTTCTTGTTTCGCCCATTATTTATGGTCTTCCTACATTTGTAATTGTAATTGTAATTTGTAATTGGTTATTTATAAAGTGCTTACTTTTAAGTAACCTACAAACCTGTGTTGCTCAGCGTTGTCTTGTTTCCAAAGCGAGCGCCTTTGCCCTGAGCTATCCTTCCGAGTTGTTCTCCTCACTAACCCCAAGTAGAAGATCAAATAGGGCATCATGAGCGTGTGTGAGATCGACACAATTCAATCCCTGCACAAGTGGACGCTCATTACCAATGTATTGATCTCTATACACAACTGCTTGTGACAATGATTTATTTTGGGTCTTTACTTTTCCTTTTAGGTTTAGTCTTATTATTCTTACTAACCTCTGCTTGTACCACAATATTGGGTCCTGCCATATTATCATTCACATTCTCACTAACCAGCTCCCTCTCATTCGTCGATGTTGTGAGGAATTCGACCATCTGCACGGGGAGTGTGCGCTCGGCTGGGCTTTTTTTAGTTTTTTAAAAATGAAAAAGAATGATGGGAGATCAACCTCTGAAAATGTGTGAGGCTATTCCACACACATTTTCCCTGCTCACCGCACAAAACGCATAATCACGTGTACTCCAGGAGGAGACAGCCTACAGGCGCCGTCCTACCCATCATGTTCAGCTGGAATGTGACAGCCACAGGTACATCAAAGCATCCCAAGATCGGGGAAGGCACCACTTCCTCCAGCCATGGGCAAGCCAAATAAAATATCAAAGGCCCCATGGATCTGTCTTCCCATTGTCTAGTTCGGCTGGTGGTAGTGCATGTGAATGAGAAATAATTGAGGCAAACCTGTTAAAGGGGCTTGCTCGCAGTACAGGCAACAGGGAGGCGGGGCTAACCCCACTTTGATATGCAGTTTGTCAAGTTGAAGCTAGTTCCCACCCCTCTGTATGAAGGACAGTGAATGGCAGGTCTGTGTCCACTAGTACTGTTGGCAAGTCTTGCAGAGCGGACCCCTTTCAAAAGGGAGAAGTATGTGATTTAAGAGAGACAGGAAGTCTGCTCTTGTCACAAACTTCAATGGAGACCTGCGCTTTGATCAAGAGCCACAGAGGGCTCAGTTAACCAAAGAGACACTTTGATCTACAACAGACAGGAAGATGGGTGGGACTTAGTAGTGTATGTTGTCACCCCTTACCTTTCCTGTTGCAGAGCACTCTGGTTCTGGGCTCACGCATAACAAAAGATTGTTGGTGGGGACCCCAGATTGGTTCCTTAAGGTAGGCTTAGGCTGCACCAATCACTGGGGCTCATTGGCTTTAAAAGAGGGCTGAACCCCTCACTTAGCAGATCATCCGATGACTTTGAAAAGAGTAGGAAGAAGGACTCATTTGGACCCTGGCTGAAGGTAGTCGGCCTTACATCTTTCGCCGGTGAAGGAAGGCCAGGATTTCCAAGAGGGAAGTAAGATCCCTCGCCTAAACATCTCCCAGGGAACAGAGGGAAATACCGGACTCTGAGGACCTGTCCAGGAGCTCCAGAACCGGTACCCAGCCAGCACACAGCTGCCCCGCTAAGTTCTGCCAGCAAACCTCCTAGGTGGGAAGTGCCAGAGAGTCTCTGAACAAAGGACAAGGCCATTGCCTGCAAACACTCTCCTCAGCTTTGGGCCATCTGCCTTGAAAGGACACAACGAGCCCTGCGAAGAAGCTAGGAGGAGTGCCACACAAGCATCAACCAGTGGCCATGTTTTAAGGATATTTTTGAGGCAGTGTTCCAGATCTGCCAACCAATACAGAGACATTTCTTAACCCTGAGCCGCCGTATAGGCCAGCCTTCAGCCATCCATCCATCCATCCATCCATCCTTGCCTGCCGAACTGCCAGCCACCCGATACCCACAGCTGTCTCCCATCTTGAACTCTGTTGCAGGAGCTGCAAAGCCTCCTGGAACCGACTTAAAGTTGTGGAGCATCAAGAACATCTCCAGCACCAGGTACATTGTGGTTCTGTCCCCTGGTCCTTCTCCGAAGGCCGTTAGTGACATTTACAACCCCTTGATCCCTTGGTGCTGAAACCAAATAACCTTGAACATTCAAGACTAATAGCTTTACCGACTACCCTCCTGTCAGTAGCCAGAATGCATCCCTTCCCATCGTGAAACTGTCGGTCCTCTGTGTTCCTTTACAGTGTGGGTTGCATTTTGTGGTGTGCTAGAACTGTCTGTCTAGAACTGTCTGTTGTAATAATAAAGTAGATATTTCAATACAACCTTGACTGGGCAGCCCCTTTTATCATTGGGTAATAATTGTATTTACGCTGTGTTGCAACTAACCAACGATCTACGACCTTGCAGAGATAAGCCTGCTGTCCATGTTACCAAAATTGGACAAGGAAGTTTATAATTGACATGTGTTCCAATCTGCTTGGATCCCTTCAGGTGTACTAGAGGTGTGGGGCTGATTGATGGTTTAGAAACCGATATTCATCCCTGGACCACTGGTGCCCCGGAAGTTGATTTGTCGCAGATCTGTCATTCAATGACCTGGTCAATGCATTTTGAACGCTAATGTTTTTGCTCACCCATAACACTCCAAAATTAATGGTATAAAGAACACATTGGGGTTTGAAAGTAGAACAAGAGAAATAGGAAAACCCAATCTTTCATTAGGGACTTCAAGTCCCAGAATTCCTTAAGTACTGGGACGAGGAAGAGGCACAATGTTGTAGGAGTGGCCAGCTCATTAGTGTAGTGGACCCATATCTGAGGGATACTGGGAGGCTCAAAAGGCACTCTCAGGTGCAGGCCACAGAGTTGGCATTGTTGGTGGAAAGTAGAATCAGCTAGAAATAGAAGCAGCATTGTCTGTGTTGGTAGCCCAATCAGAAGTTGGAAGAGCCGGAAGACGCTGAGACCATTGCTGTGCAGCGATCAACTACCAGTCTTGAGAGGGTCTGTGCCTCCAGAAATCTGAAGTGCAGAGGTTTCGCAGTGGAAAACATGAAGGAGAAAAGCTTTTCCCCCCCGTGTGACCTGGTTTGCAGAGGCTGCGCAGCAGAAAGCGTGCATGAGGCTGTCTCGGGTAGCTGGCGTGCACCAGAGGGCCTTGAGGCGGTCTCCGGTGGCTGGGGTGCACAAGAGAGCATCAGGAGCAGGAGACTCGCCAATTGGAGTGGTGTGGATGAAGGCAGACTTACCAGAGAAGTTTGTCAGGTTGCAGCCCCGGACACGCCATGTGTGTCTCTCAGCCAGGCAATGACTTGGGAAATGGCGAGTGTTTGCTCGTGGAGCAGTGCTTATTTTAAATTTCGTGACCCTTTAAACTAAAAGGTAAGCACTTTAACATGAACAAGTGTTGCTGAGCATCAGTGCTTTTTTCAAGCATTGACATGCCAACTAAGTCAAAATAGCCCAAAAAATACCAAATCCACACACTCCCATAATTTTCTGCACAAATGGATTTTGAGTGGCCAAATTGTGCGGGTAATCGTCTAGTCTGGCAACCATGGGTATGGAGCTGCAAAGCGGGTCGTGGACTGCGCACGCGATGTGAGGATGCACTGGGACTGAGCTCCCCGTCCCGATCCTGAATAGATCCTATAAAATACGGCAAAATCAAACTACGAATGATATGAATGAACGTTTTAGCAGGGGAAGCAATGCAGCACACTCAATGCTAAGAACGAGTGAAAAATCGCGGATCCTAAACCCCTGCAGCGAGTGACGAAGTGGAGCCCCTCGGGCTGGCCAAAATGGCGGACGACACCACAGCCTAAGACCAACGGCGAAGCGCTCTCATCAGGCGCCAACTGGAGGTGGGATGGAGCGAGGAGGGTGAGCGCCGCCACAGTGAGACTCCTCACCGACACCTAATACTGGCAGGATTGTGGCAGCAGAGATCAGGGCTCCTACCGGAGGACCAGACAACGTGGAGCAGCAGGGAGGAGGCAGCAACCCACAGTCAGGCCTGAATGAGGCCCTGCAGCGGAGACGCCCAGAAGCAGCCACCCAGACGGTGATCTCGACTGAGACCAGACTGGGCAGAAACAACCCGTGTCTGGGCCGGGAGCGTACCATCCAGCCCTGGAGGCGGACCACCACTAACGAGAGGTGAGCCAGGGAAAAGCTGGGAATGGGCCTGAACAGAACCCCGGCGGGAACAAACTGAAACCCTCCCAACACACTGAGGGCAGCCGGGCGGTCAGAGCATCAGACCCGCCGCCCCCCGCCTGTACAACACCCAGTGAGAAGGGCCGTCCGCCAAAGGAGGTGCACCAGAGGGGGGCCCCCACGTGAAGGGAGGTGATAACTTTGGGCAGAAATAGAGTGGCGTCCTGCACAGCACACGAGGTATATTCACCAGTTCCATGAAGCGAAGTGACAACAAGTGCGGAGGTGTCACCAGACCCAAGTGCAACCCCCAGGAGAAGGGTGGATGCCAGACCTCACTGCACTACAGCCCTGCATTTCAGCACGAGCTGGCATTCTACTGGCCTGGGACAGGAACGCGCCTGCACTTGTGTATCTGGGACACACCAGTACTGCTGCCCACCAATCGGAGGAAAACACACCGGTGACTGGGGACAACATAACCCCGCTGGAACTGGCCAACATTAGGCACGATCAGCTGTGGGGGCAATAGGACTAGAAGCCACAGCAACCTAAGAAGCGATTCACTGCACAGGTTCACAGCCACACAACACTTGAGCGCTGCAGAACACCAACACAAGCATCGCTGCTTCAAACATCAAAACTGTCACCCTGAAGAAATCACCTAGCCAAGTGGTCCATAACTGCCCAAGAGTACGGAAGAGAGCAAACCAGCCGCGCACTGGATTGCAATCACAGAACCACACATACACGCAGGCCCGAGGCACGAGAGGACTGACACAGACTGGCAACCATTCGAGGACACAGCTAGTAAGGCGAGGCAATGTCCCCTCCAAAAGGAAAGCCCAAAGCTAGCACCATGGAGTCCTTTCTGGTGGCCTGCCCAAAAGAACAAGGGTTGGAAATCAAAGCACCTGAATCAACCCAAGGAGCCCCCGGGGAGTATACTAAAGATGAGCAGATACTAGAAGCAACATCAGGACTCCGCTCGTTCATCAACACCAAGATAGAGGAAGTGAAATCGGACATGCAATTAATGCGCCAAGATATGCGCAACCTTGCAGAACGGGTAAAAACTACGGAATCGAACCAGCAAGAGATGACCACAACACTGAAAGAGGTCCGGATCAAAGTGGAGGAGCTAGAAAAGCGCAACAGGATATTGGAAGAAAGGGCCAAGGACGCTGAGGGAAGATCTAGGCGCAACAACGTATGCCTACTTGGGGTTCCGGAGGGACTCGAGGGACGCAACCCCACAAACTTCGTGGAGACAATGCTGCAGCAGGAAGTAGGTGCTAGAAAACTATCCCAGGGGTTTGCCATTGAAAGAGCACATAGAGCCAGGCCTCCAGATAAGGTGCGTACCAGACCTTTTTACGCATGAAAATCTTGTAAATACGACAGCTTTATTATATTCCTGTGTACATTTACACACATGTTTAGAGCAGAGGGCAGTGCAAAGGTCAGGTTACTTGACAGAAACCAGAAGCCTTCTTTTGATTTGTATCTACATTGATGTAATTGCAAGCCACCTCTGAAACAGAATGTATTTCTGTGAAGCCCTTCAAAAAAAGAAACTGCACACTATGATAAAAAGGAATGGTTTCTTTCCATTCAGCTTCTCTGTGTTGTGTGTAGATGCTCATCAAGCAAACCGAAGCACTGTGCATATTTATTTTCCTAGAATTTTAGGATTGTCTAATTAATAAGATGGAAAACTAAGTTGCAATTGAGAAATAATATTTTGTAACAAATTATGCCTTTTTTTCCCCCAGTGAAAGCAAACCTGTATTGCACATTTGTATTTTTCAGAGTTCCGGTGCTGTGTGCATAATCATGCGGAAGCACATCATTTTTGCACTTATAATTTAATTAAAACTCTAATTATAAAACCAGTGTGTAAAATGATGACTATGCACATTCTAGCTTACATCCATTCAACCTTGCAGTCAATGGGGTACATTACTATAAATGGTCAGCAGCAGCAGAGACTTTGCTAAAGGGTGAGTGATTGTCATTACACCAATTCACACGTGTTCTAGCCTCTCAAATCTTCAAGACTACAATAAAAAACACTCAAAACCCGACTCTCCAGGAAGTGCAAGCGCTGTTCAAAAACAAACAAATTAAAGTTACATTGGTAATTGAAATAGAAACTCAGCAAAACCTGTCCCTGTGATGATCCAGATAGGTATTTAACTTTATGTAGCGCTTCATAAATGGTTCGTACAATATCTAGGATATTATACCTCAGTCGATACTAAGTTAACCAACCTCTGAAGATGTTAGCCAATAAAATAGCTCAGCCGGTTGAGCACTCGTTGCTGCAATCTGTGCGTGATCTGTAGGTTGCAGGTTCGAATCCCGGCAAGGCCAACTCAGCCTTTCATCCTTTCGAGGTCGATAAAGGAGTGGCAACTTTGGTTTGGTGATAATTGTGATAAATATGTTCTATGTACACAGCTTTGACAAAAGCGCTATATAAATAACCATTTGACCATTAGATTAGATATAGAAATTAGCATGGAGTCCTTGCCTCTCTGCACTGTTGTATCATAACATTGGCATACCATTAGGTAGTAATAGCTCCAGGAAATGAGGACTTTCATTAAACATCAAAAGGCAATTTGGCTATCAAACCTCAAAACACACAATACAATTCATGTTTGCTTCACTATGTAATTGGCTAGGTGATTGCGATTTCAAGATTTAAATATATACAGGAGAGATCAAATGGCCAGACCTCAGAGAAATAATGAAAGCTGTATTCTGTCACAATGCAGAAGGCTGCCGCATAGTAATGATTTCCATACAGTTTTTGCATACGTCGGCTGGATGTCACATACGTTTTACTCTCTTGCAAAGGAGAAAAGTCAATTTAACTCTCTTAAAATCACATTTTGCTCTCCAAGTTTAAAAATAGGGAGTAAAATACTCCCACATCAAAATCTTATCTGTAGCCCTCATAGAGCACTCCAGAAAAAACTGCCACCGGGATCATACCATACTCTATTTTAAGCAGTATTTAATTTATCATGTTAACTGCAGAATATGTTCTGATAATTTAAACTTTAGATGGCTAAGCAAGAGCCCAGCATCACAAAGTTTTCAACCATAAACAAGGTTCTGGGAGTAAGATACAAATGGGAGTATTTAACGGAGATGCTTTTCTAAGCAATTGCACTACACTGGAGCCAGAGTCTCCTGCAAAGTGAAGAGATATCGAGACTATCCAATACAAAGTAAAATAAACAATTGAGGGAAAATGTGTAGAAAATAAATTGAAAATAAATGGTTACCTATAACATCATGTGCAAGATGATGGCGTCCACTAGATCACCCAACACACCACCAACTGTTAAATCTAATGTTACAGTACTAGTAATCTCTGACAAAGCAGCTGTTATTTTCTTGCAATGTAATTTACAGTTCAGTTAATGTTCTTCTGGATGCCCCGAAACCCCACAATGTTTCAAGGCTATAGAGGTGCTATACAAATATCACACAGTATAAAACAATTTTGACATTGGCACTTTTCTGTTCTTTTATTTTCTTTCGTTCAGTGTTCCGAGACATCCAGAGCCATGAAAGTGCTACATAACAGAAAATATAACCGTATATTCCTCAAACCCCCATTTTTGGATTTGCCGCATTTTTGTGGCAGAAGCCACACATTTGCCAAAACCATTGTTACAAAAGAGAGAGGGAAATTGGGGTCTGAAAACAGATTATCTGGTTGGCAATGCCATGGAATGAAATGGACAACTCACTAAAATCTCTTTTCGGAACTCCTCCGCTCAATTACCCAATGAGGAACTCCCTTACGAGATATGCTGCAATCAGCAGCTTTGTCACACGCAAATCTTCCGGGCTTCCCATTTACCAGCTGGGTAGTGATTAGCCTTTTTGGGGCTATTTTGGCTATTTCACGTATAATTGGGCTATTTGTAGGCTACTTCACCCCTGAAGTTTGGGTCCTGCTCCTCATTACGGAATACTTCCTTTGCCTACAGCGCCCCAGCAGTCTGGGCCCCATGTGTCCAGTCTCTCCCTTAATCCATGGCTCCTATGACCTCCCACTTTCAGCGCTGTAACTCCACGCTGTACAGGCCGCTCTTCCTGCAGACAGAAGCCCGTCCTCTCCCAGAAATGCTGGGCCCACGCCGCCACTGCAGGTGGGAAACTGCGAGTACACCCCCCTTTCCTCCACACGCGTCGTGTGCTTTCCTTGGCCTTGCAGTGGGATAGAGTAGTAGAGGACAAGCACCATTGCTGGTCGAGCGTTTCCTCTGTGTGGGTGTTCGCACTCGGGGCAGGTCGTTGGCGTGCCGTTTACGGGCTGTATTAAGCAGTTGTAGGATGCAATTTACCAGGGAAATACTTCTAAGTAGTTTATAAGCTTTTGGGCCTATAGTGCAGGCTTCCAGATATAACCCAATCGGGCCAAAGTTATATATCCTTTCATCCCAGGCCTACTGCTGCCAGCTGCGTGTAGTATTTACTTTGTGCCTGCACAATGCACTAATTGCTGTTGGAAAACCATGGTGCGGTTTTCGAGTCATTTCACACAACGCTGATCTAATACAAAGGGTGGTTTTTGTTTGCGGGTTGTGTGTTCATGTCAGATTACTCGCCTTGGCTTTCGAAGTTGGATGGCCTGGACTTGCTTATTGTTTTGGTGGAGTTCGGGTGGTTAATATTGAGGTTCTGGGTAATTTTTACACTTGTTAAAAAACTAAACAAACTGCTGAGTGAATTTAAACACCCGCAGGCGCTCCTTACAGTGACACTTTTACCATACCCCTCTCGCCTGAGTTCTAGGCTTGACGGCAAGCTTTTGTTCTTTATTACAGCAATTGTCTGTTTCGAACCAAGCTCTGCAGGGGCAGGGTAGCAGGTGTGGAGTGGCAGCTCGCAAACACCTGAATGGCAGTCATGGTCAGCCTTAGGCCCCCCCCCCCCCGCCATGTCAGTTAGGGGGAGTCTTTCAAGGGCTCCCCCCGACCTGGCGCAGTGGAAGCAAGCAGGACAGGCGGCCTATTGAAATTAAATGCATTAAATAGGGCGCCTTCTGTGCCTAGTTACAGAAATTACACCCCAGGAACCCCAGAAAGACAGGATTTTTTGACACCAGGAATGTGGTGTGCCTATCCGTTAAGTACGGACTGAGCATGCGCACGCGTGCTCAGTCAGCAAGATAGGATTTTCTGACAGATGGGAAAAAGTGACGTTACACCAACAGTTATGGTTGGGAAGCTACCAAGCATCGTGATCGAGTGGGGGGGAGGGGGTCACAGGGGCGTGCATCCGTATTAGGCGGAAGGCGGCTGCGGCATCACTGCAATTAAGCGGGAAGGATTTGGTACTCTTTGCAACAGTGGTGGAAGCATAAGGCACGCTAGTCCCACAGTTTGTTGGGAGCATCCCTTTGTGTGCATGCACGATAAGACAACTGTGTTCATTGGTGCACGCCAGTCAGCCCACGATCGCAGGCATTTAAATAGCTCTATGGGCAGGGCTACTGGCCAATGATCACAGATTGCAGTCAATACGGAAAGGAAGCATCAAAACTGCTGGCCCCTGTGCAGAAAGAAATGAATAAAAAGAACACAAAGTAAATATCATTAAATAAAAAGTGAATTAATTGCAAGTGGCCAGTGCCTTAGAAATGGTGAAACTGCAGCCATTACAACCAACAGTCCACTGTGATCAAAGTTAGGGGAAGCAGATTGCAGCGCAGCAGGTCATTTAACAGAATGTTGAACGGTAACTCGTAAGCAGCACGGCTCTGTAGCTCTTGCTTGATCAGACCAGGGCCGGTGCAAGAAATTTTGCCACCCTAGGCAAACTGTCAGATTGGTGACCCCTGCACCCCCCGCACCTCCTTTACTCCAGGTCCGAACCGATCTCAACAAACCGTCCTCATTTTGTTACAGATTGCAGCAAACGCATTACCTCCACCTAACGCATTCCTCACGTCTTCTCCTGTGGATTGATCCCATTGCACTTTCCTCACCCTCACATCCACTCTGTGTTAAGGTTTCAGAAGTCAAATTAAAGCCTCTGTGTTTCATAAATACAGGTTTATTAAACAAGTCAATGATACTATAGCAACAACAAATGTAATACTGAGGCAGGTGGATCTAATCCTTTCTGTAAATTATATATAGGCAATACAAACAGTAGGAAAACGATTTTGGTAATGCATACTACACCTGTAAGCACATAGGCAGCACTACCTGGTACAAAATACTAAACATGTCCCAATACTTACTATGATATTTATAAATTCAACAATACTTTGCAATATGTTTCTTATTTTTTAAAAACATCTAAAAAAGTGAAAAAACAGTGAGTGACTCTCCAAAACCATCCAAAATCCCAAGAAACAGAGCAGCAGAAGTAGTGGGCCACCTGTTGACAAACCATGAAACATTTGATACATGATGGCTTTGGTGACTCAGACATATAAATCTAGGAATGCATGTGACTTCGTAACAGATATGTGTTAAAACAAGTGAAAATGCACATTAGAAATTAACTTTCCGAGCTTTCATTTTTTGCAGATGTGGAAACAAGGTTCTTGATATCAATGTGATGAGCAATGTCATGCTCTATTGATAAGGTTTCTAGGCCAACAAGTCTTTCTTGCATCATAGAAGATCGAATATAAGTTTTGATCAACTTTAGCTTTGAAAAGCTTCTTTCGCCACTTGCCACTGAAACAGGCAGGGTTAAGAGAATCTGGATTTGCCACCCCTTGCACTGTACCAATACAGTCCCCCTACCACTTTTTCTTCTGCACTTATCAGATATACCCCATCTAACTAATCTAGCACTTGCCACTTGCTGGCTGCACTACCACTGCTTATTAGTTAAACTTTTCTCTCCTCTGTTCAGCACTTTTCACTTCTCACCCTACCCCTCTGCACTTTCCCCTTCCCTCTCCCCTGCACTTTCACATTCTCAATGTCACTGGGCCTAGTGAGATTGTTGTTTTTGTTCTCCCTTGTTCCCCTTCCTTTGTCTGGTCGCCCTCTGAAACACTTGTGTATGAGCGCGATATAAATAAAATATGATTTCATTTCATTCTGCTTCTTGCCACTGCCACAGCGGTATAAACATAACGATTTAGAGTGGACTAGATTGCAGGGCAACAGGGGGCTATTATTTATTACTGCTGTTTGGTTTGGCACTTTGGATACAGCACAGCCGCTAAGGTTCAGGACATCTCCTTGGGCTGGGCAGGGGAGCCGGGTGATGTGGGGATTCCAGCGCACGTTTGGGGTCTCTATACGCATTTTGCGGGTTGGGTTGCGCATAATGCAAGTTCTCCTGCTAGGTGCGCATTCTAGCGACTAGGGCGGCAGCGGGATTGCACGCACGTTGTGGTGCACTGGTATGGTACTCGTCATCTAGAAAGCGTCCCTTGTGTGCACGTGTGTGTGTTTGGAATGAACACATGGGCTCTTGTGTTAGGCGCCATGTCGGAAGCAAGGGGCAGGGCTCGTCTGTGGCGGGTGTATAAAGCGCCTTTTTATCTGGACAGGTCTGTTATAGGTGTCTCTCTCATTTACGCTGGCTTCGCCGACATGGTGGCATTGCCCAGGCATGGTTGTGTTTGCAGCGCACTTTTCGGGGGAGTGCATTTGAAGACGGGCATTCTTATTTTCAGATAAATTAAGCGCATTTCCATAACATAACCTAAAGGTTACTTACATCGGGCACATCTGCACATTCGTAGTCCTCTAAGGAGGAGACCATCAAGGTTGGCAGTAGTGCCAAGATACTTTGGTGTATGTCTGTGCTTTTTTGGCATTATTTTTCTGTTTGCGCATTTTTTGTTTGTGACTCTATGGCCCTTCCAACCAGGAGGCATTTCCCCTTCAAGGCTCTGTGCCGCATCGACGGAGCATGGCACTGCTAATGTGCTTTAAAAATAATTTCAGATGCATCTTTTAGTGGGTCGGTGGGGTTTTTATCGAGTGCTTAATTAATTTTTTGAGTAATTGTGTTTCCCATTTTATGTGTCACATCATATGCATGCTTCCTGCTTCGCACACCGGCTATACGCAGTGCAACACGGCTGGCACTGCCATCATACTCGTTTTATGTTGGGTTGTAATGGTTTTCGAAAATAAATGGCACGTTGTTTGTTTACAGATGCCGTGTTCCATATACGATGTGGTATTTCTCTTCTAGCCCACCTGCGTATCCTGCAGGAAGCCTGCAGGCAGGCGCTGCTGAGTGTGAAAAGAATGCACGGCCGAAACATTATGTTTCATGCCCCTAACTCTGCCTTAAAAGGCCATCAAAATCCCCCAGAGTGTACAAATAAGACATAAAGAGCTTATGCCTTGGCTTCACACCTCACTTTTACACCCTAAGACTTTGAAAATGGCCCCCATGGACGGCCTGTTATATGCGTGACACCTCGAGCCAGTGCTGGTTTTCCCACTGCATGCTGGTACTTGTAAGCCCATACTTGCAATGGGAAAAACGGAACTCCAAGTCCCAGCATGCAAATCAGGCCTGGCTCGAAGTGTTACACACATGGAAACATTGCAGCTGATGTCCAGTTACTCTCTGTGGCTGTCCATGCCAAGAAACACAAATACAAGCCTAATGATGCAGACTGTAGTGTCCTATGTCTATGCATCCATCGGTCACAGAACGTGCCTAGGGGATATCTGTAACACACTTGCAACAATGAGGAGGAGCAGGCAAAATGGCGATGAGAAGGGAGGAGAGCACAGGGTGCACAAAGATGAGGCCACAATGGCAGGCAGCGCTTCCAACACACGTTCAACTATTTGGCGATTCATGATTTGTGTGTTTGGTGTGAAAGAAATTTGAAGGGGTCAGGTGTTTAGAAAGATGCCCCTTCCTACCCTGGCTGGAGTTGACATGAGGGATGCGTGTCTCTGCCCGGTGCCCACGTGTGTGTGTGGTGTGGGCGAGATAGACCATCAGGCGTCAGCCTAGTCATGGGTGGCTGCCATGAGGGATGCGTGCCTCTGCCCGGCCCTAATAAATATCTATAACAGAATTCAACTCACCTTCACAATCTGAACAAAGTGGGAGCTCACTCAGCTCAGCAGACTCGGAAAGGCCGCCCGCTCTGGCCACAGTCTTAAGGTCCCACACTCTTTGACTCTTGCCGTCTTGGTGATGCGGGAATGGGGATGCCAGGCACGATGATCTAATTGTGTATCTGCCTGCCGACTGCAGCTAGTGCCACAAAGAAGAAGTTAACTGTCTCAGGCAGGCTGCAGACTCGCTGTCACTGACTCAGTCAGTCCAGGGGCAGTGGCAGCTGTGGTGCTCCGGCGTTCATGTTGCCAATGCGCAGGTGCTAAGAATGATGCCAGTGCTTGAGCGAGCATGCTGCCACGCCCATGTGTGACCATTAACTGACCCCAATCATTTCACGGGGCCTGGTGCCGCGCTGCCGCTCCTACAGCCAGCCAGCATGTGCGGTGCTCCGGCGTTTGTGTTGCCATTCATTGCTAATGCGTTGTGCAGGTGCTAAAATGCATCAAGCCAGTGCTTGAGCGGCGAGCGCTGACCACGCCCATGCGTGACCGAAAAGGACCCCAATCATTTCACAGGGCCTGGCTGGTGCCGCGCTACCGCTCCTAGAGCCAGCCTCGGGCTCGGCCTGCAGGCTGCCTGCAGCCTCGCCTCAGACAGTGTGAACAGGGCGAACAGCAGGGCCGGTGCTATGTGACAGGCAGTGTTAGCGTTTTGCTGCTCTAAAATTTGCAGATATAGGCAAACGCCAAACCATGCCTAGCGATAGCACCGGCCCTGGATCCGACACTGATAAGCCTCGGAAAAAGGGAATAAACGCATGCCCCAGCTGAGAAACGCACACGTCCACGTCAGAGGTGTCTGGGACTGACTGGTGAGATTGGAGCCCAGTAGCGCGAGGGAGTGAGCTGGAACAGCCGCCTGGATTTCCTCGGCAGCGGACTGGCAAGATGGCGGCTGGTGACTGATCGATCCCACCCGAGCCCTGAGTGCTGCAGAAGTGAAGACCCAGACTGGCACATGTGAGGGCAGTCCACTGCCTGCCGGAGTAGCAGAGACCCGGAGTGGCACACGTGTGGGTGGTCCACTGCCTGCCAGCTGCCGGAGAAATACGACTAGCAGAGACGAGAAGCGAAGCCCTCCCTCCCCCCAGAGGCGCTGAAGGCAGGGGACAGCAACGCCAGGCAGGAGCTGGGATCCGGAGAGCCGTGTGAACGCAGGAAGCAGCAACAGGGCACAGAAACCCCTGGCCCCAAAGCAAATCCCCAGGAGGCAGATCTCAAGAATCACACAGAACCGCACTGAAGCACAGAAGGTGCCCAGGCCGCAGCGGTGAAGGGCCTCTGACTGCCAGCACATAGCGTGTGCCCTGGCAGGACAGCACGCCGCCTTAGAACTGCCTAAAGAGGAGAAACAGTGCAGAGGGCCCTGTGTGGCCCCGAAGGCAAGCAGATGTCATCCTTGTCTGCCACACAAAGAGAACACTGCAGAACTCAGCAAAAGAAACGAAGCCTAAGCTTGCAGTCTGGCAATCCGGACCTGAAGTGAGCGGTAAACCACGTGGGATTGCATTGAGGCACAGTGACACCTGGGCTGCTGCAGTGAATGTGCCCTGACTGTATACATATAGCGCTCGCCCTGCAAGAGCCAGAGCAGCACAGGGGACCCGGCAGCTGTTCTCAGTGGGGCCGCAACCTGGGAGAAGGAAGAGCAGAGGGCCCTGGGCAGCCCCAGAGGGAAGCAGACATCACTCTGTGTGTGCAGCCAAACCGTGAGGGGCGCCATAAGGGGACAACACAGCGACACCATATAGAAGAGGCGGAGCTCGGGTGGAGGCAAACCCTGACCACGTTGGAGGGCCTGGTGCAAGATGGACACACTGCAGAAATACCACAAAGGGGCCGTGCGGGGAGGAGAGCCAGCGCCCAGCCGGTACAAGACCCCTAAGTGGCAACCTGGGAAGCGGAGACCACCTGAAGGGCAAGGCAGCAGGAGACCGACAGGTGAAAATGAGATAACTGTACCACTGCGCACCGAGGGGAGGGTCAGAGTGGGAATCACCATGAGACGCTTGGGCCTGGTAAGTGCGGGCACCGCTGGACCTGACACTGCACAGGGGACACCTGGAACGTGAGGGAAGAGATTACGAGATGGTACAACACCAGCAGCGGACCCCGCTCGTCACCTTCACATGCAGGTAGATAGTGAGCCCTGTACATCACCCCACACAAATAGCTGGCATCCGCTGCAGAAACAGTTGGAGGCACCCCGGTGGCCACACGGAGAGAGCGAGCCGCGCTCATGCCGGATAAGCAGTAGAAGGGCAAGTCCAAACAGACCAAGTTGGAGGCTTTTGCCCGCAAAGGGGAAGGAAGCGGCGAGCCTCTACACAATGGCGCTCCAGCCCAGCCGGAAGGGAAAACAAATGAAAACCAGATCCTGAAAGCCATAGCTACACTACAAACAATGCTGGAGAGGGGGAATCGAAGTCAGGATTGACGTTGGCCTTCTGAGACAGGACGTAAGAAGGTTGGCCGAGAGAGGACAATTGGTGGAAGCGTAAGAGGAAAACAAGCAGGGCCTGTAAGCAACACAGTCGGAGGTCCGAGAATTGAAGAGGAAAGTAGCAGTACTGGAGAGCAGGCCCGAGGACGTAGAAGGGAGAGAATGGTGCAACAACATTTGTATACTGGGCCTGCCTGAAGGGATGGAGGGGAAAGACCCCACAACATATGTAGAGAACATGTTGGAAGTTGGGCGGGAAACCTGTCGCAGGGCTTCACGGATGAACGCGCCCACCGCTCCCTGGCCAGAAGACCCCCACCGGGTGCGCCACCAAGACCTCTGTTCGCAAAGCTTTTAAACTACAGAGACAAAGAGGCGATCTTGGCATTCTCAAAACAAGGGGGCTAATAGAGAGGGGCTTGGCAAGGATTGCGGTGTATCCAGACTACACTATAACGGTACAAAAGCAAAGAGCAGCCTTTGGCCCCGCTAAGGAATGGCTGCGACAGGCAGTCAAGAAATATAAGCTCATATTCCCAGCCAAGCACAAAATACTCCACAATGGCACCTTGCACTTTTTGACAACACTGGTGAAGCACAGGCTTGGATGGACTTCATAGGAGTCCCACCATTATGGGAAAGTCCAAAAGCAGATCCTTGAATCTAGCTGGAGAGGAGGATGGACCCAGCTCCAAGATCCACTGAGATGAGCACATGAAACACTGATAAATGGCAAGGAGAGACTGCTCTGAACTGGTTGGAAACCAAGGAACAACACCCGGTGGACGGTAGGGTAGCGAAGCAAGCAGGAAACATTGGGGGCTTCTCACATCCTGCCGACACTGGGAGGTCCCTGTTAGAGTGCGACCGAGAAGCACTCTGCCGCTGTGCGCTTAACTGGTGAGAAGTGAGTGGGACACCGGTCAGCGCTACAAGCGACTGAGCCTAAGCGGTCGAGGAGCCGATGGGCACTAGTTTCACATGTTGGGAAGTTGGGGGAGTTTTATGTTAGGTGAACTGCATGCTAGGCTGCCCCACCACAGAGGAAATAGGGGAGGGAGGTACAAGCCAAGTACTAGCTGGGTCAAAAAAAGGAAGATAAGAGGTGTGCCCTGCCGGAAAGCAGGCACACGTTGGAGAGAAGGACAAGTAGGGCTGCTGGGCACCAGTCTGGAATGTTGGGAAGTCGGTAGAGTTCTATGTTGAGTTAACCTGCACGCTGCCCCCACCCTTCCCTGGAGAGAGCACGGGCCTTATGACAGGAGGAGGTCTGGGTGGCAGAGGAGATTAGAGGGAAGGGGGCGGAAGGGTGAGTGGGACGCCCCAGGGGTGAGAAACCAGGTCAGAAAAACTAGTAGCATAAAGATCGTTCCCTGGAACGTGAGGGGGCTTAACAGCTACATCAAAAGAAATAGGGTACGCTCATGTCTAGTAAATAAAGGGGTACAGATTGCACTCCTACAGGAGACGCATTAAACAGCGGCCAGGCAGTCTACGATAGGGAAGAAATGAGGGCGGATAGTACAGGGCTCGACATACTCTGCATACGCCAGGGGCACCCTCGTTTGGGTAGTCCCTACAGTGCCTTTCAAGTTCTTAGAATGCAAATGCGACACAGTGGGCCGGCTGATGGTAGTGTACGGGCTACTGGAACACTGCAAAGTTTGCATCATCAACACATACGCGCCCAAGCATGATGCCACCACCTTCTTCAGGTCACTGAGCCCCCAGCTGGCATCATACAGAGGAGCTTTGTCGCTGTGAGGGGGTGGGGGGACATCAACTGTACCCTCGACCCAACACTGGATAGGTCGGATGGAAGCAGCGGGAGAAGGGCTCTGTCTGCCAGAGCGCTAGGGGTCATGGTTTGAGAGTTGAAACTACAGGAAGTGTGGAGACAGCTGCATGGGGACAGGAGAGGGTATTCTTATTACTCAAGCCCACAAGCAGTGCACACGCGCATTGACTACATGCTTACTGGCACCATGACGCTAAACAAATTCGTGATGGTGGAGTACAAGGCCAGGGTCCTCTCGGACCATGCTTCTTGACTCGTGACATGGCAAAGAACAGCAACCAGAGCCCCCATTCCGACATGGCGATTAAGAGCAGAAGCATTACTGGACGAGCAGTTTAGGGAACACCTAGGAGGAAAGGCAGAGGAATTCTTCGATATCAATGTGGGGAGCGGGCACACCTTGTGGGAATCCTTCAAAGTGGTGATCAGGGCGGAGGCAATTGGGAAAGCGGGCAGGATACGGAAAGATCTACTGGGTAACATAAGCAGAGCGGAGGACCAAATGGAAGCATGGGCGGGACGGACAACAGGGGGACACTGAGTCAAAATGCATGGAGCTACGGCAAGAGTGTATCGCTGCCTGGGAATGTCTGGGCAAACAGGACTACAGCAAATATGTAGAGAGACTCCATGTGGGAGGGGACACACCTGGGAAGCTGCCGGCTAGGTTGTGCAGAGCGTAGGAAAATAGGGACATGATTAGCACCATCAGAGATGAATGTGGCGAGGCATGGCGGGTCCAAGGGGAGATTAATAGTCTTCAGAAGATTCTATCAGACCCTACACGGATGGAGTGAACAGGGCGGAGGAAATCGAAGCAGTGTGGGAGGAGATGGCGCTACCCCGTTTGGGATGAGAGCAGGTGGAAATGTTAGACGTACCGCTCATGGTAGAGGAGCTACAGGAGACCCTACATACGCTATCCACAGGTAAAACAACAGGGGCAGACGGGTTCCCGGCTGGATTTTACAGGGAATATGCGGCGCATCTCCTGCACATGATGGAAGAAGCCTTTGATGGGGGGTAGAGTGGGGGGGCCTACTGCCAACCATCCTATGGGAATCAGTAATAGTGCCTGTGCTTAAGTCTGGGAAGCCCCCCGTTAGAATGTGGGTCGTGCAGACCACTCTCAATGATAAACCAGGACAGTAAGATACTGGCCACTTTACTGGCTGCAAGGCTGATTGACACATTGGTCCACCTGGACCAAGCGGGTTACGTACCCGGCAGGAGCACATCCTGGAACTTGCGCAGGCTGCGCCACGTTATAGAACAAACAGCAGGGTAAGATGCAGAATATGTGGTTGCTGCTCTGGACGCAATAAAAACCTTTGATTCTGTGAAATGGGACTAGCTGCACGCGACGCTGTGAGACTTCGAAGTGGGCCCACATTTCACGCAGTGGGTGTCCTTAGCCAGAGTTAAGACAGGGAAGCATATCTCGGAAGGGCGGGAGTTGGGTAAAAGCACCAGACAGTGGTGCCCGCTATCTCCCATGCTGTTCATACTGGCACTCGAACCGCTCGTGGCCTTCCTGAGGAAGGATTTTAGCACAGCCGGCATACCGGTGGGAGGTGACATCCATGTGGTATACACGGACGACATGCTGCGGTATGTGCAGAACCCCAGGGACAACCTGCAGCATATATTGGCTGTGCTAGACAACTTTGCAAAGCTGTTGGGTATCACCATCAGCAGGGTGAAATCAAGCCTGTTCCCGATAGCTGGCATAGGCGGGTAAGAACCTGAGCAGCTTCCGCACTTCGGGCTAAAGTGGGAGGTGGATACTTTCCGATACCTGGGAGTAAACATTTACCACATACCAAAGAAAGAACATGAAGCAAACAGGTTGAACGCATTACATGGGGTCGTGAAATCAATCGCATTCTGTCACTTTCACTGTCCATGAAGGGCCGGGTGGCGCTCCTTAAGATGGTGCTGCTACCACGCCTATTGTATCATTTTGTAAATGTACCCTACGAGATTCCTAGAGGGTTTTTCCCCAAACTAGGCTCAACAATGCAGGGGTTTATTTGGGGAGGGAAAAGGTAACGAATTTCACTAGACTTGCTGCACAGGGACTACAAGGATGGGGGGGAATCAGGGCACCACACTGCAAAGTGTACTACTTAGATGGACAGCTGCAGTTTGTCTTGGACTGGCTGGCGGATGAGGAGTCGCTAGACACAAGGCTACTTAAAGGAGGTACTATGGGTAGAGACGGATGGGCCTGGAAAAGGGTGTGGGCTGGTCGCACTGGGACAAACACTGTGGCACAGAATGTGGAAATTAGTGGAGCAACAGGATCCGAGAATATATCTCTAGTTGTGGTCTGAAGCAGGATGGGATAGGTGGCCCAAGTCATTAGGCAACAATGGGAGCCATGCAGGATAATCACAATGCAGAACCTGATCCAGGACAGGATATTACGGAGCCTGCCTGACTTGACAGAACAGTACGGCCTCTCAGGAGGGCAGTTCTTGATATCCCATAGGGTGACTAGCCTGGTAGCAAGCAGGTGACTGAGTGAAGATGGGAATAGTGGAAGATGGTAAATTGGACACAATTTATGACTTGGCGGAGAGCAGCCATGCTATCTCCAGGCTCTAGAAATTAACTCCGGGCAAGGGCCAAGTGGGAAAGAGATGTTGGGCGCATCTTTACAGAGTGGTATGGGCTAGAGTACAGCTATACATGAGGAAAGTGTTGAGAAATGCCAGATTTAAGCTAACACAATTACAGGTTACCCACAGACCATATATGGCACTGCACGCCATCTCACAATTCCCAGAAGCAGGGACACAGACATGCACGAGGTGCAAGTTCTATAAAGCAGACATACTGCATATGTTCTGGCAGTGACCAGCGGTTGACCAATTTTGGCACGGCATAGCAGACAGAGTCCGGCCGGCGGAAATAAGCATCAATGAATGGCCACCAGAATCAGGCTTGCTGGGACTGTTCAACCACAGACGCACAGAAACCCACATAGATAAGATGAAAGACCTTATTTGCGTCCTGGCCAAACGTCAGATCGCCATTGGCATGGAAAACAGCAGAGGCATTGTGGGAGGATTTGAAAAAGTGGGCAGAGACAATGGTATGGCACAGAGCAGCACATAGGGGCAGCAGGAGGTCAGTGACAACATAACCGCGTAAAACGCACTGCTACAGAGGATGTTTGCATGCTTAGATGACCTGCCCCTGTGAAGCATAAGCCGCAGCAGACTGAACAAACACAAAGAGGGTGAAGGCCGAAGCAGAGTCGACCAGCAAGAGGGAGTAGAGGGGTAATGAGTGAGCGGGTGGGGGCAGGGGCAGCGTGCACAGTTAGCAGCTTGGTTCTTGTTGGGGTTGGGCGGGAGCGGGCACAGTACTGCAGAGAGCATGACGGTCCAGTACTGTAGAGAGCATGGCAGTCCAGAGAAGGAGGACTGACCCGGAAAAAGCATTGAGACAAACAATGAGGACTTTGGACGAACTGATAAATAGGACTGAGCAGTAATGTGTATATATGACAGCGATTTGATTTTCTGGGTCATGCTGAGCAGACGGTCATTGGGTTGTATTGTTAAAATGCTAATAAAAAAGGTACAAAAAAAATCAAAAATAAAAAATGTACGGTAGCCCTTTGGCACAACGTTAAGTTATTTGCGGGTGGCATGAACGTTTTGCGGGTTTCTCTTAGCGATTGGTAACTGAGAATTGTGTATGTACCATTTTATGTGTTTATAGTCTTGTGTGTTGTCTTAGAAAAGCCATGCCCCCCCCCCCTCTCATTTTGTGGGCAGAACAAGCTTTGCCAAAGTTGACCGTGTAGAAGAGATTTTGTAGAGTTGGGTAAGGGTTACTTTGTTTTGGGCATTTAGGGTCGGATGTACTTGCCCATGTGGCACCCACACCAAGCTGTCTTTGAACAGTGTTAGCTGGGGTTAGTTAGTATAGTATAGTATTAGGAAACCTTTACTGGGGGGTAGTAGGCACATTCTATCTCGGATTCCCAGCTTGGTGTGATCTTGGGCAAATCGCTATAGTGTTTGCTCAGGGGGTTGGGTCGTTCCATGGGGTGTGGTAGGAGCACACAGGCTGGTTTTAAGTAGGAGTACAATAGGTATGAATTGGTGCTATTGTCAATCTTGTTGCTGCACTGCTTAAAAGTGCAACATATTAGAGGGCAGTTGGGGGCTGTATGCAGGCTCATAGGGAAGGTACTTAATAGTAAGTGCAATAGGTGCAATCCTATGTCTGCTTATCGTCGGGGCAGAAGCTTTAACTGCACCATCAAGGAATCTGAAAAGTCTAACTTAAAGTTCATGATTGTCAAATTACACCCTTAACTCAGGGATTATTGCATCTACTGTGGGACTCTACAAATTCTCTGCCGCTGCGACTGTGATAACAGAGTCCGGTTTTGTATGCCCTCTCAAACAAAGCAGTGCAGACTCGGGTGATTTATATTTCTTCTCTGATCTGGAAAACAGAGCCGGAGTAGACAAGGGCGTAGATAGGATCTTGGATCCGGACTCCCAGATGGTGTCGAGGAGAGGGATGGTGGTCACCGTTCTCCTGCGTTTGTCCCTGTGCTCATAAAGCACCGATTTCCTTTCCTCTGATGTAACCTGAATTTTGAACAATTCTGCAGCCTTGCCTATTATGGTGTGGAAAGAAACCAGATCATCCGGAGGTGAGGCATTTCTCTTCCTGGGCTTCTTGACGCCTTAGTCATCCCACTCACTAGCTGCGTGAGGCTCCTGTGTAATTTCGCCTTCTTCTGGATCAGAGAATTCACTAAATGGATCCTCCTGACAATCCGAGGCTGAAACGGAGGACGGCACCATTGTTGGATCCCTATCCGGAGATCGAGGTCTATGCAAAGATGGTCGTGATGGGACTCTTGTGGGCGAAGCACTGCGAGTCCTGCTCCTAGGCCTTCGAGAAGACTCAGGTGATCGTGCTCTCTTTTGGGGTCTACTACTGTGAGGTAAACTTCTTGACGTGCTTGGAACTGGAGAAATGTCTCACCGACGAGTTTCCGTTTCTATGGGATCAGCCGGCATGTTCTTCTCCCTTTGACGCCTGTAAAACTCATCCATGATCCTCTGTACAGATTACATCAGTATCGGGTCATGAGGATAGTCTGCTTCTTCCGTAGATTGCTGCAAAGGGGGACTGTGTTGCTCAGGGGGGAAGGACAAGGTCGCTCTTCCACCACTTCTGCATCTGAAAATTCTTCTTGGAGAATCACATCAGGAAGCTCTGCCATGTCCCCCAAAGGAGAAACTTGTGGTACCATTGGTTCAGCAGCTTCAGCACCCTCAAGGAAACTGTCCTCAATGACAGGTGTCACCCTGGCGTGAGCAGAAGGCGCCTCAAGACTCCAATTCCTCCGTACATGCAGGAACTTGCGGTGTCGCCGACGGTGTTGTGGTCGATGGTACCTTCGTCGACGAGCGTCCCGCCGACGGTAGTTCCGTCGACTAATGTGGTTTGGATGGTCGCTCTCCCATCGACAAGTGTTTCATCGACGAGTGTGGTTTGCCTGTCGACGAGTGCTCCGTGGACGAACGTTTCGTGGACGAGTGCCTCGTGGACGAATGGTGTTTTTCCTTCGTCGACAACTGCTTTGTGGACGATAAATCCGATGACGAGGATCTTGCTGTAGACGATGTTTTAAGTGTAATCGTCGTCGATGTGGGTTTCGGCGACGGTCTGGCCAACGACGGGTCTTTACCTTTCCCTTCGCTCGTGGACGGTTTCCCCGTCGACGACTGCCCCCTCTGGTTTTTTACAAACTCCTCCTTACCTTCGGAGGTAGATTTTGCTGACGAATGTGACTTCTTCTGGCTCGAGGAGTCCAGTGGAGGCAGAAATGGTATTAACTCCAACTTCCTCTTCCTTTTGGCAATGGGAGAGGAACTCCTTTCTACTGAGGAGGACCTTCTCTTCAAAGTTTGCCTCTCGGATGGAATGCTGGAGTGGACAGGAGCCGTTTCTGACAGACTCTTCGTCCGGAGATTGATCCCTGGCTTCCAGGTGTAAAAGAAGTCATCTGTGCCTGTTCTAAAGGGTCTTGTTGGAAAAAGTCTTGCAAATATCACATGTCTGAATGTCATGCGGATACAAGCAGTAAATGCAATGTTCATGGGGGTCCTTCATGTAAACTAACTTTTTCTTGCACCTCGTGCAGTCCCTGAACAGGGAAGGCTTCTTGACAGCCTGAGATGCAGCCATTCTGAAGAGCGGGTTTAACAACGGTTTTGAGTCAAAAACAACAAATATTTGTCCCAAAATTTATGTGAGACCAAAGCCCCTAAGCAGGGGAACAAAGTAGAAAATATTTGAAAAATATATTCCACACAAAAAGTAGAAAAAGAATTGAAGAGCTCAGAGAGTTTGAGGATTCCCTAGGTCTGTTAGACTGCGGTGAAAAATCTGAAGATGGCTGCCAGGGGCGGAGTTTAAGCCCTGCCACCTCATTGGTTGGGGCCATAAAGGACCAAAGTGAGGTGAAGGGACTACACAATAGAATGGCTCATAGGCCATAATGGGCTATGTACATGCACTGCTATGTAGCAATGTGTGTATATTAAAAAATGTTTAATAATTATCACTGAGGATTCCCAGTCTGAAGACGGGGAATATTCAAGCATCTGAACCTATGAAAGATTCAATGCTGGAGAAGTTTCAATTCCCTTTAGGATAGCTCAGACAAAGGTGTGCCTGCCACTGCCTTGGCTATGAACTGGGCTCCGAGCTAGATTTTGAAATGTGTACTATATTGGGTTCACGGAATGGCAGCCATGCCAGCGTGCCTGTAAGATGCCAGTGATGATGGGATCCATTCGGCCATTGTAAGCAGTAACTCCCCGTTTTTTTTGGTCGCTCTACTTTTCACTGACCTTGTGTTGTCCCCTTCCATTCTCCACAAATATAGCCCAACTTGCTTCAATAGTGCGGTTTTTAAGGCAGTGAATTTCTCTGTTCCGTGTTCACACTTGCCAACATTCTATGACCATAAAGCTGCAGAATTTTCAAAATGGTTATTAGCATAATGATAGCTGCATGGGAAATAACATCACATGTCATATGGCCCCAAGGGTTCTGGGCACAATAATGTGGCGTTAAGCCCCCGTTCCAAGGGCTGGAGCGGAGGGTGGGGGGAGTTAAAAGGCTGGCACAGCAAGGGCCATTAACGAGGGCTCTGGCCCATTTCCACCGGTCCAGCACTTGTACTGGGGGCTTAAGGCCATTAGCATCCCGGCTACCACAGCAGTAACCAGGGGTGCTGCAAAAAAAAAATAAATAAATATATATATATATATATATATATATATATATATATATATACACATATATATTTTCCTTCCTTCAACGGGACGCACGCGGCATCCCGTTGCTGAAAGGACAATACTTTTCCAAGATGGCCACCATCGAAAGGAAAGCAGGGCTCCACAAGGAGCTCCTCTTCCCTTTCGATGGCGGTCTGCAGCAGCGGAGAGGAAGGAGTGGTGGCGAGTGCCTCTGCTGCAGAAATAAAGTGAGGGGTGGAAAGGGGAAAAAAGAAAAGAATGGGCAGAGTGTGGGGCGGGGGCTTTAGATGGAGGTGGGGGAGCCGGCCGTCAGGTGGGATGGAACACGGGCTTTCACCAGCGGATCAAGCCCACGTTCCTAGCCACCTTATTCGCTGGTCCTCCCGGCCAGGGTGCTAATGTTTACTTAAGCTGACTAGGTCCAGCTAGGCTATTAAGGAGTTGATAGCTCCCAGCTCCTCCCCACTTTGACACACGGGGGAGAATGCATATATATCTAGCGCTAAACCAAAGGTCGTAGCACGGGACGCTTACTCAGGCATTATAATAAAAACAATTACATGTGGTCATGTCAACGGAAAGAAGGGTTATGGTACGTTACAACAATTGATGTACGGTGGGGCCAGGTGCGAAGAATGCATATGTATCTAGTGCTACACCCAAGGTTGCACGTGAGGACATTGTGAAGATTAAGTGTAAGGTTGCGGTGTGGCAAGCTCACCATTCACGATAATGAGAACAATGATATGTGGAGAAGTTAAAGGAAACAAGGGTTATGATTATTAGTTATAACAACTATTGTTGCAAGTCGTGGCCAGGTGTGGGTACAGGCAATGCATTTGAATTAATTTGCACGCTAGATCACTCTTGGGTAAAAGAGCCGAGCTGGAGTGGTTGCGGTCATTTGGGCAAGGTTTCGTATTGAGGCTTACCAGGCGTACAGTCATAGGTATGTGCCGCCTCAGCTAGGTTGTGCACTGGAATGTCGGCCACACATTGGTCATTCTCATGGTGGCAGGATTGGAAGTAGCACATGCTGAAGCAGACGAGGAGCTTGCATCGAGTGAAGGAGATTGAGCGCAGGACGGAGGCACAATTATGTGCTCTGGAAGGAGGGTGGTCGGTCACCTGGAAAGGTGTTGTTACCAACAGAGCAGTGTAAGGAGATTAGTTATTTATTTATTTGCATTTTTAAAGCGCTCACACAGCCCGGGGGAATCGCGGCACCGTTACAGAATTTTTTGTTGTTGTCTTAGTTGCATATTTATAACGCGCTTAAATACCCTGAGATTTCTAAGCGCGGACCCAGGGATCTAACCTGTGTTGCTTCGTGTCGTCGTGCTTCCAAGGCGAGCACGTTGCCACTGAGCTATCCTCCTGGTCCAGTTATGACGCATTCTCCTAAGGTGAGCAGTTATGAAGTTTGCCCCTCTTTTGCCATTACCTCTATAGGTGTCAGAATAGGTTGCCCAAAAGGATAAGGGGTCACTTGAAAAAGGAGACAAAGCGTCACAGTCAACCACTTTAGTTGCCTCTTGAAGAATAAGCGGGAGGCTATGGGTTAAGTGAGCTATTGTTGGTGTTATGTGCCATCTGCGTATGGATTGTTAAATATTTGTCACTAATAAAATGTTTTCTTTAAGGTAACACATGTTTGTTGGGCAACAAAACTGGTTATGTATAGCTTACCCAGCCAGCACGTCGTGCTACAACTACTTCACCTTATTGCTCCTTACAATGGAGCAGAGCATCTTTATCAAAAAGCTCTGACAAACGTCTGTTTCTATTAAAATAGTTCCAGCTTTTCACGGTCGCTGATGCCTATAAATGCAACATCCAAAGAACAGCAGTAAACGCCAAAACTATTGGCCTTGCCAATGCTTGTTCTGCAAACTTTCCTACACCCTTGTCATTGTTCTCGTAAGCCTGCTGAACTGCTTTGTGTTAGGGCCGTTCGGCAGACATCCCATCTGTCAGATATCGACAGATGGTTATCGTCTAATGGTTGGTTGAAGGGTAGTGTGGTGCTGCCCCCTTAAGGGACGCACACGCGGCGGCGTGCCGTTGCACGCCGCCACGTGCATTATAAATAAAGGGGGCGTTCTCGGCTGCGGCAGTGAGACCGGGGAGCCCGAGCTGAACAGACGTGTGTGCCTGAGTCTATGGGGTTGGGGGCTCACGGGGACTGCCGCATGGGTCAAGGAGAGACCCCCAACAGTGGCGACGAGGTCGGTGCATTGCCCGGGCCCGGCGGTGAAGAATTTTTCAATTTTTGAAACAGGACGGATAACGTTGGAGATTCGTTCTATGCCGTAGGACGTGCAGACGCCACACGGCAGGCGGCCATTTTGTATTACTGGCAGGGGATACTCACGGAGCTCCAGTAGGCATCCATGCCTAATTTTTGGAAATATTGATGGCGGGCAGCTGTACCTGCCCACACACATGCCCGAATTTTGATTTTTGGGCGAGTTACGTCGAGTGAAGGCGAGGAAAAGGGGGAAAGATGCCAAGTACTGCTTAACTCCCAAACCTCCTGGCTCAATTTTTGGGACTTTCATGCTGGATTACTGCTGCTGCACCATCTATTGCAGCTGAGGACTTCCATCTTCATTGTCATCTTCATCATCATGCCCAGCTGCTGTGCGTGCATAAGGCACAGGCTTGGTCAGTCTACCTGCTACCCACCATCATCATCATCATGTTTTGACTTGTGACTCCGGTGTGTGCGTCTAGACTGGTGCACTCCACGTCCCTTGGTGGGGAATGTGCTAGTTGGGTGAGTTGCTGCCCCCAGCTTACGGTGGGGGTGCCTGTGCGCTCTAACCCATGAGTGCGCCTGGCAACCAGGAAGGTGGTCAGCCAGTGGACCAACAGCAGCCTCAGGCCCTGCCCCAGCCTGTGGCACAACCTGTCGTACAGCCTGCTCCTCAAGTCATGGCACAAATGTGGGTCCCTGCAGCGCTACAGCCCACCCCAGAGTTCGATGTCTAAGGCCCCCCATCCAGCATGGGGCCCAGGTGGAAGCGGTGGGTGGACCGTTTGGACATGTACTTCAGGGCCACCATGGAGACAGATGATGACACAAACTGGCGACTCTGCTGCATGCGGCTGGACCTGCAGTGCACAAGATTTTCGAGTCCCTCCAGCCCGCTAATACCTCCTACGGGCGGCAAAGACTGCCCTTCAAGATCACTTCTTGCCACTCGCCAATGCCGATTATGAGAGATTTGTAATGCTGTCAGCACGGCAGAAGGAAGACGAGATGCTGGGCACCTTCTATGGCCGTCTCAGACGCCTATCCTTGGCATGTGCCTGGGGTGATTCAGAAGACATGATCAGCACTATGCTCGTTCAGGCCTGTTTGTCAGGGAAACTGAGACGGCAGGTGCTGAGGGAACCAGGCACTACGCTCGCCCGCATCCTTGAACTCTGGCGCTGCCACGAGGTGTCGGAAGCCCGGGCGTCTAGGATGGAGGCTGGGACGCGCCCGGTGAAGATGGAGAGGTATGTGCCATGTGGCAGGGTGGCAGAGGTGTCAGGAGACCAGGTACCAGCTTCTGTGACAGGGGCGGGAGAGCTTGTGAGTCGTGCCAGAAATGTGTCTATGACCTGCCACACCCTGCTGAATGCCCAGCGGCGGGAAGAACCTGCGGGAGGTGTGGACTTGTGGATCACTATTCCCATGTGTGCAAGGCGGCCCTGCCGGTGATGGTGCCCAGAGGCCCAGTTTGGTCGGGGTTCCTGCGTCAGAACTGCCCCCCCCGAACGTGGCGCAGGTGGATCAGGGCGAAGACAGTGCCCCCGCGGAAGAGGAGGAAGAAGAAGAAGAGGAGGAGAACATCTTCTTCGTGACCAGCGTGGGAGCCCTGAAATCAAACAGCAGCATCAACCGAGGTGTGTGCTAGCTGTGAACAAGTCGCCTGTCCCGGTGATCGTAGACACGGGGACGTCGGTCAACGTGATGGCCCGGGGAAACTACGATGCAATGGAACACCACCGAAGCTGGTCAGTCCGAAGGCCCGAATCTTTTCTTTTGGTGGATTGGAAACAATCCCCCTCGACGGCACTTTCGTGGCAAAGGTGGAGCATGACGGATCGAAAATCACGGCCCACTTCTACGTCATACCGGTGAGCACAAATACCCTCCTGAGTTGTGAAGCGGCGGAGGCCCTAGGCATCGGGTCAGTTTTGCCTACTCTGTATATCTTGAGGACATTCATGATTTGCTGGACAAATACTCCGCCCTAGTCCAGGGTATTGATCAGATGGCCGGTGACCCAGTGAGGCTGCACATTGATCTGTGCAGCCCATAGCCCTGAAACATCGGAGAGTGCCATTCCATCTCCGTGAGCAGGTAGACAAGGAGTTGGACAATCTAGTGAATCTAGATATCATCGAGAAGGTCGAGGGTGCCACACCATGGGTGTCACCAATCGTGGTGGCAAGGAAACCGAAGCAACCTGACTCTGCCCGAATATGCGTCGACGTGAGGCTACCAAACAAGGCCATCAAAAGGAAGAGACACTGGACCCCGACCATCGACGACATTATCGCGGAAGTGCAAGGTGCTCGCTTCTTTTCCAAATTGGACCTTCGGGCCGGCTACCACCAGGTCGTCCTGCACCCGGAGTTAAGGTACATAACCACCTTCTCTACTCACCGTGGACTTTATAGGTACAAGAGACTCAGTTTTGGCATGTCATCGGCAGCGGAGGTGTTTCAAAACATCATTAGAGGTGCTCTCGCTGACCTGGATGGAGTCCTAAACATCAGTGACGACATCCTGGTGTTCGCCAAGACTGAAGTGGAACATTTGCGCAAGCTGGCCAGGACTTCTGATAGACTGCAGTCACTGGGCCTCACTCTTCAGAGGGAGAAGTGTGAGTTTTTGCGTCCGACCATTGAATTCTTTGGATTTGTGTTCAAGGAAGGGTGTGTGTCGCCAGATCCGAGGAATGTGCAAGACATCAAGAAGGCCCAACCACCTGAATCTGTGTCGGATGTGCGGAGCTTTCTCGGCATGGTGACATTGAGGTAGGTTCATCCAGAAACTTGCATCCAGGTCGGAGCCCCTGAGGGCCCTCACAAAAAAAGAAACAACATGGCAGTGGGGCCATCTCGAACAGGCGGCGTTCAATGACATCAAGAGCGCTCACAGCCGAGGATACCATGGCGTTTTTCGACCCCACCCTCCCGTCGGAGGTCATCGTGGACGCCAGCCCGTTCGGCCTGGGGGCTGTACTGATGCAAATTGGTCGGGACGGTGGTGTTCGCCCTGTAGCCTACGCCAGCAAGGCGCTGTCTGACACCGAGCAGTGCTACTCCCACATAGAGCGGAAGGCCCTGGCAGGATTGTGGGGGTGCAGGCATTTTGGACTCTACATCCTGGGCCGTCTGGTGACGGTTGTGATGGACCACAAACCCCTGCTGCCCATACTGGCAGGATCCTCATCCAAACCACTGGTGAGGATTGAACGGTGGATGCTTGCTCTCCTCGTGTATGGCGTCACCCTAGTATACAGGCCTGGCGCGAACGATGCGGCGGACAACCTGTCCAGGCATCCCTGTGTGAGGGCAGTAAGGAGGAGCAGAACACTTGTGCCGAGGAAGCGGATGATCATGTTCAGATGGTGGTTGAGGCGGCTACCCCCAACGCCATGCCCCTCGAGGACCTGGAGGGAGCAGCAGCCCAGCACGAGTGCTTTCAAATCCTGAAGCATGCAATGCAACAGGGGTCATGGAAGACCGTGCTTGAGTCCCTGGCCAGGCGCACTCAAGAAGCCAAGGTGGGGCTGGAACAGCTGTGGAAGGTGAGGGAAGAGCCATCGTTCTCGGCGACGGGCCTCCTCTTGAGGGGTGACCGGATAGTCGTGCCCCAAGCCAAGGTCAAAGATGTGATAAGTCTGGCCCACCAGGGACACCAAGGAGCCGCCAAGACCAAGGCTCTGCTGCGCCTTAAAGTGTGGCTCCCTGACCTGGAACGGAGGGTCGATGACTTTGTTGCTGCATGCGTTTGGTGCCAGGAGGCGTCCCCGCTGCAACGAGAAGCGGCAATTGAAGCAATGCCCAGAGGGACGCGGCCATGGGAGGTGGTGCACGCGGACTTTGGATCCACCACACTGGGCACACACTTCTTGGTGGTGGTGGACAAATACTCCCGCTATCCGGAGGTCGAGTTCCTTGACTCAGTGGCGTTTGAGCACATGGTGGTTGCCATCGAGAAAGTGTTTGCCTCCCATGGATTCCCCCATACCCTGTGCTCGGATAATGGGGTGCCGGTTCAGAGTGAGCATTTCTCAGAACTGATGGGAGGGTTATGGGGTTCAACATTGTAAGATCACCACGCTCTGGCCTCGGGCCAACGGTGAGACCAAGAGGCTGATGAGAACGCTCAACAAGACTTTCCGGATAGCGCAAGGCCAGGGGCAATGCCTACAGAGGGCGCTATACCAGTTCCTATGAGTTTACCGCACAACCCCCCACGCTTCCACGGAGATCGCCCCAGCTGAGGCCCTGTTCAAATGGTGCCCCACAGGGTTGCTGCCCGATGTTGGGGAGAAGGAGCCCATAGTGATCAATGATCAGCAGGTGGACCTGAATCGCCAGCTGCGGACAGAGCAGGAAAACGCGAGAAGAGGACTCCGCCCGCAACGCCTTGAGCCGGGAGATGAGGTGCTCATTAGGAACAGACGCCCTCATGGAAAGCTCTCTCTCCCGTATGAACCTCAACCACTTGATGTGGTGGCTGTCAAGGGGTCCATGGTGACAGCCTCGGACGGGAGGTCAGCCGTCACCCGGAACGTGAGTTTCTTAAAGAAACTAGGGGACCCCAGAACTGAACCTCCCCACGAACCAGACTGGATGGAAGTACCGGACAAGGGCAGAGGCAACTGCCCCCTGCCCGCATCCCCACTCCGGGGAGTGCCCCCGGATGGACTGCCCGTGCCGGAGGTAAGCGGGAGGTACCCCCAGAGGGCTGGGCGAGGGAAAACCGCTTACCTCGACGATTACGTGCTGGGACATGTTTCGTAATTGGCCCGTTGGGCCACATGTGATAGTTACGGGGTTCCAGGGTGGTTGTGAATAAAGGGGAGTGGTGGGGAGTTCTTTGAAGTTTTATTGTGGTGGTGTTGTTGTTTCAAATTGGTAAGAAACTGTCCTCATGGAAAAGGAGGAGTGTGGTACTGCCCCCTTAAGGGACGCGCACGTGGCGGCATGACGTTGCATTATAAAGGGGGCGTTCCCGGCCGTGGCAGTGCGACCGGGGAGCCCGAGTTGAACAGACGTGTGTGCCTGAGTCTGTGGGGTTGGGGGCTCACGGGGACTGCCACAAGAAGAGACCCCCAACAGGTATGAGGAGGTTTGGGTCTGTGGAGAGGTGAAATTGGAGGGGGGCTCATGTATGACGGTCTGCTTATTCTTCTCAGCAAAAAGACAGCATGCTCACCCTGGCTTTCGCTGGAAACCCCTGAAAGGAAAAAAAGTAATGGGAAGTCCACGGCTGCACCGCATAACTTGATGCAAAATGAACTGCATGCATCATTCTTACACAGAGTCACTAGATTGAATGGTTATGAAATGTGCTGCTTGATTGTTAATGCAATGTTAGTCCACACTGTCAGCACTTGGAGGCCAAACTAATGCAAGGTAAGCGTTTTACAAAGAACACCTAAAACAATGTCGCTCCAGCTGATGAGCAATGTCCTCGGTCAGGAGTCAGCCTGGAAACAGATTCCTTAATGTCTTGACATTTTGCAATGCATTTCTGGTTTACAGTTGTATACGATGCCCAAGTCAGCATTTCTCTTGCCTGTGGAAAATGAATATGTTTCAATCCCATTGTCTCAAATTTGAAGACTGCCCTTCTTCGTGCCCATTTTCAGCATCCTTAGACATGCTGCCACACAAAGAACAATCAATTGCCAGAGATCCAGTGGAATATACAGGAGGGCTCCCACAAAGCAGTCTTTTTTCCAACAGTGGCCAAAGCAGTATGGCATGCAAATTTCGAGTCCGTCTCCACATCTTCCTTGCTGTACAAAGAGCAGGTTGTCTAGTAAAGTGTGCTGGTTTCCAAAAAGTATATGGGTTTGTCCAATTGACACCTTTAAGATAACCAGGCAACTGAATCTCATGGAAGCGGTTGGATAAGGGATGGGCTGTACATCTGAAACCTAGGCCCATCGCTACAGTACTCTCAATTCTAGACCTCGACAAATAAGCAATCTCGCAGCCTAGGGTACATATAACTCACACCACTAGTGTGGACACAGGCCGCAGGCACAGCCAAACATCCATGCACGATAGAACACGTCTACGGCTAAGCACAACCGGCCTAGTTTCACACATAGCCGTCCAGACTGAAACACCAGACGTACCCTGACACCTCGGCCACTAGCATACAGCGACACCACCCGAAAGGAATCTGGTATAGCTGGCCTCACAAACTCTCCTCAACAATAGCAATCTATCTCTAACCCTCAAGAGCACCCACCCACGTGTCTGACCTCTACTGGGCTGCCTAGTCGAGCCTTGCCAGCCACCTAAGTCTTAGAACGGCAACATGCACACACATATAAGCTAACCTCCCTAAAATCTCCAACCACATCGCCTACAGTCACCAAGGGCATTCCAACCAAGGACAAAGCGCATTGAGGCCACACAAGCAATCACTTTAGAGGGGTACAATCTCCACAACACAGGAGGAACTCCCATTGGTTTGCCGTCAGGGCACAAAAACTCGGTTCAGATGCGCTCCCGGCAGGAAACCTGCATACCGAAGACCACCCTTACGAAGAGGTTTCTACAGGGTCATCCACTTATCCCTAGTAGAGAATTGGTCACTCAGGACCGAGGGGTCCTCCAGTGAAGACCTTCTGGTATACTGGGGCTTACAATGTTTTCCTCCAGCCTCAAAGAGTACCTCCCGCCACCTCACTGTGAGTTGGCCTTACCATGACTTAAAGCACAACACAAACAACAAGCATTTCATAACCTTTTGTGTTGACAGTCGTGTAACATACGACTGTCCCCGGTATGGGAGCCTCGGTTTGTGCACTGACTGCAGTCTCAGACAAGGATACAGTACTGTGAAGTCATACACTGCAATCAGTTGCTTCGGGACAGGTAGCCAGGTCACAGGCACAGAGAAACACACAGGACTCCACACCTAACAACTGTTAAATGTAATGTCACAAAGTCAAATGCCAATATTTTTGCCAATTCTTTTTATTTTCCTGCAATATGATGCACACTTTACCGTGCAATCGCAGAGCCCACAGCTGTAGTCAATTAGTTCGGGGATGATAAACGCGTCCAAACTTACTTTATTCACTGAACATAGCCGACAGCTCCCAGAACCCAAATTCGACTTTCATGCAAGCCATCACTATTCATTAGCCTAGTCATACTCCCCACTCGACACAACTGGTAATAATAATGTTGGAGTATTGGAGCACTTGTCATCTCTCCCAAAGAAATTATTTTCATGCAATGTATTGCACATACTATGGCCTTCCGAGTTTTTCACAGCCCTAACCATGGCAGTACGATGCTACATATATGTGACATGACATAAAAATAGCATAAAATATAAGTTACCCTGCTCCATGGGAATTTTCAGTGTCATAGCCATTTAGTGCGTGCTCTAATAAATGCCCTCTAAGGTTACCTTTATTGTAATAATACAAATTCGTTTTAACCCTGGCCTGGTAGAGAAGATAAGAGTTTAAATATCTATGTTCACCATACCAAAGTTTTGTAACATGTCCTAAATTCAGCCTTTCACAAACAAAAAGTGAGAACGGCTCTCAGATATATGGTCTATCTTTCTGCTAGCTTGACATATCACAAGAGTAGCATGCATGAAACCACATGCACAATGGGAGCATATGATCCAGTATGAGGTGCAGAGTTGGGAGTAGAATGCATGGGCGTACAGACCCCTGCGTGCCCCCATTAGGCAATACTGTTGGTCATCCCCGTACTCCCATTCCCTACGGAATTCCCTGCCATAGCTGCACTAGATAGCTGCGGCAAAGCTACAGAAGAGCTGCCAGATATCATGGCCTCTCCACATCACAATCTCAGTAGTCACTCGAGAGCAGACAGATGTACACATCAGACTCTGCAAGTAGTTGCCAGTGGAGGGAGGGTGTGCACTGATGGAATAGGATGCAGTGGGCCTGTTGCAGATTACAACTTTGCTCAATGGCCCCAGCTATCCCCCCTTGACATGCGATCCACTACATTAACCACCTTAGTTGTGATCGATATCCCTAATTTCTATCCACAGACGAAGACATCTTCTGATAATATGGTCTACTTCCTGATGACCATATCAAACCACCATATAAGCTATACCTATGTAGGGTTTTACTGAGTCTTAATTGTTGCACAATGACATTTAAGTATTACCCTTGTTTTTTTAAGTTAAGTGAAATGCTGTAATTCACGGCACCCATAATCTGCAAGTGCACCGAAGAGGGTTATGCCTTACACAAAAGTCCAAGTTGGAACAGCACCAATATGAAAGAAAGTGATCCCTCCTACTTTACATACACCTTAGCACCCCTCCCCACCCAGTGATGACTGGAGCAAACTCGACCAGTTCATGACATGATATGATATGATGTGGCATTTATAACGCACCTGTACACATGTGTATCTAGGTGCGACAAGACATGGAGGGGGAAACAAGGGAGAACAAAATAACGATCTTACTAGGCCTTGTGTCATTCAGATCATGCAAGTGCGGGGAAGAGGGAAGGGGAGAAGTGCCGGGGGCGGCGCGGGTGGAGGGGGAAGTGCAGTTTACTCACAAGTGCAGCCAGCAGGTGGCTCATAAGTGCAGAGAGAAGGAACTGTAGGGTTGCAGAGACAGACCCTTAAGTGCTGGGGAGCCCGGAGGCAGTGCAAGGGCAACTGGACATGCAGGAGCCTGGCCCAAAGTTCAGAGGATGACCAGGTGCCAAGTGCGCAGGGCAGACAGGTGCATCAGCAGGGGAGAGGAAGAGAGAAAGCAGAAGCGAAAAGGAAGGTCTTGAGTTGCTTCCGGAACCAGAGGTGGTTCTACTCAAGTTTGAGAGAGGCAGGGAGGCTGTTCCAGAGGCAGGCCCCAGCCGAGGAGATCGATCTGCCCCCAACTCTCTGCTTGGAGAAGCGTCTGACCCTTAGAGAGTTGGAGGTGGATGAGCGGAGAGCTCGAGAAGGAAGATGTTTTGGAAGAGAAAGCTGGAGGTAGAGCAGTGCCAGGCCCCAGAAAGCATTGTGGACATTGCAGAGGGTCTTGAAGTTGGTCCTTGCAGCCACAGGGAGCCAGTGAAGAGATTTCAGAGCTGGAGAGATACGATCCCTGAGCTTGAGGCCAAGGACAAACAGGGATGGACTGGGACAAGAAATAGGCCCGGTCACCCAAAAAAAAGTAGCCCACCCCTCGCGACCCTTGACCTCTGATGACATCACCAGAAGTGATGTCATTTGACCCCCCCCCCCCCCAACGTGACATTCCGGGCAGCGATAAAACACAACTTTTCACCTCTTGACAAAACAGGAAGTGGCATCAAATAGCATTGTACCTAAGTACACTAAATTACTGTGAATTCAAGAAGACATCCAAGGCCAAATGATAATATGTTATTGTCTAGCATTTGAGCTTAAGCTCATTTTTATAGAACAAATATGCATCCAATATCACCCAACCTGCGTTGTTACTCATTTATTGACCTAAGAAGGATGAAAGGCTTTTTGGAAGAAAAAAGAAAAGTGAAAAAAATATGTATTTGTTTTCAATTTTTCTTTCCTCCAAACTGGCCCAAGCATGGCCAGAAACCGGCCCCCAAACCCCAGGGACGATTTCGGCCCGGCCACGGGCCGAAAGGCCGGGGGGCCAATCCAACCCTGAGGACAAGTCTCGCAGTCCTGTTCTGGATAAGTTTTAAAAGGTCGAACTGTAGAGGCAGGAAGATTTAATTTAGAATGAGGTTGTTGCAATAGTCCAGCCTCGAGAGGACCAGAGCCTCTGGGGGAAAGTGAGAAAAGTAAGAATACCTCCGAGGAGGTTGCAGCTGATAGTTTGACTTCTTAGAGATGTGAGGCGAGAAGGAGAGGGTGGCATAGAAAACGACACCAGGTTCTTCGCGTCACAGGAAGGAGCAGGAAGAGGGCCCAGAGTGGGTGGTCAGAGAGAGAAAGAAAAGAAGGGAGCAGGTGTCCCAATGAGGAGGATCTTAGTCCTACTGGCATTAAGGGAGAGATCATTGGCGGCACACCATTCCTCCATTCCTAAATTGCGGCCAGATAGTCTGATATGGGAGAAGTAGCAGAGGTGGCTGAAGGGAGCCTGAAAGAAAGCGGAGTGTCATTGAAAATTCGAGCAGAAAGTAGCTATGCAGTGGGCAAGAGGTGCCAGGTAGTGGTTGTAGGGCCAGGATGAGAGGTTAGACCCCTGGGGAACACCACAAGTAGAGAGGGATAGAAGAGAGGAAAGACCCCAGTTGGACCTGAGGTCGGTCGGCGAGAAAGGAGGTCATTACATTCAAGCCTCTTCTTGCCATGGCTCAAATTTAAAGCAGAATAACTGACCTTTTATAAAGGTGTGAAGCAGCCCACAGAACCTAAGGAGTCAGTTATAGATATGGCAAAATGCATCTATCACGTTAGTCCTCGAGAGGAGAACACTGGATGTAGATAAAGAGCCAGACGGCGAGCTAGCCTTTTGACTATTTAACATACCAAAAAGGGATCTAAAGTATGTTCACTCCACATCAATGCTCACACTAAGCATCTCGAAACACAAGTCGTTAGACTGCAAATTGCTGTATATAGCAATGCTTCATAGTCGGAAATCACAAAGCCAGAGTCCTTTAAAACAAACAAAGGTCTACAGCAGCTTGCCCCATAAAATGCCCCACATAGCAGTAAGGTCGGAACAAAGGAGAGCAGGGAAGTTAGCCGAAAAAGATGCAGCCTCTGATCAAATAGAACATAATTACAAAAACACAAGAAGAATATCTGCAGGACGAGTTTAATAAAGAAAAGTCAGCTAGTCTATGACAGATTTCATCCAAGTACAAAAGTCTCATCAAGGCACCCAAATCATGCTGGTCCAGTCAAAATGAAAAAAATGTAAACTAGGCTGAGAAACCAGCAGCTGAAAAAAGCCCCATCAAACCATCACTAGCCCGTGCAAAAGTACAGAAAACAACTGGACAATCACTAGTAATAAATCTGCCCCAATAGATTTGTAGTTCGGTAGCTATCAACAACAGGAATCTATTCCACCAAGGGCTTCAGATCTGCACCAGCGAGAGCGAAACTCACGTTTCTTGGTCAGTGGGAAACTCGAGGTGGAATGTATGGCTTTTGTCGCCCGTACACCCATCTTCGATATTATCTTGTGTATGCACACCCTCACAACGGTGCTCCTTTTCCAACCCGTGCACTTTACTCGTTTATCAGTAGTGCGGGAGGTAGGTAGGGGAGGCATAAATAAACTGCATAAAAGACAAAAAATAGCTGGCTTCCAGCCACCCGACCGATCACCACCCTTGTGTGGTTCCCTCCCCAACTTCCCAAAATGTACAATAAATACCTAGTGTCTTACTTTTCTCCCCAACCTCCCTCTTGTGGCCATTGTTAGCACCATCTGTAAGGAACATTGTGTCCAGGAGCAGACGTCTGAAGCTGAGAAGCCAACAGAGTGCAGAATTGTTCCATAACAGTGCAGAAGTTGGAAGGTCATTTCCAGAACTGCTGTACCAGCCTAATTATAGAAGAGTGCCATTCAGCGTTTGGCATCAGAGCCTGGCTGCAGAGCGTGGCACAGAATTCTGCAGAGTGCTATGGTTACTCTGCTTTCCCCTAATCAAGTAGTCCGGTGGAAGGCAGGGAAATGCTGTATTGCACTGCCATGAAGTCGGAGCACTTGGAAACTGTGGCA
The DNA here is from genome assembly GCF_040938575.1 of Ambystoma mexicanum. Lineage (NCBI taxonomy): Eukaryota > Metazoa > Chordata > Amphibia > Caudata > Ambystomatidae > Ambystoma > Ambystoma mexicanum. The sequence continues at coordinate 406,908,323 of NC_090941.1, forward strand.
CACAATAGGGGATACAGCATTTGCAAAACTATTGTTGTTTAAGAAACTACATCACAATCCAAAACTCTTAGCTCTCTGCTTTGATGTCAGCACAGAAGATAAGTCATATTTCTCTGCGATCACCACACGCTGTGAGGGGAGCTCCATGTAGTGCTCCCTCGAGCATTCACGAACACCAAAAGCAAGTGCGCACTGCCACAGAGCCTGCTTACATTATCATCGGAGGCTATGCACCAATCCAGTAAACAAGGACCTTTTTAAATAAAGGACCGCAATTTTCAGCATGCTTTCGGTCAGCCTGGCCAATGTACCTGGAGTCTGTAATACTTGGTTAATTAAAACCATATGCAATATACAAGTTATACCTCAGTGACTATCAAATGACGGGAAGTATTCCACCTCGGGTTCCGACTAGCATCAAAGACAGCTCGAGCTTTGCTCTTGTGCTCGATCAGATGTAATTCAGAACCCCTCAGTGGAATATTTCCTCGCAGGTGATAGTCACCCATGTTTAATTCTATATATTGATAATGCTTTCCAATGGAAGTCTCTGAAAACTAAAAGATTACTGTGCTCTAGAACCTTCAAGTGTATCTTGTGCTGGATGGCATTACCAATAAATATCTCAGACCAAATAACGGAACAGATTCAGAAAATATGGCAAAATACTACTTTATTCTCAATTCAATAAAGCAGGGCAAACTGGCGAACAAAGGACTGATGTTCACACAAACTTGATTATACAGAGTTGATTGGTTGATTAAGGCAACATATGTACCTATGGTATACTTAGGAGCTAGTACTTCATTGCTGCCCCTTATCTGTAAGGCACGCCTCCAACTACGTAGAATACTGATGATTGCAGCGAGAATGGCAGCGGATTGGTCTATGCAACATTTATAGCATGGTGCCCCATAGACCCTCCGATTGGTTGGCATTCTCATCCAACCTTGGACTTTCGGCTCGTTAGCAGCATGCAAGCGAAACGAAACTGTAAGAGGATTCAATTCAGCACTACAGCCAAGTCAACGCCTAGTCTAGAATACTGAATGAAAACCCTTATTGATATATCTTTATGTCCAGTTCATGCGTTCTGGATGACTACCCCTATATGACACCCCTCTCTCAGAATCCCCCTGACCCCGCTGAGCCAAGAAGTAGTTCTGTTTTGCAAATTAAAAGGTTTATTTGAGAAGTAAAGCAATATATATCTATCACACTTTATAATAAATTAATAATTGAATATCCCACTTAATCTGATATGATAAAGATTAACAATGGAGAATCTGGCACTAGCACACTTCTTGATAATCACTAAGGAGTTGACATGAAATGGATAAGATAGCAACAATACGTTTATGGTTTCCAATGGATGCAATGTGGAATTAAATGCAGTACAGAAAATAACTTGATAGGATTTCAGCAAAAGACAATGTAATCACTTTCTTGGACAATTCACCCCCCCCCCTTTTATGCAATGCAAGGAAGTGGAAGGAAGGCACACAATTCTCAGAAATGCAATTCAAATGTAATTCAGTTCACCCCAGCAACTTAGACTACGGAAGTTGAAAACACAGGCAAAATGCTTTTATATGTGCTGGCAATGGAGTGAAAAATATGCTAAATTTGCTTTTAATTCCCTCTAGAAGTTCAGGGTGAGTGGTATCTAGTTAATATTAGTCCAGGCTCACACTAGCAATGATTCAGGGATGATTAGCAGGTTTAAACGAATTTCTGGCAAATGGAAGGCAAGCAGCAGCAGATTTTTTACACGTTAAGAAATTTGCAAATCGCGGCAAAATTCGCGAATGCGTGTTCCGCGATTGCGGTAAAACTATAAGGGGTAGGAATGTGGTTCTTGGTGCGATTGAAAGCTAAGATTTTAAGCTTTCAGATGAAAGTTACTGCAAGTCTCTAAGACAAACGGTCGCGGAGATATGAGCGATTTAGTGAAGGTCGTTTTTGGTTTTGCAAATTTTAAACGCAACACTTTTTCAGCTTTAAAAATGATGGCAGAATAACACAATTGCTAAGTTGCAGTTCTACTTAGATTAAAAATGGATTGAATTATATGATTTTAACTAAGAGATGTGTTCTGAGTTTTGCTGAGTACTCACAAGAGATTTTGAACCGGAAAGCGACTTGGTCACGGACTTCCGTCTGGTCAGGTCTTCCCGAGTTCCGCTCACAGCGCCTGGCCTCTGGAACTGCTCACAGCATCGGGGTCAGCACTCTGGATACAATGGCCTGGTCTCTGCTAGGCACCGGTTCTCTGGGTCGGGTCCTGCCTTCTCTTTGGATATTTCTGTCACCGGGTTCTTGCAAAAGTTCTTGGCAAAATTCAGAGGCCGTCAGCCGGCTGTCTGAAGAGTTCAGTTGCAAAAAGATTTTCAGGCCTGTTGACAAATACTCTTGCTGGCAGTGGCCTTTTTGGTTAAGGTTCTGTAGTCTCTGTTTATCTTGGAGTCTAAGTGTTGGCTCCTTGAAGGTTGATGGAGGTAAGTATGGATTTTTCCGGCAGAGCGTCCCGCTGCAGATGGAAATGAATGTCTCTACCTAAGTTTCAGATGTCCATTTATATGTTCTGCAAGTGGGTGTGTGTGTTGGTCATAACTAAACTTGCCCCTCTCACTTGTCATTGGTCCAGCTTTCATTTCTCCCCTGATTGGGGGAGCCAAGTTGTGTCAGAGTGATGTCAGCCATTTATGATCTCTTGAAAAAACTCCCCTGTCATCTGTGCACCCAAATCTATATATGATCAAAATACATATTTCACAGTTACACAGTTGTTTGAAATTACATACCCATGTCACATATCACATGAGGTATACTCTGTCCCAAATCTGCTGTTTCTAAGAGCTTGCATTCAAAACTGGCAACTTTTAGCACTTTTTAATGTGCTAAACAACATTGGATCTTCATTAAATTTTATACAACTGTTCCTCACATATCTACCCACATACCAATGCATTTTCGTTTGTCTAGCTGAAACAGGGAGTCTGTAATATTAATAAACAGCAGGGTTTTGTCCCAGAATATCCCACAATTTGGAGTTTGGGCTTGAATTAAAGGTACATTTTTTAAATTAAGTCTCTCAAAGTTATACATTTCTGTCATTTGATTACAAAGAGTTATCAGTGTTTTTGTAAAATATATATTTTACTTTCAATTCAGTCCTCAGAGTGTTGGAGTCCGCCTCCAAGACTTGGGTGGGTAAGTCACATGTGTCCTCCGGGCAGGCAGGCCTTTGTTGACAGGAAACAGTAAAAATCAACATATTCCTTTCAGAGGAGAGGGGCCATTGTGTGGTCTCTGGGAAGCTGACATCAGGAGGCCAGGGAGCCACTTTGCATTTAATTAACAGAACCCTGTGATTTCCTGGCTTCTTGTGTTGAGTTCTGAAGTGTCAAGAGTTCTCAGGACAGGCAACCCCTTTGAACTTTTGATGAAATGAGACCCCTTTCTTTGCACTAGACAGTTTTGCAAGACAGCTCTCCTGTCAGAGTTTAGACCGCCAGCGCCACCCTCAGGATTTTGCGGTTACTGCATCCCTCCTTGGGATTTTTTTTAGATTGATTCATTTCAGCAAGTGATATTACATGGAGTATATTGTCCATGTTTAGGACATGGCATTGGTGTGTTTCTGCAGTAAAGTAATTCTGTGCCCATGATTTTGCCATATTTGACATTCAAGAAAAAGGAATTCCCAACAGTTATGGGTTTGCTTTTGGCAACCAGCATTGCCCCTCTGAACAATATAGGCAAAATGGGATTTTCCTGTGCATTTTCTGGGGAGCTCTGGCCATAATGATGTTTTCAATGCCAGTAATGCACAGCTTTGGTGGTAGGGCTTGGATGCATGGATAAAAACATCCCACAAGCCCCCCTTCTTGCGGTGGCCATCTGATCCTTCACTGGTGGGACCCGCAAGATCTGGGATGTAGTTCTCATCTTCTTCCGGTAGATGGCACAGTTCAGCATCTTTTCCTCCATCCGGTACTGATCGATCGGTTCTCCTCGCCGGTCCTGATGGGAATATTGGGCGGTACCCCGGGCCCGTTGCGTCTCTGCTCCCGGTCTCCGGATCGTCCTCCTTGGCCCGTCTCCAGGTTTTCTTTCTCCTAGGACGACAAAGGAAGAGCGGCAATACCTACTCATAGACGTTTTTCCACCACTGTTGAGATAATGGGGCAGCATATGCATTTCATCATAACGAAACATTACATTCTTATTTTGATAAAAAAAAACAGTATAACTAAGAGACAGTTTCATGCAAATCACAATATTTTAGAGACTAGATGTGGTATGTTTTATGGTTGGAACTGAATTAGTCTGAGACAGTACCCGCTAGGATTCCAGAGGATTCCTCCAGTTGTTGCAGAGTGTGCCTGGGATGGCAACATTTCAACTGGTTTATGTGGACCCACTTGTCTTCCCCCGCTGCCAAAGGACCTTTGGGGATGTGGATTTTGTAGGCCACAGGGGAGATCTTGTCGATGATCTCAAAGGGTCCCTTCCACGTAGGCAAAAATTTCCGCTGTTTTGCCTGGTTTCTTTGGAAGTTGTATAGATAGACCCGGTCTCCCACCTGATATTCCTTCCTGGAAGTCTTCAGGTCATAGTGGGTCTTCATGCTATAAGCTGATCTTTCTAGATTCCGCTGAGCGTAAGCAAAAGCATGTTGAAGGTGTTTCCTTAAATTCTCCACATACTCATGAGTTGTGGAGGCATTTATCAGTGTCTGCTCTTGGGTCCTGTAGAGCAAATGCTGAGGAAGCACCATCTTGCGCCCAGTCATCAACTCAAATGGTGACATTTTGGTTGCAGATGAAGGGGTAGATCTGATGGCCATTAGGACCAGAGGTAATCGGATATCCCAACTTGGCCCAGAATCTGCCACAAACTTCTTTAATATGCTCACAATTGTCCGGTTATATCTCTCTACTGCCCCAGAAGAAGCTGGCCTGTAAGCAATATGCAACTTCCTTTTGACCCCCAGTATCTCCCACATCTTTGTCATTACTTCACTGGTGAAGTGGCTACCTCTGTCTGACTCAAACCTTTGAGGTAGACCAAAACGGGAAAAGATGTGGTTAATCATCAAGGCAGCTGCAGTTTCTGCCTTGCAATTTGGGGCTGGGAGACCTTCCACCCACTTGGTGAACAAGCATGTGACGGTCAACATGTACTTATTCCCCCTAGCAGAGCGAATCATGGGGCCTACAAAGTCGATTTGTAAATCTGACCATGGCAGTGTCATCCCCCTCTTTTGGAGAGGCGCACGGTGTGTGAGGGATGATGGCTGAAATTGTGCACACACAAGACACCCCTTCAAGTATTGGTCGAGGTCCTGCCCCATGTGTGGCCAGTATGCAACCTCTCTTAAGATTTCCAATGTTGTGTGAAACCCCCTATGACCGGCGGTGGCCGCATCATGGGCGTGACTTAACATCAGGCTTCGGAATGAGGTAGGAACCACCCACTGATCGTGGCCAGCTTTGGATTTCCTTACCAGCAAACCGTCTTGGATTCGGAACATTTTTGGACATTTCATCAACACTCTTAGGTCCTCTTTCCCAGTGTAATCGGTATCCGTCAGGGGAAAGTTCTCAGGGTCCTCAAGGTGTTGGTAAAACTTACCAATAATTGGATCCCCCTTCTGAGCTGTAATCAAATCAGCATCAGGGGTCTCCTTACTCCATTGTGCAATTGAAAGGTCGTTGTGAGCATTTGTCTGGGACCTAGTGATAGCAGTGACCTGGATTTCCCCCAACAGGGACTCAATCTCAATTAGATCCCCTTGGATGGCCCCAGTTTTGGCCAGCTGATCAGCTAAGTCATTTCCAGTTTTGTCTGGTCCCTCTACTTTGGAATGACCCTTGATCTTTTTCCAATAGATGGTCATCTCATTCGCGGTGACCAGATCATCAATGTTTTGGATCAACTTCCCATGTTTCAAGGGTTTGTTGTTAGCACATAACATGCCTCTGGTTTTCCAATTAACCAGGTGCTCCACGAACCCGTTCCGTACATAATCCGAATCTGTGATTATGACCAGTTCGTGGAGTTGACGCTGGACAGCAGTGAGGATGGCTTGATGCACAGCCATCAATTCTGCCACCTGACTACTTCGGGGACCAATTTTGTATCCAGCGGAGGGTTCTGGGGACTCATTCACCCATGCATTCCCTACGCCGGCCACCAGTTCTTTCTCCCCGTTGTTGTCAACATGGTACGAGCATCCATCCACATAGACAGTGGGCATTCCCTCACACGTGTCCTCTTCAAAGACTTGGTGTGGGGAATTAAGGTATGCCTCCATGTTGTCCTTGATTTTTAGACTTTCGTCCTCGAGACAGTTTTCTCTGGCACAATCATGCAAGTCAGCCAGACCTTGCGCGAGGGGACTCTTCTTGTTTTGGCCATATCTGACCTCCACAGGAAAGCCTTGCATTGACAGAATCCAGGAAGTAATTCGGGAATTACTCACATTTCCGGCCCGGATTCTGTCACTTTGGAGATATTGCAGAGGCTGGTGTGGAGTCTCCGCTATGATGTGTTCCCCCTGGATAAACGGGCGGTAATTCTTCAATGCCCACACCGTTGCCAGGAGTGCCTTCTCACAATCGTTGAATTTTTCCTCCACAGAGGATAAAGTTTTGCTCGCATAGGAGATTACTTTATTGACCTTGTCATGCTTTTGGTATAATACTGCCGTCAAGCACGTATTAGAGAACCCCGTCTCCAGGAAGAACTCCTTGTTTCTGACAGGGTAAGCTAGGCAAGGCGCTCGTGAGAGGCTTCTTTTGAGTTGTTTTACTGCCTCGGATTGTTCTGGACCCCATTCCCACTTGACCCCCCCCTTCAAGAGATGAATCAGGGGTCTGGTGATCTCTGCGTAGCCCTCAATGAACTTTCTGCTGTAATTAGTCAGTCCGAGGAGGCTCCTTAGTTCCCGCAGAGTTGTGGGGTCTTTCAGTTTCAGAAGTGCTTCCACTTTCTTTTCCTGGGGACAGAGACCCTGAGGAGTAATCTCATGCCCCAAGAAATTAACATGGGTTCTACACCACTGTGCTTTCTGAAAGGAAAGTTTTGCTCCGGCGGCCCTCAACTGGGTCAGAACATAACGGATCTCCGCTATGTGTTCCTCCACAGATGAACTTTTGATGAGGACATCATCTACATAAGCCAGGTTACCCCTCGCACCCAGGTCGGGCATGGCCTTATGTAGGAAAATGTTGAATTCATTGCCGGAGTTGAGGTATCCGAAGGGAGTCCGGGTCCAGGTGTACTGCTGGCCCCCAAAGGTAAAAGCCAGTTTGTATTGGTCCTCCCTGCTGACAGGCACGGTCCAGTATCCATTGGTCAGGTCTATTGCAGTGAATACCTGTGACCCCTGAATCCGGGCCAGCCCTTGGTCAATATAGGGAAGAGGCCATCGGGAAGTATGGACCCGTTTGTTGAGCTCCCTGAGGTCGGCGCAGAGTCTCCACTGGCCGTTTGGCTTCAATATTCCCAGCACCGGATTATTGAAGGTGCTGTGGACTGGACGGATTATTCCCCGGGACTCAAGGTTCTTAATTATTTCAGTAAGGGACTCCATTGATGCGAGAGGCAAGCGATATTGCTTCACAAACACAGGAGTCATGCCAGGGTCCGTGGGGATTGTTGTTGTGTGGGTGTCAGTGCGACCACAGTCATATGAGTCTACCGCAAAGAGATCTTGGAAATCCAAGAAAACTTGTTTCAACTTTTGCTTCTGTTCCAGAGTCACACAGGCATCAGCTAGGTTGACTCTCTCTTCCACCATCTGCCTGAAGCCTGGAAAGACTTCTGGTTTGGCTATTTCAGCGGCCTCCTCCAGCTGGGTGGAGAAGTCCCTGGTCAAAGTGCTGATTTGGACTGGAGGCTTCAGGTGGGAAAGGCAGCCCTCATGGACCTGGAAAATCACCTCATCCCTCCTGAAGTCACAAGTCACATCTTCCTTACCATAGGGGCAGGAAGTGTACACCAGGAAGTTCCCCCCATGTCGGGTAAAAATCCTGTCTGGTGTTGTATTGTCCTCACTGTCACTGTCAAAACAGTCCTTGGGGATTGGTCCTAACAGTTCATTTACTAAGTCGATGGAAAAATGTCGGTCATCAACCGCCATTCCAATAATGGTGCCTGCGGCTAGAGTAATACTCTTTAAGTCGCTGTTATCCACCTCTATTAGAATGGTGTCATGTTCTATGTTGACTAATGGAGTTGGGTTTACCCCCAACCCTTGCTGTTGGAGAGAAGCGTTTAGATGTATGTAAGCATCAGGGTTTTGCAAATATTGTCCTCTTTTAACTTTCACTTCCAGGGAGAATTGTCGGGTCCTTTCTGGGATGGTGACTTCCTCTTTAATCTGAATTTCAACTGCATAAGGTAGCAATTGAGCTGACCTAAATGCTTTTTCTGGATCATCAAAGCCCATGGGATTATCCGCTAATCGGGACCAAACTTTGAAGTTTATTAGGTCCAAACTAATGGCAAAGCGATTGAGAAGTCACTGCCTAAGTAAAAGGCGGCAGGGACGTCTCGCACGACCCAACAATTATGGACTATGCTCTTGTTGCCAATGGAGATTTTGAGCATACACCTGCTTGGCAGGAGATGTTTGGAATTAGGTGCTTCCAGGTCCATTTCCCATTTGTCTATCAGTTTGAAGGTGGGAATGGCTGGATCTTTTGGGAGTTGGCGGAACATGGCTTCGCTGATGAAGCTCTTACCGTTGTTCACACACACTCGAGCGAGAACAGAGTCCTTCCCATCATTTAACTGAACAGGGATGAACAACTGCTCTCCAATTTGCTGAATATCAGCCAGGCTCTGAGCTGATTTCACATCTTTCTGGACTATAGGAGTGGGAGTTTCTGATTGTGGATTAGTATAGAATCTCAGGGTGTTTCCTTCCAGCGTGGAGTACCACTTTAGACTGGAAGGAAGGTTGATTTTCAGAAATAGAGAGGACCCTGCATCACCAGTCTGTTGTCCTACTGCTATTACTGTCACGTCTGGAATTTGGCTATCCTGGAAGTGAAATTCTACTTGGTCAGATTTTTGTTCAACCATGTGGCAGGTGCCGTTTAAACTAACATGGTTGACACTCCGTTTTAATTTTATTGGTCGGCTAGTCTGGGTCCAGAGGACCTTGTTTACGCAATCTATTAGGGGTGACAACCTTCTCAGGAGGTCATTCCCTAGTAAACAAGGGGTGCCCTCTGGAGTCACAACTATGACTGGGTGTTTCAACTTGTGTCGCCCAATTTTAATGTCCAAGTCTGCAGTCCCCTCAACGGGAATTTCCTTCCCGTCAAAGTTCTGCAGTTGTCCAGGAAGAGAGGTGAGAGGAATTTGGTAATTCTCTCCCCTTCCTGAATTCAGTTCGTCAAAGGCCCTTCTGGACAGAAGGGTAGCTTGAGATCCAGTGTCCACCAGTGCCAAGATTGTACCCTGCCCCTGTACTTGTACCGGGGCATAGTATCTTCCCTCCTTCTCCTCAAGGGGGCACAGATAATGCACATTTTTGTACAACTGGTGGGCTAACTTTCTGGTTTTGGACATCGCTAGCGAAGAGATTTGGGCGGAATTCTGCGGAGAGCCTTGGGAATCTGAAAGAAAAAGTTGGCAACTGGAGATCAGAGCCATTATGGGTTCCCCTGGCTCCGGTTCTGGGCCGCCCCCCCTTTTTGGAGGCAGTCACCAGGATGGGTTTGAACCAGGGGATTTTCTTGCTGTTGGTTCTGGGATGAGATGGTGGGCGGCGGTAGCTCAGTCTCCACATCTCCCCAGTCTGGATTTGCATCCCTAGGGACCCATTTTTCTTTGGGAGGAGTTCCCCCCTCTCTGAAGGAGAAGATCCTTTTCCCAGGATCCTCTGAGGATCCCTCTCCCTCAAATTGGAAGATCTGTACCTCCTCCTCAAACTGAGTCTGTTTGGGTCTTTTGTTTCCCCTAACCCCCCTCTGCTCCTTAGGAGGCAGACTTTCAGGGGCAAGAGATTTTGTTTCCGGTTCCTGGGTTTCCAGGGGCTGTTTACAAGTGAGGAAGGAAGCTTCCTCCAAGGCTTTACACCCCCCTTCCCCTTGTGCCTCCTCCCTGGGAACCGGTGAGTTATCGGGGTGCTGCCCCCGTCATTGTTCTGGGGCACCAGGTCCAGAGTTGGGTGCGTTCTGCGCCGGCATGCCGATCTGAGGGTTCTGCTGAGCCCTCAGTATGTGACCCAGATCCCGCGCCATGTTTTGAACCTGGCGCTCTAACTGGGAAACCCGCTCAGGCTGATACGGGGCCCTGTTTTCTCCCCTGGGCTGATCCCGGGAAGGGTAGCTGTCCCTCCTCTGGTAATACCCTGGGTTGGGAAGATTTGGGTACCCCTCCACCCTTGGCCTCCCCTCTCCCGGATTAGGTTGTCTGGGCTCAGGGAATTGGGGAAAGAAGGATGGATGATTTTGGGGTTGGAAATTGGGTGGATACCTGGGGAAAAAGTTCTGCCCAGGATTTGGAGAATTTCTGCCCTCCTGTGGGAAGTTGGGAGGGAAGTTCCCTGGGTTAGGTGCTTGGCTGGATCCCCCCCCTTGGGCTGGAGGAGTCCACACATAACCCAGGATGGGTCGATTTCCCTTGTAACGGGGACTTACATAATCAGGAGAGCGAGGGACCCCATTTGTGGGGCTGCCTCCCTGGCTCCCTGTCTGTGACTGGCCCGAGGACCTTCTGGGCCTAGCATTATTAGGTGCAGGTAGGTTTTTAGGCCCCCCCATCTCCAACTCTAAAACGGGGGTGACCTTTACCTCTGCCACCTTGGCAGCAGCAGGGGTGCTGTTGGCTTTGGGGTTTTTCTGAGCATTATTTTTGCTATCTACCGGTTTCTGCACCTCATAGATCCGGGTAGCCTGTTCAAGGACCCAGTCTAAAGATCTTTTCTCGTGAAAATCCCTCACGAGCTGGGTCATTATGTATTTGGGCAAGGCATGAAAAAATGTATTTATGAATTCTCTACTGTCTGTGCGCACCCTTCTGGTGGTCTGCGCAAAAGCACGTTTCAGTTCTTGCAAATTCTTGTGGGGCCTGATCCTCCCCACATTGCAAATTGTAGGCTGCCTTGCGAGCCTCTTGAGGATTTCTATGAATGGAAAAATGTTTCAAGATGGCCGCCTTATAGGTGGACCATCTTAAATGATTTTGGTCCTCCAGCCCCGCAAAGAAACTGGAGTATTCCGGGGAGAAGGTCCACTTTACATATTGAATACAGCTTTGGCTGTCCTTCAAATGGAAAGTCTCCATCATTTTCTCAAACAACTCTAAGTGCTCCCAAACAGAATACTTAGCGTTCTAATGGTAAGGCGTGATGATGCTCCTGATCGCCTTAATCTGCTTTAAGGGGTCCTTAAGCAAGGCCCTTTTTGCCTGATTGGCCTTTTTGGTTCGGGTAACCCTTGTCCATTCATCCTCTGACTCAGAGGCACTGCTCCCAGAGGTTCCTGTCTGCTCTTCCAGGTTTTCCCGGATTCTGCGAGCCTGGGAATGGCTGGCAGAATGTGGGGACCTGGTCTCCTGTGTCCTGCGCAGTTCAGAGGAGTCTTCAGATTCCTCCTTGCTGCCAGGATTTGATGGGTACCCCCTCCACTGACCTAACTGGGCAGAGGTTTTCAGGATGCCCTTAATGGGCCTACTCTCCTGGGGTTCCCCACTGAACTGTACTGTACTTGGGTGCCCATACCCGGATGCCCACCCCTCCATTCCTGAGTGGTACTGGCCTATGAGCCCCATACTTTTAGCTGGATAGTAATCTGCCATCCCTGTGGCCCTGTGCTCATGTGCGCCAGGGGACATGGGGGTGGTAGAGTCCAGGGACTGGGAGAGATGAAGGCCCCTGGTGTTAGGGCTCCTGAGGTTATGGTCAGGAGTCTCTCTTTCCCAGCGGACCTCATCTCTATCCGCCCCTGCTCCCTGTTGCAATGCAAGAGCCTGCATTTGTGCTTTCAGTTCCTCAGTCAAGGCCTTACTGGACTCTATCAGTCTCTCCTGCATCGCTACCTGTTGTTGGAGGCCTATCATTGTGTTGACAGAGGGCCTCATTTTCCCTCTGTGCTTCCTGGTTGGTCCTGGAGAACTGGGCCAGTCTTTGCTGCAGGAGGTTTACCTCCTGAGTCCCATCCCTACCGGCCTGCTCCTTTCTTGCCAGAGCATCGTCCACCCTTCTGGTGTGCTCTACCAAGTTCTGGTTTTCTTTTTGGAGGTCACCCAGCCCCTGGAGGGCCAGGTGATTTTCTTCAATTTCCTTTTTTAAGTGGCAGACTTCCTGGCCTAAAGTGTCTCTTTCCTGACTGAGAGCCTGCATCTGTGCTGCCAGGTCGTCCCTCTGCCTTTGAAGGGCACCAGCTTTCCGGCGCTCTTCATCAAACTCTGCCTGGGTATCCAGGTCTTTCAGAATCAGTTTATTGCTTTCTGCCTTTTCCCTATCTAGGTGGCCTTGCAGGGTGACTACCTGCTCAGCACATACCCTGTTGAAGTCCAGTTGTTGCTCCAGCTTTTTCTGGCTTTGCAGTAGGGAGTCCAAACCTTCTTGGTGTTCCTTCTGCAAGGCCCGAAATCTGGTATCCTGTTCTGACTTTTCCTTTTGCAGCACATCCATATCCTCCTTTATTTTAGTGATGTACTGTCTGGTCTCATTTTCTGACTCCTGGCTTCTGTGCAGCCTTTGCTCAGAAGAGTCCAGATCAGATTGGGCCTTCTCTAACGCCATCTGTTGCCTTTTTGCCAGATCATGGCCTTCAGCACATTTATTCTGTATGGCTCCCATATATAAATATAAATATGCCGCTATCCTAACAATCTTGTCGTGTTCATCTTTGGCCTTAGGAGCCATATATAGTTCACTCAGGGCCACATGTAATGGACCCTGATCTCTCCATAAGTCTGACCCTGTTTCAGTGGCCTGTCGCGTGATGGCCTGCAACCAGGCCTCCTGGCCCTGCTCAGCCCATTCACCTCTCACAAATAGTTTATGTAAGAAGTGCTCTCTGGCTATTTTCATATCTACCAAGGTCGTCATTCTAGAGATTGGTCTCTGTCCTGATTTACAGAAGTTAGTATTTTATTTTTGCAGAACAGAACTTTTCTTGGAGTGTCCCTTTTGAGGAATGCTTCACAGCGTAATGCAGCGTGGTGATCCGACTGGATGTATGTATCCCGTCAGTTAGCACACTGTATTAAGCTGCACAAGTGGTATTCTAACCCAGAATCCCGGCTATGAGCCCCCAATTTGTAAGAGGATTCAATTCAGCACTACAGCCAAGTCAACGCCTAGTCTAGAATACTGAATGAAAACCCTTATTGATATATCTTTATGTCCAGTTCATGCGTTCTGGATGACTACCCCTATATAACACCCCTCTCTCAGAATCCCCCTGACCCCGCTGAGCCAAGAAGTAGTTCTGTTTTGCAAATTAAAAGGTTTATTTGAGAAGTAAAGCAATATATATCTATCACACTTTATAATAAATTAATAATTGAATATCCCACTTAAACTGATATGATAAAGATTAACAATGGAGAATCTGGCACTAGCACACTTCTTGAAAATCACTAAGGAGTTGACATGAAATGGATAAGATAGCAACAATACTTTTATGGTTTCCAATGGATGCAATGTGGAATGAAATGCAGTACAGAAAATAACTTGATAGGATTTCAGCAAAAGACCATGTAATCACTTTCTTGGACAATTCACCCCCCCTTTTATGCAATGCAAGGAAGTGGAAGGAAGGCACACAATTCTCAGAAATGCAATTCAAATGTAATTCAGTTCACCCCAGCAACTTAGACTACGGAAGTTGAAAACACAGGCAAAATGCTTTTATATGTGCTGGCAATGGAGTGAAAAATATGCTAAATTTGCTTTTAATTCCCTCTAGAAGTTCAGGGTGAGTGGCATCTAGTTAATATTAGTCCAGGCTCACACTAGCAATGATTCAGGGATGATTAGCAGGTTAAACGAATTTCTGGCAAATGGAAGGCAAGCAGCAGCAGATTTTTTACACGTGAAGAAATTTGCAAATCGCGGCAAAATTCTCGAATGCATGTTCCGCGATTGCGGTAAAACTATAAGGGGTAGGAATGTGGTTCTTGGTGCGATTAAAAGCTAAGATTCTAAGCTTTCAGATGAAAGTTACTGCAAGTCTCTAAGTCGCGGAGATATGAGCGATTTAGTGAAGGTCGTTTTTGGTTTTGCAAATTTTAAACGCAACACTTTTTCAGCTTTAAAAATGATGGCAGAATAACACAATTGCTAAGCTGCAGTTCTACTTAGATTAAAAATGGATTGAATTATATGATTTTAACTAAGAGATGTGTTCTGAGTTTTGCTGAGTACTCACAAGAGATTTTGAACCGGAAAGCGACTTGGTCACGGACTTCAGTCTGGTCAGGTCTTCCCGAGTTCCGCTCACAGCGCCTGGCCTCTGGAACTGCTCACAGCATCGGGGTCAGCACTCTGGATACAATGGCCTGGTCTCTGCTAGGCACCGGTTCTCTGGGTCGGGTCCTGCCTTCTCTTTGGATATTTCTGTCACCGGGTTCTTGCAAAAGTTCTTGGCAAAATTCAGACGGCGTCAGCCGGCTGTCTGAAGAGTTCAGTTGCAAAAAGATTTTCAGGCCTGTTGACAAATACTCTTGCTGGCAGTGGCCTTTTTGGTTAAGGTTCTGTAGTCTCTGTTTATCTTGGAGTCTAAGTGTTGGCTCCTTGAAGGCTGATGGAGGTAAGTATGGATTTTTCCGGCAGAGCGTCCCGCTGCAGATGGAAATGAATGTCTCTACCTAAGTTTCAGTGGTCCATTTATATGTTCTGCAAGTGGGTGTGTGTGTTGGTCATAACTAAACTTGCCCCTCTCACTTGTCATTGGTCCAGCTTTCATTTCTCCCCTGATTGGGGGAGCTAAGTTGTGTCAGACTGATGTCAGCCATTTATGATCTCTTGAAAAAACTCCCCTGTCATCTGTGCACCCAAATCTATATATGATCAAAATACATATTTCACAGTTACACAGTTGTTTGAAATTACATACCCATGTCACATATCACATGAGGTATACTCTGTCCCAAATCTGCTGTTTCTAAGAGCTTGCATTCAAAAATGGCAACTTTTAGCACTTTTTAATGTGCTAAACAACATTGGATCTTCATTAAATTTTATACAACTGTTCCTCACATATCGACCCACATACCAATGCATTTTCGTTTGTCTAGCTGAAACAGGGAGTCTGTAATATTAATAAACAGCAGGGTTTTGTCCCAGAATATCCCACAATTTGGAGTTTGGGCTTGAATTAAAGGTACATTTTTTAAATTAAGTCTCTCAAAGTTATACATTTCTGTCATTTGATTACAAAGAGTTATCAGTGTTTTTGTAAAATATATATTTTACTTTCAATTCAGTCCTCAGAGTGTTGGAGTCCGCCTCCAAGACTTGGGTGGGTAAGTCACATGTGTCCTCCGGGCAGGCAGGCCTTTGTTGACAGGAAACAGTAAAAATCAACATATTCCTTTCAGAGGAGAGGGGCCATTGTGTGGTCTCTGGGAAGCTGACATCAGGAGGCCAGAGAGCCACTTTGCATTTAATTAACAGAACCCTGTGATTTCCTGGCTTCTTGTGTTGAGTTCTGAAGTGTCAAGAGTTCTCAGGACAGGCAACCCCTTTGAACTTTTTTCTTTGCACTAGACAGTTTTGCAAGACAGCTCTCCTGTCAGAGTTTAGACCGCCAGCGCCACCCTCAGGATTTTGCAGTTACTGCATCCCTCCTTGGGATTTTTTTTAGATTGATTCATTTCAGCAAGTGATATTACATGGAGTATATTGTCCATGTTCAGGACATGGCATTGGTGTGTTTCTGCAGTAAAGTAATTCTGTGCCCATGATTTTGCCATATTTGACATTCAAGAAAAAGGAATTCCCAACAGTTATGGGTTTGCTTTTGGCAACCAGCATTGCCCCTCTGAACAATATAGGCAAAATGGGATTTTCCTGTGCATTTTCTGGGGAGCTCTGGCCATAATGATGTTTTCAATGCCAGTAATGCACAGCTTTGGTGGTAGGGCTTGGATGCATGGATAAAAACATCCCACAAAACCCAGGTGCTAGAATCACGTCAGGTTACTCCCCACTTTTCCAATTAATCCATCATCTCTCATCAGTCCGGCCGTAAGCCAACATTTCAAGTCTGAAACTCACCTTGTAGTCTGCTCTCCGTTCTGGGGAGAGTGTAAGCACATCACTATCTTCATCCGAAGCCTAATGAATAGCCCTTGTTTTCAACTTCCGAATCACGTGCGAGGAGACCGCACATTTGTCCATTTCAACCTCTTATTTACTGCTATTTGATTTACTTATACTGGGTGTTCTTGCTCCTCTTGCCTCTAGGAACTTGCTCACCCTATCTTGTATAGAAAAACAGGGGGGGTCTGGGAAACTCTCTACCAGCACGAACACAGCCCATTGACTTGTTCTTAGGTTTCAACTTCCGAATCATGTGCGAGGAGACCGCAAATTTGTCCATTTCAACCTCTTATTTACTGCTTATTGATTTACATATAATGGGTGTTTTGCTCCTCTTGCCTCTAGGAACTTGCTCACCCCATCTTGTATAGACCATCTCAACTTTCAATTGTCCAATACGTGGCTCTTGCAAATGTTTTCTTCTTCTTTAATCTAAGAGAAATATGTTTTACGTACATGGCTTATCCATTGTGCCTTGCAATCATTCCTTAAAATAGTACCCTTGAAGCCAAGCCAACATAGACTCCTCTTTATTCTGTACACAAAGCTATTTCTCCAATGTCTCCTGACTCTGCACCCCTGGTCTGTCTCTAAGGTAGTTAGATTGAGTCTTAACACAAGCCCACGTCCATTTTCCTATTATGGCCGTCCTAGCCATGTTATCTTTTCCTCTAAAGCAAGCTTCTATAGATCTCATCTACCTTGCATTACTGCGTATTTACATTTATAAATCAGCAAGTTACTTTATCGTCTTTTGATATGTTTACTTTATCATTTCGTACATGTTTCTCTTGTCACTGCAGTCACATCGTTACTCCTAAGTATGTTCATATTGTTTTAGTATGTCCTCGTATATCTACTTCATGACATCACTCTGCCCTCAAGAAATTTCACTCAGCGCTCCATGATGTCCAACGGTGCATGCTGACATCCTTCTACTCTTTCAGTACGAGTGTACATTCGGTATGGTTGCTTGAGTGCATATTGTCACTCATACACTCGATGCGGTATAAGGATAACACATGGGGTCCCACATAGAGCTCTTCTCCTGCTGTTCCAATATGACGGCGTTGAGGGCGTCGGAGCAACGGAGAACACATCCACCTGCTTCTCTACATTAGCCTCCCAATCATGACCGTCAATCCTGGACAATGTTTAGAATAGAGATGAGAAGAAGAAAATGTGATGGCATTTGGCTGCAACCAACAGTGTGTGTGGACGTTTACAGGAAAACACAAGGCCTAAAATAAATAAAATGAGAAAGGCCTTCCTGACAAGAGCAAAAGAACAGACATGCACAGACACTGTAAATTGGTGGAGATTCCTGCCTCTTGAATGCCGTCACCATTAAAAGGACATGCATCGGACTGCAAAATAGCTCATCATCATGTCCACAGAAGAATCTTATTACATATTTCCTTTCAGTCATGTGTAAATTCTTAAGCACAAAATATGAAGCACAGGAAGAAATCGTAGGAAGATATGAAGCCCAGTGCAGATTTAAGCAGATAAAACAAATCTTTAAAGTGACTACATTTATTCCAAAGAATGAACTATGCCACAGTTGAAAGGCAGGCTCAGAACTGAAGTAGTTCATTTTCATGGGATACAGCAAACCATGGAAGTGAAAACTGAAAGGATTGGATTTCTTCACATATGCTTCTAATGTGGCAAAATGTGCAAAGAAAAAGGCAACTAAAAGGCTGCAGAGTAGGTCAGGAAAGCGACAAAAGTATTTTGGCCAACCCAACAACAATTCAAAAAGTACAGAGAAAACAAAAAGATGTGGGAAAGAGGTACGGGAAAACGTAATCGAGCCCACTGAAAACCTGCCAAGGACAAGTGGTTTGCCGTTGTCCTTCTGGATTACTCCACTTCTCCAACTGGGTGGATATAAAATTACTCTGAGAAACGAACGTCAAGGCAAACATTGGGTTTTTCACTGACTTATTCTTCAGAGACCTATCACCCTAAAAAACAGAAAAGTGAACCCAATTACCATCCATCAAGAAGCAGTGGTTTCCGAAAGAAAACTGAACACAAACGAGCAGCACACTCACTACCACAGCAATGGTCCGATGAAAAGGATGAACAGGTATATAACGAACACAAGCTAAGATGCAGCAGCTCTACGATCAGACAATGAGGAGATGGTACAAAAGGCACCTGGCAGCATACAGACCAACTTCTAATTCGGTGACAGGAGTTACCTGTTCTCTCCAACAAGGTAGGCAAGCAAAACCTCTGCTGCCACCACATGTCTTACCCTTGCATGGTGTCATCTGAAAAAAAGGAGCAATAGCAACAAACAGAAAATTAAGGTACAATGACAAAAAAAGCACTTAGATGAATTGAGATAGGTATTACGTCCCCCGCTTACCGTGGGTGCTGCCATCTGCAAATGGGCTGGAAGCGCCATCCGTGTTGATGCCTGGGCACCACTACTGCCCAGGGCTTCACAGTCCATCCTCAATGGCGACCCCAGGCAGGACAACATCATCGTCAGATGGGGGCCACCATGATGGGAGCAGTGCGCATGCGCAGGGGACCACCATCCTGAGTTCCTGCATGCACAGTGCATCCATCCTGGTGCGTTGCTCCCAGCAATGGGGAATGGGAGGCCGAGCCTCACCTTGACCCCCTCATTCTCTGCCACAGCCTGTTACCCATTTGGCACCCGTACCATCTCAGGGGTCTATTTCCCATCCCCCCTCCAGTCACAGTATCCGCACTGTTCCGGGCGACAGTGATGATATACATGGCGCTGGGAGGGACCTCTTCGTGACAGTCTCATTCAATTATTCCGGGTATGTCTAGAAGGGGGCAATTCAACGCTGCCCATCTACCGCACTAGGCACAGACACCCATGAGTCATCAGGACAGCATCGAAGGCTGCCAGACCCGGCATCCAGGTAAACAAGCGTGGTGGGGTACGCAGCGCGAAGCACAGATTGAGAATTGGGTGCAAATGAAGCTTGTGCATACTGACATCCAGACACTGCACACATATCCAAAATGAATAAGGCGTGCCAGCATACGGTTGTAAACCACTGATGATCACGATTAGAACATCAAAAAGGTTTCAATTTTACGAACAAGACCTGATCTGCAGGAGAAATAAGTGAATGTGGAAGAACAAAGTGAACAACCACAACACGAGGCAGGCAGAGGCATGCTACACAGTGAGGAAGAAGAGCCTATTCACAACAAGGTTAGAGCAACAAATGGGGGACGGAATTATATCACGTAACAGGGAGCACCCAGACCAGAGTAAACAAGCAGGTCACACAAGGCAGATAGTCTCAGTCTAGGAGGGGATATTGACTTACTTTTTAACCTTTCCCCATATACCAACAGTGCGGAATAATGTAAACACCTAGAGTCAGGGGTATTGCTAGGTCTTGAAAAGATCTGGGGCTAAGGCGCTAAGCTAATGTCGGGACTCTTGTAGCCCCTGAGCTTCTATCCGGGGCAACAACAAAAAGAGCAGGGGCTATGGACCCCTCAGCGTCCCCATAGCAACGCCTCTGCACCTAGACCCCGCTACCCCCTTTGATGTGACTAGCGTACAGTGGACATGCTGACACGCTGGAAGAACGTAGAAAGGGGAATTCTAAAAAATAAAAATTAAAAAAATAAAAATATATATATATATATTTTTTTAATCAGAAAGGTACAAAAAGGAGATTCCGTGTTCCATTTGCAATTTTTCATGATATAAATAAAGACATACGAGACACTGCCTAATTAACGCATGGATTCTTGATTTCATTAAAGTATACTTTAACTCAAACTCACGAACACTTATGGTAAATCAAGTTTATTACCATAACGTTGTGTTCTAACTGCATTGTTGTCCTCTCATACGAGCACGTATGCAGTAATTACGAGATAACACTGCTGGAACAGCTTTTTGCTAATTTTAAAATAAAAGTAAAAATGCAGTTGTCATGCAAATGAGACAGAAATAACGGCAGAATAACGCGGTCCCCATTTTCATGTATATTGTGAAAGGCACAAGAATGGTTGTTGCCGAACAGCAGGGAATAGTTAACAACTCCTTGTCTCACAGTTTGTAGGACCTGTAAAACTAGGTTGGTGAGGCAGCGTTGAAAAAGGCCCATTGGCAGGACAGAAAGGTCACAGGTGCACATATTGGTCCAGGAGGAGGTGTGCACCCAATTCTATGTAGTACCAGTTAAACAGCTCATAATTAATTGCCGCCTAAAAAGCAAACGGAACTTAATGTGCACGGTGTCGTAAAGAAAAGTGCATCAATATAACCGTCTACCTTGCAGTAGCATTTGACGGTGGTTTGTCAGCTTTATGCCTCAAACTAGATCAGACAAACATAAAGTGGTGCAGACTACCGTTTTACGATACATAAAGGAAGTATCCAGGGTGCACAACTTTTATGCACAGGCAATCTTCGAAAAGTTAGTCATAAGAATTAAAAAGATACAAGGCCACGAACTTCCATAACTCGTCAAGTTGAAAAGTAATTGACTTCTCCAAACGCAGCATCATATTTCGGTAGTGTGAGTATCTGCCTGGGGAAAAGGTTTTACAATATTTCTTGCGACGTGTGGGAGCCAGCGCATTGGAAAGTGTCAAGCAGAGTTCAAGTAGCTCTATTTCTAAAAGTCTATAAACTTTATGGTCACTGTCGATTTCCTCTTTGTACAAAAGTATCCCTAACGTCGGGATACACAATGGCCATGTAGGACCCACTCTCCACTTATATTATGACACACCCGAATACTGCCAATCTAACAATCGGCTATTAAATTGCAATAGAAAGAAAAATAAATCCATTTAAAACGATGTATTCGTGAAACCCTCCCATCTCCCTATTGCGATTGGTCGAACCTGTCATGTGAAATATTATAATTTCACCTAGTACATGATTAAGATCGCAGTACTGCAGACACCGGTCAGTACTGTCTCATGTCACCGCTTTTCAAAGATGCACTAGAATAAAAATCCATCATTACATTCCCACACCAAACAAGAATAGGCCATATATGCCCAACCTCTGGACAGACCCTAGTCTCCAGGTTTTTAATCTCTTATCCAAGTATCCTGGGGAGCGCACAAATCAGCCGGGGTTTCCTTTGCAGCGAGAAGAGGAAGTTGGTGGACCCGCTTCAATGTGATTTCCTGTGGCCAATAACTTAATGGGGCGTGAGGCCACTGGAGATATGGGGGTAAGGAAGGGGGGCGTCTGGGCCTTTCAACCAATTAGATTAAAAGTGGGTCCAGAGGCTCTGGGAAGCCATGAGCAGCTGCCGTGTGTTTAGAGACTTATGCCACTGAAATCTACTCCTTTAATTATTCAGGACATCCTACTCCTATCTTCAGTGGACGTCCCAGGGCAGCCTTAGTAGGTGTAAGCTTCAAACACTGTATGTTTGA
Organism: Ambystoma mexicanum; assembly: GCF_040938575.1. Classification (NCBI taxonomy): domain Eukaryota; kingdom Metazoa; phylum Chordata; class Amphibia; order Caudata; family Ambystomatidae; genus Ambystoma; species Ambystoma mexicanum. The sequence goes on from NC_090941.1 coordinate 406,930,038, forward strand.
ATCTAGGTGTATTCTTCACACACTGTTTTGAATATAGGCGTAATTTTCACACAGTGTATGCTTTGCATCTAGGTGTAATCTTCACACAGTATGTTTGAATTTAGGTTTATTCTTCACACACTGTATGTTTTGGATTTAGGTATAAGCTTCACACAGAATATGTTTTGAATCTAGGTGCAACTTTCAGACAGAAAGCGTATTTTATGAATCTAGGTGTAGTCTTCACACAGTGTTTGATTTGAATTTAGATGCATTTTAACAGAGCATATGTTAAGAATCTAGGGGCTTTTTTCACAAAGCGTATGTTTGAATCCAGGTGTATTTTCACACAGCGTAGGTTTTAATCTACAAATTACAAACTCACAATGTCTCCCGCTGTGCTATGAAATGCCACTAGATTATCCCTCGCTGAACTCTTGAGGGCAGCCAATGTGTTGAATTTAGAGGTCAGTGGGGGCTGCCATTGTATGGAATTTAGATGAACGTGATACAAATGTCCATGAAACCACTAACAACCCTCAAATACTCTGCTTACTGAGCCAAAACAACATACTACATACCCGCAACAAAACAAAACACCATCACAAACCACAACGAACTACAACACCGAACAGAAAACTAAGCCATCCACACGAACTGCTCACACACACCAAGCACAACAGGACAACCACCAAACAACACTAACCAGCACAGTGACTCCGAACTGAAGCTACCAGCAGCACATCAGAGCTCTTGCACTTTTTCTCTTAATTCCACTAACAAAGCACCCCCCAGACCTCCTTCCTCTTCAGATCCGTCAGAGAGCCAATAGACCACATTAAGTGGCAGCAGTGTGCAGTACAAGACCAAAACACATAACATATAGGCAGACTTTGCTGGCATCCCCAGGCCTTCACCTCCCTCCAGCAGTCTCCAGGCAACATTCATAGCACCTTGTTGCCTTTTTATTCGGGTTTCTAGATATTAGCACCATGCTGTCAAAGAGCGGTTAATGGCTTTTCAGTAGACATTTGGTGTTTCAGCCCCCTGTTGGCTAGCTGTGCAGTGATATTCTGCAGATATTCACCACGTTGCTACATTTATTTATTTCTTTATTTTGAATTTATTGAAGCGCACAAATCCCTCTGGTATCTAGGCGCTAGTTACATTGAGTAAGAAAGAATATGCATCAGGATGAGTAGCGATTCTTAAAAGGTGCTATGTTAGTTGACACAGCACCTTTTAAAACTGTATTATGTCTCCTACAGAGACACGATTTTGACTTTATTATAAAGTAAACACCCCACGAGTGCCTGACTGTCTTTTCCTAGCTGTAAGGGCAGGGGGGTTCAAACATTGAAATGCACCCCCGCCAGCCCCACATCTCCAGCCCACCCTGACTGGAGATTGCATCAGGCAGGATTCTTTGACAGGAGCTTAGGAGATATGAATCTACAAAGCAATTGGGCTTTGCCAAAAGAAACTTTTGACCTTCGGAATGTAAAAGTTAATGACTCTGCTCCACAGCAGAGAGCGCTTCACAGCCTGTAAAAAACAGGAAAAGAGCACCTTTGCGGCCATTTATAAGGTTCAGCCACCGTGGGCCCCCTGTTTGACGCCCATACAACACTGTTCTTGCTGGGAAACCAAATTTGATGCAAAAAAAGTTATATAATTTGGGTTACTCGCAAGGCAACGTATATTTAGCACAACTGTCAGAAGACACAGATTTTCCAAAACAATAGTGGTACCATCGCAGTTGAGATGTCTGTAGCAATTAGCACACTGAAATAGATGTGTAAAGGATGCTTCAAACTTAACAACCTTTCTTTGCATGTGAATTATTCCTGGCAGATTTTCTATAGATCTAGCGTATTTATCACTTTTCGGTCTTCTGCGAGAATGGGGGAGGAAGCAGGGTTTGAAACAATTGTGAGCGAGGTTAAAATCGCTGGGTTTTTGATTTCCAACGGAAAGCAGCTATGGGCTAGGTACAACACGCAGCTGCTCAACACGAAAGTGCTATACACATCGTGTCAAGCACCAACTGCAGGAGACACTCATGTCTCTATACCCGATGCAATGTGTTAAATATGGCAGACACGCCCAGTATTTCTTAGATTGTGCAGGATGTAATCTTGAGTGATGTATGGAAAAGGAGCTGCACAATTTGCCCTTCCATCAAAATGATTGATGTGCACAGAGTATAAACATGTGACCCACAGATGCTTTAAGAAGCTTGTGAGTTTTGAAATCATTATCTGCTCCCCCTGCCTGTGTTCGTCAAGTGCATATCATTAAAGATCTCTTTGGCCAATATAGCACAGGATGTGTGGTGTTCACAGAGGTCCACAAAGCATAATGTTCCCTGGCCTTCAAAATAGGATTTAAATCTAATTTATCTGAATAAAAGTACAAAGCAGCCCAACATTGCAAGGTCTAAGGGATCACAAAACAACTTTCAAAGATACATTCTTCTTGCCAGTTATGCTGGAGAAATCAACCTATTAGGTCTGAGGTGTCCATCAAGTGGGCACTAGTGAGAATAAATATATCAAGTCTGCTAAATATTCCAGTGAAAAGTGGAGTTGTTCAATACAAGGTCCTAATACCGAAAGGTATTAGGACCTTGTATTTTGGACGCTTGCATTGATGCAGACAGATTCTCTACTGCCTACTAATGCTAATTGACTACAGTTAAGGTGAGCTGTTACAACAACTCCACTTTTCACTGGAATGTTTCGCAGACTTGATATATTTATTCTCACTAGCGCCCACTTGATGAACGCCTCAGACCTAATAGGTTGATTTCTCCAGCATAACTGCCAATTTGGCAGAATCATCACTGTACCCCCTCCCATCAGAGGGACTACCCCCACTGAAACGCTCACCTATGGTAATGTTCAGATGCCTTTTTCACCACCAACGTCCACAACTACCATGTTATTTGGTGGGAAAGGAATACTGCTCATCACTGTACTAGCTTTAGGAGGCGTTCTTTGAAACTTGCAGACTTTGTGCTGGACTATGGAATTGGCCGGAGGAGTAGCTTCGGCCGCAAACAGTCCTCAAACAGAAGGGAAAATATTCAAAATTGAGGCCTGGGCCATACCTAAAGGCATATCCATTGCTAACAAACGTGCTCAGTTCTTAAGTGAATGGATCAACAAGATCAAAGATCCTTGCATATGGCCAAGGGTCAAAACTGCCTAGAAGCTTGTACTGGTAGGATTATCATGAACCATCAGTACTCTTCTTCAGGTCTTTCTGACCTTTCAAACCAAAAGTCATTATATGTGACCCCAGTTCTAGCCTAGAGAATTCAGGCCAAGTGCTTTGTCGCACCTTCTTATCAAGAGATTTGTGCAACCATAAGCTAAGGAAGTCTGCAACTCATGAAGATGGGACCCATTAAGACTACTTAAAACATGTCGAGCAGAAGCTCGGAGTCCATTGAAGAGAAAGGCTGTGCAATCCTAGACCCTTCCATTATTCTCTGGCAGCACAGATGCACAAAGCATCTTGGGATTTGTGATCCTAGTCCCCTCTACCTAGCAAGAAACTATTTCAGGCGAGTTAACAGCTGGCTCAGTGTATGTATAGTGTCTGTCGAGTCTGGGCACTGTCCCCTTCACAGTGAAGGCTTCCTTGAGATGTTCAAAGGTGGACCTGCCCTTTGGGAGAGAAACCACCGTTTCTAAATTTTAGCCCAAGGGTATGGGTAGAAGACGAACTCTCTTCCAGACCCGAGTCCTGTCCCCCTGTAGGATCTTGAGGAATCTCCACGGCTACATGGGATGTCCTCTCCAGGCCAAATTAGACTGGTGTGACATAGGTTTGCTACCTGCAGGAACACTATGCACCGCGGCACCCAAATGGAGTCATGGCTCTGTGGCACCTGTCCTGAACCGGCTTGATATCCTGACCAACAGCATGCACAACAGTTAAATCAACTAACTTCGGCAGAATCTTTCTGAAATAGAGCACCATCCCCACCCTGTAGTACTGGTCAATGTCATGGTAGCTTGGAACTCACTTATAGAAATATTGTTAATGATCCAAGTCCATGTATCTCACCCTCCTTGTTACGTCTTGATTTTTCCAAAAAACGTGATATTGTGCTGAAACTCTTGTATATAAGTTCCCCAATACCTGAGCAGGCTGCAAAGGCCAGGAGCGCAGAAAGGAGGGTTGTATGTATATATATAGGAACTATGCAATTATGGGGTTGGGCTTCTCTGCCTCGTTCTTACCCGAATCAGAATAAACCACTCCCAAGGAAGGAGGAATACTGCCTCATTAATATGAAGAAAAAAACACTATCCTAAATTTCCACATCCGCAGAACGGAGGACTCACTGTTCTGAAGCTGCCTCTAGTCGTGTGCCGAGGGAAACGAAAAACTGCACAAGAACTTAAAAATGTGCAGACGTGTGTCGGACTTTCAAACTCACTGACTCCGTTCCTGTAGCCCTACATAACATCTCGTTCATGTGTCCTCAAAGGGGCACCTAAGAGATTCCAAGTATTGATACTACTGCTTACTCAGGCAATGCCTACGACTTAAGAGCAGGTGTGGTGCCTTTGGTGACAGCCGCCTTTCCATGCTCTCGCACCCACTGAGGCAGCATCAGAACCGACAGCACAGGTGCATTGTAATCCTAATGCAATGGAATACAGGTTAACTAGGCAACTGCCCATCTCTCCATGTAGGCAGAAGTGACGAGCATATGAAAGCCTCTGATGTTTTTCTATGTGGATTACACCTATAAATACAAAATGCGATTCCAGGACAATGCGGAGAGAGAAAGAAAGAAAAGCAACTTATTTGCTCATTGCGGCAAGATAGCTCCATGTGTTGAGCACTCGCTGCTGCGATCTGTGTTGAACTGCAAGTCGCCGGTTCAAAACCCAGCATGGCCAACTCAGCCTTTCATCCTTCATAAATCGATAAATAAGTACCAACTTCGGTTGGCTGATATTGTATGACAATACATTCTATGTACAGCGCTTTGGAGAAAACGCTATATAAATAACAAACCATTAGCATTATCACTGTGGTGATCTTACTAGCTTTACTGGGAAGGATGCTCCATTCCAGAGTGGGCGTGTCTACGCTCTATGGGTGGCAAAAAGGAAATAGAACGTGCTCTATAGAGAAGGGTTACTGCAAAAACAGTGAAATATCTAAAATAATTGCACTGTGGGCCACCATAGAATAATTATAGGTAGATCAAAAGACAATTTTACAAAATATTCTACATTTTAATATTGAAATCATTGCTATCATAAAAACAGTTTTTTGTGCATAAACCAGACAAAACAGACCAGAAAATGGCTATCCCATTTTGCAACATTTAACCGCGATAAGGAGCAAAATGTAGACTTAGGTATTCGTAAGAATAAGGGATACGAAATATTACAAGACAAACATGACATTCAAGGCAAAAAAGCAGAAGTGGTAAATGATGTGCCATTGGTCATTTCAAAAAAACAATCATCCTAGTAAAAGCTTCATTTCAACTGGGACCTTTCCTTAGCTTCTTCACGGAGGAATATGGCTTTCTTCCATTTAAAGAAAACAATAAAAGCAACCTTTGTGTCTCAGAAGAATGATCAGATGGATGGCTTGGTTAGCCGCTGACCTTTCCGGATAATAGCTCTCCCTTTGGTACTTCAGTCATCAGCGAAAACTTGAGCGATGAGAGTTCGGCACACAGAACAAGAAAACACTCCAAGACCTGCATCTTGGGCACTTAATGCCGGATTAAGAAATAGATCTCGAGATAAAATCCTATCACAGTAATGCCAATAAAACAAAACAAAAAAGGAAAACCAGCAGTATATTACGGAACAAGTCACACGACTTGTTGAAAAATGGCACAATAAAAGGGACTAGGACACGATGTACAGTTAGGACAAAGTTATCTATTCACAGACCCATCAAAGAACGCAAACAAAATGTCTGAATGACAGCCACATTTTTGTCATACATGCTTTGGAGGTCATCATTAGGCAACTGTTTTTTGTATTGTTTGCTACATTTTAATGTTATCATTTTTAAATCATTGATGACTATAAAATGCACAAAGGCCTGATATTAAAAAGTTCAATAAACAAAAAGCGTTGCATGCCAGTGCCTACAGAAGTGCTTATGTTTGAGAATCTGCTATGTAATTGTACACTTACTCATTTTACGAATTTCAAGTTACATGAATTAGAGCTGAATGGCATTAGTGGGAATACTGTTAGATAAAGGGGTGCTGCAACTATCAGATATGTGTTGGGTGACAAACTATTGTGTGCATAATTTGTTTTCAATGTCAAAACGGCAGATTCCAATTGGCCCTGTTACAGCACCAATCTGATCAGTCTACTATAGAGAAAGAACAAACTTAATAGGAAAAGGAAAAGTGAGGTTTTGAAGCCGCAGGAGACATTTCTACTTTAAATCATTCTCCTGATGATCGTGTGATTAAACATTTCTATGCCATGAGCTGGCTTAGCAATTTGATTAATCTTATTCAAAATCCAAAACAGTATTTGTTCAAATTAACAAAGTTCTGAGTTACAACAATACCATGAAAATCGACAAACTTAAAGGGTTTTCAAGGAACAGAGAAAGCAAACTGGCAAAATACCATTTTACTAGGATCCAACATAAGTAACTAATAAGGATAATGTGTTGACAGCAATTAGGTGGTCACTTGACATAAAATCCACAGTGATGTGTCCCTAATAATTAATTTCAAGAACAATCAATATTTGTAGGTCTAAAGAAGCACAAATTAAATTGTAACATTATGCATCTGATATGCCACTATGAACCACCAGTAATATGTCACAATCACTCGAGGAGTCTTATTTTATAATGAACAAGTTCACTTGATCACCCAGGAGGTTTATATTTAGTTTGGATCAGTTTGGAAAACAAACTGGCCCCAGATTGGTGAACAGCAAACCATTCACAGAATGCCCAGTACGTCCATCTTTTCAACTAAAAGTAGTATTGGCGCGAAGAAGGAGGGATCGACATTAGAATTTGATTAACAGGAGCTAAATGCAGCTTTTGTATATCCAGCTTTATCCAGGGTCCGGGAGCAACCACTGGGAAACAAGGAGCTAGTACATAGCATTCTGCAAATCTAACCTCCACATTGTTTGCAGACATACCATTTTGTCCATTAATTGTCAGTGCTTATCCTTTTAATACCGTATAGCTATGTCCAAATGATTATTTATAGATTGTCCCAAATACACAGAGTTAAATTCACATAGGATTATTCGGCATCAGTTGGCTAGAGAGTCTTCTAGGTTCCAAGCAGGAGCTAAATAGCTCACAGCTCCCCTCAATTTCGAACCCTGAAGTGTGTATGCTTAATAACTGGGTTGTCTGGGTTTCTCTAGAGAGAAAAGGGAAGAACAAGCTTCAGGCAGAAATAATAGGCAAGTTTATTTTTCTAGCATGAAGAGAGGCGGTGCACTGAGAAGGCGGATCAAAATTAACAGTTACAATTCTACCTTCAGTGTGAATGAAGAGCATAAATGGAGACAGGTCGTCACTCCACCGAACAGTGCTCTATGGAACACTGGAAAGTAATTCATGCAGTTTCCTACTCACCATAAATGCCAGCAGTATATCAAAGAAGCTCAGACTATTAGGGAAAATATCATCTTAAGAAGATGCTGTTATATGGGGAGTGTATGGACCTATGTTAAAGTATGGCCAAAAATCAAGAGAACCATTGTAGACAATACATATCTTTATTCAGGAGATGTAAACAATACAAAGCGAGAAAAAGAAAAAAAAACTCATGGTATTTAACAGGAAGTAGAAACAGGAAGGAGATTATGATAAACATTTTAAAGATACATTTCAACTGAAGTAGGCGTACATTGGCATTTTGAAGGAAAACAGACAAGGCACACAAAAAAGAAAAATCAAGCTTTGGCAATGCCAACAATTTTGATTGTATGCAAGCATGGGGTAGGCTTTTGACAGGCCATAAAATGGCAAGAGCTTGAACATTGTGCGATTACCTGGGCATATGACAGCCATGACTGGCAAATACTCAAAGTAAAACCTGTTGGTTTTTCCAACACGTGCGTTTAACAGGAGGACTTCAGTACAAGGAACAGATCATAATTATGGTTTATGAATCAAGTGACTGAAGGAAGACTTGTTAAGACATTTATATTTAACCAGAAGTTTTTTTACAGTGGCAATTAAATAATTTGCTCTCAGAAGACGGTTTATAAATAATAACTGCAGGCCGTATAGAGCACGTTTGATGTCACTGCGTGAACAAGCTAGCTCAAAGAGATCTCAGGAGGGTGTATTTTGTGAAGAGGGTGTCACGTATTGGGTGCGTATGATCATGGGGATTAAAATGTCCTTAAACTGTCATGTCAATAGGTGGGTTAAAAAAACAAAAACAAAAAAACAGCCATTGGCTGTGTACCCCTTCTCACATCCCATATCTGTATTCCAGTGCAATGGGTTTGGTGAACAAAAGGTGCTTTATTGCCACCAAATTGACACAAATAAAAAAGGGATACATCAGAACCTTTTTGGAAAGATAGAAGAAAGATATTCGGATGATGCTGGCAATATTGGAGAAAAAGAATATTACAACTACTGTTTTGTACCGAAAGCTACCAATGATGATGGGCCACATGAGCTACAGAGACACATGTAAAAGAAAAAGTGCTATCTAAGCTTGAAATACCAACAGTAGAAAATACGGTGATTTGGATGAGAAACTGAAGAACATAATGTGTCAAGGAAAAAAGCAGCATTTCATTTGTGGTTACCAGTGTTTATGGCTTGATAGGTGGTGGCAAGAGGCAAAAAAACAAGTTGCAAGCTACTAGCCAGCCATAACTCACCACTTCAATGCTACAGATACACAAAACACACCATTTCAGATTCGCCAACTGTCCAATATCACAAGCCAATGGCGAGTGCAAATTTTGCCCACTGGGTGGGGAGACAGACACTACTGCTGAATGTAGTCTATACTGAACGGAGTAGTTACCACGCAACGAAAAAGATTGGATGGGCAGCAACAAAAAGAATCTTCTGGGTATCGAGCATCATCCAGTTAAGCAGAAGCTAGAGTTGGAGAATGAAATACTAGTATACGTTTTGCTGAAAATCTAAATTTCACATGCAATAGAAACCATTACACATGGGATATGCTTTAAATGCTTTACAGATGTGGACTAATGTTGCTTTTTAACGGTTTATGGTCTTTCCATCGAATTTTTTGCATCATAAAAATGTGTATCAAATGCATTAAAAAAAAAATCTTTTTTTTTTTTTTTGGGGGTTCCCCCAGCCCCACGTGTTTTACCCTTTAAAACCCACCCAAAAAAATTAACCATTTACCCTTTAAAAACCTGCATTCAATGCATATTTTTTCGATGCAAATCCCTCAATGCAAATTAATTCGATGGAAAAAGTCCATCGATGGATTGACTAGAAACCCTTTTTAACACATTCGCAAACACACACAGAGTTCTTGCGACATACGTATGTTTGTTGTTCATGTCAAGCTAATTTACCTACAAGCAGTAGCGAAATAGCTTCCAGGAATATCAACGCCTAAGTTAATGGGTGTAACGGAAGAGGGAGCGAGCGATATAAGTTAAGGATTGTTGATTTGTTGAGGAAGGAGACAATGATGCATCATTTCAACATGGGAAAACCATACATTTAGAGCAAGAGCAAAATGGAGTGTAGTAACCGATATAAAGGTGTTTACAAGCTACCAGTGAGTTTAGGGTGGCAATGCCATTGTAGCCAATCTAAAATTGCCCTAACATGAAACAAATCGTTTAAACACATGAGGAGATATCGAACTAGCAGAACAAGAATATTGTATAGCCACCGTGCACACCTTAAGCAAGGCAACATTTTTGGTAAGAATTAGGGCAAATAAAATTCAAAGGTGGTCCAAACAATGTGGATTTATTTCCTTTATCAAACCACACACACTTTAAATAAACATATACTGATTACTCCTATTGGTTTGTTTTATTTTGTAGCCTTTCCATTGTTGTGCGTACAGAGAAAAACTACTGAACTCGAATTATTTCCGATCTGTCACCAAGTGATCTTGTGATGCACAGTTGAGGGAACCAGATTAATGTTTACACAATTCAGTATAAAAAGGTTCCCTTTGTATATTTCCATGCAGCTGAACAAAAAAGGGTGCTGCCATAACAGAACCATCATTGGGAACCAGGACATTGGTATCTGAAAAACAAGATAAGCTAGCTGTACTTGCTTTTATGTTCTGCCCCGTGGATTTGAAACCTTTGGCTTACCAGAAGGTTTGGACTGCAATTTCCAACAGACCCAACCAGCATGGCCAATGGGAAGGGATCAAGGGAGTTGTATAAAGCATCTCGAGAGCCACACTTATACATGTACTCAGATGTGAATTCAAGTCATTTTATTTTAAGGGTGTATTAGTGGTGAGAACAGATGTCCAGAATGATCTATGATTTATGAATATACCTCGATCACAAATGTTATGAGCTTAAAGAGTTCATTGTATGGCTAATGGGAATCTTGGTAAAGATATTCCAGCTAATAGTACTTTGACTAGAGGTGATCTGAGTTCAATAATTGATTATATTTATATGTCAAAATCATTGGTTAACTGTTTTATTGCATTTCAGCTCCACCCATCGTAAGCGTTCCTGCAGTTAGTGTTCCAACTGCATTGGTATAAGAGGGCTTCTGAAACATAAGTCACTAAACTCAGGGTGAACTCTAAGAATCAGTGTTCAGTGGACACCTACTTTTATTTAATGATTCAATTCTGACATTAGACCGAGTTGTGATAGTTGTCCAACTACATCAAAACCATCTTTACCAGTTCCAAACTTAGAATACCAATTGACAGCATTAGTGATTCCAAATGTTTAGGATTCTGCTGCAGATAATAAAAACACAACTAGGACAAAGCTTAAAAATACTGTAGAAAGATAGTAACAGTCTTAAAGACAACAGAAACAAGCATTCAAGAACTGGATGAAATCCTCCAAACATAGTCCATTATAAGTTAGGATGCCGGGATAACTATAAAAAGCATCAAATCCTTCCAGGATGAAATGCTTCTGGCAGATCATTAATTGAACATAAGCTCTCCAAGTTTCCTCACAAGCTAGTGCAATATCTGAACAAGAGTGAGAGGATCAATGTTGCAGGGTGTAGGCTCCTATATCTTTGTTCAAAGGGGTAATTTACCCTTTGACTAATGCTAAGCGGTCTCTTAATTTTGATAAGGATGACATTTACATACTCATTCTGAAACCTAAAGTATCCCATGCTTCAAGTCCGTATGGGATCCCAACAACGGTTCTCAAAGACAATCCACCGCTGTAGTCCAAGATTTTATATGATTTAGTTTCTTCTTTTGTCAACAGAATGTATACGAGTCTCTTGGGAGAGCACTTTATTGGTTTGACTTTTTAGAGCCCTCCCTTCAAACTATAGACCTCTTCACTCAATGAGCAAGATCTTTTCCTCGATTATTCAAACACCAAAACAAAAAAAAAAACTCTTGGATAACTCAGCCGTCTTTTGGGGACTTCTTTCAATCTGGTTTTAGAAAGGGCTTCGATACAGCGTCTAATCAATTATTATCTTTATTACAGTAGCAGTGTTGCGAGTCCCAGCATCCAATATATTTAGCATTTATGGACCGGACACAAACATGTGATTGTGTTAATAAGGACAGACTTCGGCCAAAAGTATTTGATTATGGCTGTCCAGCTTCAATCATTAATATTTTGAGTCATCTGCATACTGATACAGCAGTCAACATCAGTTTAGATATAGGGGGCAAATTGTGTTACGCAATTTCCACTTTTTGCGGCCTTCGGCAATGCCGCATGCTTACGCCCTCACTGTTTAATTTATACGCAGCTGGTTTAAGTACTGTGCTCGCATGATGTAATTACTTTTCTCCCCAAGTTAGGTCATCATCGAATATTTCATCTGCTTTACACTGATGACATCATATTATTAAATCTCACCCCCATTGGTCTACAAAGATTGCTCAACACCCTTTAAGACTTTATGAGTTACATAGACTTAAAAATGAATCCATCTACAACGTAAATCTCAATCTGCAGCTCTAGATTTCATAAACTAACGAAATTTAGATGGTATATTAACTGCGCTCAATTAGGCACAGCTGAGAGTTGAACATATTTTGGGGTTAACATTATAAGCAAAACTTCCCCCATTTGAATAAGCAGGGACCTCTATGATAAGTCTATGGCTTTAGCCTCACAATTATGCCCGTAAGTAGGTGTGTAGTTGTACCTTGTTTGGAAGGTGAAACTCATTTCAAAGTTTAACGGGATATGGTGTAAGGCAATCTCAGGAGACAAGTTCTAAACCTTTCTAGGGGAGTACAGAGTTCAGTTATTAGATTTGAGCTAGCGTCATTACTATCTTATATTGGCTGGAAGGTTCTCATTTATGCCAAGATTTTAAATCACCCATCTAATTTGGTCTTTACTTTATTGTCAGAATTAAGGGAGTCGAAGTCTTGTATTGTATTGTATTGTATTGTTTTAAACAAGTCTGTTATCAAGGTGAAAACTCTACAAACCAAATTCAGTAACAATGAATGCGAGCTGATGGAGGTTCCTTCAGAGAATCGAAGGGAACCTAAAGTTGATGAAAGTACATGACTGAATCGATACCAGATCGCAAAACTTAAGATACAACTATAGATTTCCCCTTTTGGAGGTAAAAAAGTGTGTGAAACATTTCATTATACCTCAGAATGTCCCCTAACAGACGGCAGACAGTTAATGTCTTAAAGGTTAAGGTTTAACCTTCAGCCGATTAATGAAACTATTGCATTATTGCATCACTCCCGCACTCATCGACCTCCAGTGGCTCCCACTGCATGCACAAATCACCTTCAAGTCTTGCTGTATCATCTATAAAGCAGTCGCTCTCAAGTCACCCATCTCCCTCACCGAAAAACTCAATAACTCCGGAGGACAGCATGCCACCAGAAGCCAGGGCACATGCACTCAAAATCTGCCACTTCAATAAAAGAAAGGACCAGAAAAAAAGTATTCTCTGCCTACGCATCAAGACTTTGGAACCTCCTCTCTGTCAATATCAGACTTGCCCCCACACTCCTTGAATTCAGGAAACACCACAAGACCCACCTATTCAAGGAGTCTCTCCTCCTCAACACCTAGGACTCCATGCTCCCCTGCACCCTCCGACTACCCGACGCTGTATGTATCTGCACTGCTGTATACCCCTATAAGCTATCTGCTATGTATATGTAGTGCTGTGTACCTTGTAAAGCGCTCCGTTGTTTCCCCAAAGTAGGTCACTGCTAGCAAAGGTCTTGGTATCGTCCAGTTGATGTAGTGGGACGAATTGCAGGATTCTATCATTTTTTTCCCAAGGGCAGGGTTCAAAATTGAGATTCCATGAGCAGGAGCTAAAACCAGCTCCTGGGTGTCAGGCATTACCCTGTAGGCAGGAGCACTGCAGGAGAACCATGAGGTACCAGTGTTGCTCCTTTAAGTTTTTGTCCATTTGTATGAACCATTGTGTTTAAACGTGTACTAGATGTGTTCGAATTCTTCTTTATTAACATTCCAAAATACTCAGTTAATGTCACATTTACATTTTTGAAGGCACCAGTTGGCCCTAGGAGCTAAATGTAGCTCCTGGCAGCTGTTGGTTTCAAGCTAAACAGGTACTACTATGCTCCATTTCGAACCCTGCAAGGGGGAGCCTTTCCCTGAGAGGCTAGGGAGGCGAGCCGGCTCCCCAAGTGTAGAGGCAAGCGGGACCTCACCGGGAGAGACTCTCCCTCTGGGGACACGGACAGGGACTCCCTTTCTAATGAGGAACTCCCTAAGCAGGGTACTACTAACCTACATTTAAGACCATCTGGGGAGGAACAATGTGAAGGATCAGCAAGGATGTGTTATCGTCAACCAACTGTGTCTGTGAAGGAACATATAGATGGTACTGAGACGAAGAAAACCAATGGAGACATAAAGATTGTGAAGCCAACAGAGAAGAGTGACTGAAAGCTCGCCGGTAGGAAGTACCACGACAGCGTCATAAGAAGGAGGTGGAGACGGAAGCGAGATGTGAGAAATCTGAGCGCATACTCCCTTCTTTCCTCTTAATAGCCTCTTCTCAGGTGCCCATGGAAGAGCAATTGCTGTTAGATCCGGACTCTGGGGGTGGAGATGCGAGGGAGGATCACCTGGGTGGAGGGTCTTTGGGGAGAGGATATCCACAGGTGCGACATGGATTCCCCCTTTTCCTTTTAAAAACCAACCTCCCCCTTCCCCTGCCTTTATAGGCTGTTGCAAACCATTTGCCCTCATTCATACCATTATACCACTGTTATGAGGAGGTGGTTAGGAGTAGTGCACACCATGTGTAATTTTGCCACTCTAGTAATGAGACGAGGAGGAGGCCTACAGACTCTTATATGGGTCAGGCATGTCCGGAATACTCAACTATGGTCAGGCAATTGTGCTGGAGGACTCACACCTGCAACCTGTTTAATGGTTGCAGGTGCATAAAAGGTGGAACCGACAAGGAGATTGGAGAGACCAGCAGGAGAGAAGCCGGGCTGAGCTTTGTGAGCCTGAGGAAAAGAAATCCTGTGGCGGAGGAGGTAGCCGAGTAGGGTCCTGGTGGGAGACCAGGACGCCGGCAAGTATTCAGAAGGAACTGTGGCGCAGCGGCCTGGGCGGGCGTTGACTGCAAGCTACCGGCAGCGTCCGCGGGAAGTGAGCAAAGCTGCCGGCATCTCACAGAGAGAGGAACGAAGTGTGAGCGGGGCTCGCAATACAATGGAAAGTGTATGCGGAGCAGAGGAAAAGAAAGCAGCCACCAGAGGAGACGACAGGGACTGGGGAGCGAACAGAAGGGAACGCTTGAACCGGGACGCTCCTGTGGGCTGTTATATGGCAAAAGTTAATGCCAAATGAATGAAGGATGATGTGCAAGATACTGTAAACCCGAAGTAAAGGGTTGTGATGAATAATATGAATATGATCAACTGTAAGCAAAAGGATAAGAGCTTTGAACTATTGAATACCGAAATAAAAAAAAGCTTTTGAAAAGCATAGGAAAGCTTCCGATAAATCTATGAACAGATGACAAGTTTGTGTGAAGTACACGTAAACGATATTGAAAGCAAAGAGCAAATCTTATGAAACACAGTGAAAATCAAGTGTTTTATATTGCTGAAGAGTGTGAGAGCAATCTGTTGAAGGAAAGAGAGCCTTATGCAGTGAACTGTATGAAAGAATCCGTTGTGGCAAAGTCAAGAGACTGGCAAAGGGGAAACACGTCGTGGCAAACCCAAAAGGCTGGCAAGAAGGCCAGTTGAGTGCGAACCAGAAGAACAAAGATGCAGTTCCTTAAGAACCTGCATGGGCAAGCAATCCTAGGGTGACTGGTTGCGTGACCTGCAATGGGTGGACTGTGTGGTCCGACAACTGTACATAGACCCGGGATTCCTGACCTGTGAAAGCCTAAGAAACATGCAGAGAGCAAATCCAAGTGTATGAAAGAGGTTGCTGAAGGAAAGCAGAAGAAAGCAATCTATATGAACTGTCAAGAAATCAGGAGTGTAAAGTTAACCTGGAACTGTTTTTTTAATATTGAGAGACTGAGACTAAGTACAAGTTGGCAAGCTGATGTCTTGGGGAAGGGAAACCTGAGGCTTTATGTACTTTGTTGCTGCCTTGAGGAAGGGAACCTCGAGGCCCCCTTTTTGAAACTGTGTTGTCTGCTTGGGGAAACGAAACCCGAGATTCCTTTTGAATAGTGTCCTCTTCGTGGGAAAGGTAATCCCGGGACTTTGGGGAACTGTCTTGAACTTGCAGAAGGGTAGCTGGAAAGTAAGCCAGGAGCTGGAAGAAGCTCAGAACTTTATTTTGAACACTGTTTCTTTTATTGCCGACACCCCTACACATTGTTTAGCTTTAGTTGTGAGGGCAAGCATAGGTGTTGGACACAGACTTTTTTAAGTTGAACTTACTGACTCAGACTCTCCTTAGTTTCTTTAGGTAGGGAAATCCCACCTTAGCATAGGGTAAGTTAGGTCTTCAACAATCCTGATTATGTAAGTTAATACATTACTTTTTGTTTAAACTTTGAATCTGTGTTCTGTGTCTTGCTTCATGATGCCTTCACAGGGTGGAGTTTTAAATCGACTGGCAGTCGAGCGCTCAAAGAAATCAGGACATGCGGCGTCAGATACATGAGGGGAAGCCACAGAAGAGCTTCCAATGTACCGCATTGGGAAGGAGCGAAGAGATGAGAAGCCAAGGGAAACGTAGGGTGGCCTGAACCTGTACAAGAGACAAGTGGTGCCATCACTAGCAGACTGACATGGTAGACCCAAAGATCTGTGAAGAACTCAGATACCACTAAAAGGATATTGTGGAGTAAAGAAGAAGTCAACCTGACAATTGAACAAGAGAGTGCCATCCTAGTAGAAGCCCCAGTGATGTTCTCCCTGAAAGACCCATGTAACAGGGAACATGAGAGAGCCGGGAGGGGGACAGATAACGATTAATGGAATGCTCATCGTTGTCCCAGTAGAGATAAAGAGTCAAGAACATATGGAGAGAGTAATAATCATTACTGGCACACTTCTAGTCATCCCAGTAGAAATATAAAATCCAGAATAAATGAAGAGGGTGGTGATCATTACTGGTACGATCATACTCGTCCCAGTGAAAAAGGTATCCAGTAATATTATCCCCATATATAGGGTTGCCATACATACGTTCCCCGGGAAAAGACTGGTGACTTTATATATGGTGACCATATATATGGGGTCAAGGGGAGCATGAGTTGCGGGGGTGTCCCTGATCCCCTTGAAAGAAAGGGGGGGAAGAAAAAAGGGTTTTGGGTTTGCAGGGGTGTCCCCAGCATGTTCAATGCGATAATGTCCCTACAAAGCATGGTCATTTTTTGGCGACATTTTTGTCATACAACATTTTTGCATTATCACATGGAACTTGTAAAAAGAAGGTGGCAAGAATAATTGAAGGGAGTAAAGATCACCTCAGGAAAGTTCAGGTTCGTCCCAATCAGAACCAAGTGTTAAGAAACAATAAAGATCAAGAGAACAATAATGGAATACTTATACTTCTTTCAGTCAAGAAAAGGAATCGGCATTAAAGAAAGGTGAAAGCTTAATCGTGAATAAGGAGAAAAGAGTAAACTATTCTTCAGTAAACTGAATAAGAGGAAAAGTAAGAATAACAAATTGAAAGAGATTAAGACAAATGTTAAGAACCAGTACTAGAACTGTACAATCCAAGTAGCTGCCAAGATCTACCCTAAGACCGCTTAGTGAACTAAAACTGATGGAGAACCAGCTTAAAGGAGAAGAGGTCATTCTCCTGTGGTTTTTGTTGTTTGAATAGTGGTAGGGCTAGAAGAGGTTAGTTTTGGACAGTGGACTAAAATTGATATGGACCTTCACTGACGAGCACATTATTTAGTTTGGTCAAGTGGGGAACCCCGTTAGTGTAGGGATAGATAGGAGGATAAACCCAAACATTGAGATGGCAAATCAGAGTGTGTCCTTCTTCTGACCTGCCAAAGTAGGTACTTTAAAGACGTATACATATAACCACATTGTATCGGTTACCAACTACACTATGTATTGAGTTGCATGTTTCATTTATAGTGGATATTGATTTTCAATTGCTCCTTTGTGATTTTACTACGTGTTTTTCTATTTAGAATAAATGTTTTACCTGTGTTTTTTAATCTTGTAAGTGTGATCCTCTACAGTTAGTTAAAATAGTCTCTAGCCTTCTGCAAGTTTTTCCAGCACTAATTGTGCGTTAAAGGGAGGGGTAGCCGTTGACTCTGCCTTCTGTTCTTCTCGTATTCTCCCTCTTGAGTCAGGCCCCCCCATAAACAAAACAAAAATACAAAAAAAAAAAAAGAGGGTACCCACCCTTTATCTAATGGGAACCCTCTACTATGGTACTTTAAAGATGACACAGCTCTAGAACTTTATAACATTTATTTAAGGTGAGTCCAGCTTTACAGTCCAAGCACAAAATCTATTTTCCGAATTTGGTTGAGTGTTTTAAACAAACGTCATAATACAATTCCAGATGCTATCACATAAGTGGAAGGCAGACCTCCATGAGCATTGCAACATTGAATTTCATATCTGATATTTCAGAATTGTAGTAACATTTAGGGGCCGATTCATGGAACAAACGTGCACCGAAACTCTTGGCGCAAGCAGGCGCAAGCATGAAAAAACAGGTGCACGTTCACGCGGGCGATTCATGGAAGTCCCTGTGTGTGTTTTCCTTGGGATATGCGCCAAACCCGAGCGTGGTGCACACGGGCGCACACGTCATTGCAACAGCTCAAACGCCGTGCGCAATGCACACAGGGAAAGCGCACAAAGTCCGCGCACACACCAAAAAGGGAGCGGGACACGGGGCGTAACACGCGGAATGGGGAACAACGCATGAAAAAGAAGGCGTAACTGGGGAAGTACTGCTGGGAAGTACACGGAACGCCCACACGCACGCGAACCACACGTATTCATGGAATCAAATAGGGCAAACCCGCGCACGGGCAAAGACACACACAGGCCTAAACACGTCCGCCACACGAAGGCAGGCGGTAGCGTCCCTGCGCATTACAAAATTGTGCGCAAACAAAAAGCGCGCATATACAGCTATGATGAATGTCCCATACTGTGGCCCCCTAGGATAAATGACATGCACGCAACACACAGGTACCCCACAAAAAGAAGAAAAAGAGACAAGCGCCCCCCAGTAGCCCACGTGCGTGCAAAAATGACACACGTAGTACAGTGTGGCAGCCAGGAGCCCAAAAAAAAACGTACGCGATCAACAGGCAGGCCAGTATGGCTGTAAAAAAAAAAGGGGGACGCGACAAACACGGACACCCGCTGTGTTAAAAATAGCGTGTGCGTGTATTTCGGGGCTGTGCAGGAAGTTTCACATGCGATTGGCCCTGTGCGAGTGGGGTACGTGTATTCCTGGGGTTCGCGGGAAGTTTCACACGCGATTGACCCTGTGCGAGTGGGGTACGTGTATTCCTGGGGATCGCGGGAAGGTTCACACGCGATTGGCCCTGTGCGAGTGGGGTACGTGTATTACTGGGGTTCGCGGGAAGTTTTGCACGCAAAGGGCCCTGTGCGAGTGGGGTACGTGTATTACTGGGGTGCGCCGGAAGTTTCACACGCGATTGGCCTTGTGCGAGTGGGTTACGTGTATTCCTGGGGTTCGCTGGAAGTTTCGCACGCGATTGGCCCTGTGCGAGTGGGGTACGTGTATTACTGGTGTTCGCGGGAAGTTTTGCACGCAAAGGGCCCTGTGCGAGTGGGGTACGTGTATTACTGGGGTGCGCCGGAAGTTTCACACGCGATTGGCCTTGTGCGAGTGGGGTACGTGTATTGCTGGGGTTCGCTGGAAGTTTCACACGCGATTGGCCCTGTGCGAGTGGGGTACGTGTATTACTGGTGTTCGCAGGAAGTTTTGCACGCAAAAGGGCCCTGTGCGAGTGGGGTACGTGTATTACTGGGGTGCGCGGGAAGTTTCACACGCGATTGGCCCTGTGCGAGTGGGGTACGTGTATTCCTGGGGTGTGCGGGAAGTTTCACACGCGATTGGCCCTGGGCGAGCGGGATACCACTCACCGTCTGCCTTGTGTGTAGAAGAACGCGTAGCCAACACCCACCCGCTGTGAAGTAATAGCGTGTGAACCCCAACGGCTGGAAAACACACACCCGCACCCCACGAAAAGCACGTACAGAGCAATGGAAAGCCACGTGGGATCTTCAACCCGTGCCAGGGCAACGCCCATGCGTGATACGTCACAGACGCGCTTACGCGCTAAGGGCCTTTGGTCCAATGAAACCGCATACGTGTGCTTACGCGCGAAGGGCCTTTCCTCGAATTACACGCTGACATGCAAGATTTTCACGTGCCAAATCACTCCGTATCAAGCTGGACACGCAACAACACACGAAAGACCACGCTCCTGCCCAGAAGGCCGATTTACTGCCGCCCAGAGCCCCGAGCACGCTCCCACCTGCCCTCCTATTTGCTGCCTGCACGTCAGCCATCTGCAGGGCTGCAGTTGTTGTGACCACCCCTGCTGGAACTGAAGACTCCCGACTGGGATACCATCGCTCCGCAGCCCAGCCCCAGGACCCAGGACCCAGTTGCCCACCCACTCCTGTCTCTGGGGTTGCCATGTCGGGCAAAACACCTTCTGGCACCACTGGCAACCCCCAGCCAGAGATGCAGAGGGCCACCAGCTTCAGTGCCAGGGAAGTTGGTGTCCAGGTGGAGCAAGTCCTGGGGCAGTATGATGCCCTCTTTGGAAGTTTGCGCGCCGACAAGGAAGGACGGACAAGGATCTGGATGGACATCGTGACTGCCATCAACGCGGAGGGGGTGGCAGTCCGCGACTTACATCATGTCAAGAAGCGCTGGGAGGACTTCAGGTCCAGGACCCTCATCAAGGCCCGGCACCTCGCTAAGGCAGCGGATGCCAAGGGGCGCCGGGTCCAGCTGTCGGACCACCAAATGAGGGTCCTGGTACATATATGCCCAGCGCTCTACGTCCAGATCCTTGAGAGGCAGACCCGTCTGGAGTCGAGCGGTAAGTGTACATGCATGGTGATTGGACGATGTGCGTGTCGTGGTGTGCCTGTAGTGTGCAGGTTGCACATGTGTTTTTGTAGGGCCATGTAGGGATGTGTATGAACATGGGCGTGAGGCTGCCACATGTGAGTCCTCTCAGGTGTGAGACACATCAATGGTGTATGTGTTGGTAAGCATGCTGGGCAAATGCAGGTATGGGAGCACACATGATTGAATTTCTGTGTATGTACATTGGCATGGTTGCGGCATGGATGTTGGTTCATTATGCATGTATCTGCACTGTGTACATGTGCATGTATGTGTATTTGACAAGTGTGCAACTGTGATGCAACATGGATGCACGTGACACTGATATGTAGAAGGCTGAATGTCAGATGTGACACGTATGGCGATCTCCTCACTACGACAGTTGGATATGTACACATGCATGTAATTGTGGTGGCGTGTGTGCATGTCTAGTGCACTCCCATTGTTTCATGTGATGTCCTGGCTGTATATGCTGTTGAATGTGTATGGATGCTGCTGCCTGGTGCAATATTGCTGTGGAAATGCTCATGTGTGTGAGTTAAAATGACATGTGTGTCGTGGAGTGTGATGCCGTGTTATGCCACTCATGTACAACCGTCATGTGTGTATCAGTCCAATGTACTGTGCCCTGATGCCTGTGTTTTATCTCTCCCTGTCGGCAGCGTCGACTGATGAAGAGGGCGGAGAGGGTGCTGTGGAGCACAGCGGCAGGGATCACACCACCAGCCGGAGACGCAAGGCCCGGCTCCCCTCCCAGATTGTCATCTCGTCGGGGAGTGAGGAGTCTGGTGCCGCGTCCCAGGCCGCAGCTGCCGAGGGTAGGTCCAAGAGGCAGCGGTTGGAGGTGGACTCCTCGGCAGCAGAAGGAGCAGCTGTGACCCCACAGGGTCCGACGGAGGAAGATGGCATGGAGTCATCCAGGTTGGTGGGGGGTTTGGTGGAGGAGGAGGCCGTGGAAGGGACACACACGGGGTCTGTAGGTGGGGATTCCACTGGTGCTAGTGGTGCAGTGCAGGACTAGGGACAGGAGGCAGCACAGGCCACCGCGGAGGTGCCTGTGTGCAATCCTGTCCCTGATCCTGTCACTGCATCATCTGGCTCCAGCAGGGATGCCTACGTCCAGACCCGTTTTCAGGGAGGGGATGAGCGCACAACAACTGGCCTTCCTCTCCCTGTGGACGTGGCTATCCGGGACCGGGTTGAGCCTGTCCTGGGTGGGGTGGCGTTGCGTCAACGGGCCATGCAAGGTGACCTGCAGTCTTTTCATGTGGAGAATGCACGTCATCTCGAATGGCTCGTTGACCGCGTTGACCTACTGGGACAGCTCACCAGGGCCGGATTCCTCCGTTTGATGGACCTTGTTCCGACCCCCTCCTCACCTGAACCCCCCTATGCGCCAGTCGTCCTCCATGCCATCTTCCCACGCATGTATCACCTGGGTACCCTGTGGAGCTGCCTCTGACCCTGCGGCCAGGCTGGTGGAGGACACATCCCTGCCACAGTCGGGAGTCGGACGTCCAGCAGCGGTGGCCACCTCAACAACTGCACCCCAGCCGGAGGAGGATGTGCAGGCAGCAAGAGCCAGGGCACAGGCAGAGGCACAGCAGCAGCAACAAGGTGGGAGCCATGATGGCTCGGGGCCATCAACATCGGAGGGGCAGGCATCGGCCATAGGGCAGGAGGACCCTGGATTTCAAGTGTCTTCGGTGTGGCAGCGGTTGGGCCACGCCATAGATGTGGAGCGGCAGCGGGCGGAAGAGGCACGGCTCAGAATGGTCAGGGCGGAGAACTCCATGCGGAGGGCCCTGAGGCGGGCCGAGTGCCTCGAGGCAATTCGCAGGGAGTTGGAGAACATGTTGTTGTCCCTGCGAACCCTCGGGCCATGGAAGAGGCCTGCCTCCAGGACATTGAGCGGGAGTTCGATGATGCCCTGGCCCGGGACATCCAAAAGTGAGCCGTCGGACTAGCCCGCTGCCATTGTAAATAGTTTTTAGAGTTAGGTTTCCTTTTCCTTTTATTTGTGGTCAATGGACAATGCCACACACATTTGTATATAGTTTTATTTTTAGGTAGTTTCTTAGGTAGGTTTCATTTGTTTGGTTGGGCTCATGGACCCTTTACATCGCTGGACAATGGATTCATTTGATATCTTTTTTGGAATTTTGCACATGGATTAATGGATTTTTATTTTGGACCATGGATTGTATATAGTTTGATCATGGATTAATTTGGAATTTCTTTTTCATTATGGACATGGAGAAATGGATTTTTTTTTTCCCGGACAATGTATTGTAAATAGTTGGACTATGGATTGATTTATCTTTTTTAGTTTTCATTATGAACATGAAACAATGGATATCATTTTTTTACCTTTCCTTTGGATTTGCGTTGGTGGAGGGAGAGTTTTGACAGTTTTTCTTTCAAATTTTTTTGGATTGGTCATCATTTTCATTCACTCATCTTTTTCACATGCTTTTCATTTCATGTTTGATACTTTGGTATGCTTTCATTTCATTTATTTATTTATGTACATAATACATTTTCATATGTTAGTTCCATGTGTGGGATTCGCTCATTGCGTTGATGCATGTGAAAATGTGGGTTTACACAAGCAATGCCAACCAGTGTATGTGTGTGATGGACACGTGTTGATGTACATGGTTGAGTTTTGGTTTGTGTCTTGAGGTGGGCTGTCAGTGTGGGGTGGATTGGGAAATAATTGCGTCTCAAGAATGGGGTGGCGGCATATGGTTTTTTGGTGTAGAAGTGGGCCATGATTGTGCATCTTTATTTCGTGTAGGGGGGACATGAGTGGGGGCCTGCTGGCAGGTGCCCCGGACTGCTGGGGGTTGGGGGTGCTGGGGGACATGAGTGGGGGCCTGCTGGCAGGTGCCCCGCACTGCTGGGGGATGGGGGTGCTGGGGGACATGAGTGGGGGCCTGCTGGCAGGTGCCCCGCACTGCTGGGGGTTGGGGTGCAGGGGGACATGAGTGGGGGCCTGCTGGCAGGTGCCCCGCACTGCTGGGGGGTGGGGGTCCTGGGGGACATGAGTGGGACATGAGTGGGACATGAGTGGGGGCCTGCTGGCAGGTGCCCCGCACTGCTGGGGGGTGGGGGTCGTGGGGGACATGAGTGGGACATGAGTGGGGGCCTGCTGGCAGGTGCCCCGCACTGCTGGGGGGTGGGGGTGCTGGGGGACATGAGTGGGACATGAGTGGGGGCATGCTGGCAGGTGCCCCGCACTGCTGGGGGGTGTGGGACATGAGTGGGACATGAGTGGGGGCCTGCTGGCAGGTGCCCCACACTGCTGGGGGGTGGGGGTGCAGGAGGACATGAGTTGGTGATCAGTAGTGCAAGCTGACATGTGGCTTGGCTGGGGGGCATGCCCATGGTGGATGCGATGCCTGCGGGACATGACCAGGGGTGCAGGGTAGTCCCCTGTGGTGTGGGCTGCCTGCAGGGGCCGTGGAGGGTGTAGAGGGAACACCTGGGAGGACCCACACTGCCAATTCACGTGAAGGACTCCCACGCACCCCAGAAATACACGTACCCTGCTCAAATCGCGTGTGAGACTTCACGCAAACCCCAGTTATACACGTGCCCCACTCGCACGGGGCCAATCGCGTGTGAAATTACCCGCGAACCCCAGTTATACACGTATCCCACTCGCACTGGGCCAATCGCGTATGAATCTTACCGCGCAACCCCGAAACACATGTACCCCACTCGCACAGGGCCATTCGCGTGTGAAACTTCCCACGTACCCCCGAAATACACATACCCGGATCCAATCGCGTGTCAGACTTCACGCGTACCCCAGGTATACATGTACCCCACTCGCACAGGGCCATTCACGTGTGATACTTCCCGCGCACCCCCGAAATACACGTACCATGCTCAAATCGCGTGTGAGACTTCACGCGAACCCCAGTTATACACGTACCCCACTCGCACTGGGCCAATCGCGTGTGAAACTTCTCGCGCACCCCCGAAATACACGTACCCAGATCCAATTGCGTGTCAGACTTCACGCGAACCCTAGTAATAAACGTACCCCGCTCGCACAGGGTCTATCGCGTGTGAAACTTCACGCGAACCCCAGTAATACACGTTCCCCGCTTGGCGTTTGCTGTTTGGCAGCCCTGTAAACTGGTCTAGCGTTAGCGCAGCCCTTTGCGCTGGATTGGGGATTTTGATGGCTTTTCCTTGTGCTAGGGGCGTTCTTGGGGGCGTAACTGGCGCTGCTGCAGGGTCACTGCGCCACTGTGCGCCACGGCTGGTTTTGGTAGGTAAAATCCATGAATACGCTGTGCGTGGAAATGGATTTTAGCGCACGTCGCTGGCGCAGAGATTTTGCACGCGCACACTGTGCGCCAGCCACGTGCGCCACTTGTGCACGATATTCTATGAATTACCCCCTTAGTCTTTTACTGTATGTATGTAAATTAGATTTTTTGTTTGCGTGATTGATATTCTACTGTAAAAGGTTTATTTTAAACCAAAACACTTAAAGAATATACACCTCTTAAAAACACAAAAAAATGGTAGTTGAGGACACTCAGAGTGGTTACGATAAGCTTAAGCAAATCTCCTCTCCCACATAAACGTCTCACTGAAGACGCATTTATATGAACCTTCTCGGCATACTTCTTATTGGTGAACTTCTCCGTACCCCCGCTTTGCACTCTTAAACTACGTACCAATATATACTGGAAACACTTCACCTGGTCACTGAAAATCAAAAATGTTTTAGCTAGAACTACTTATGTAATTGTATTCAAACACGCTTTTTAATGAAGTGCAGTGGTTTATTTATATCTTTTATCATCAGTGTACTTGTTTTATGGGTATCAGTCTTAAATAGCACGACCTGAATTACTTGAAGAATCATTCGAAAATGCTGTACTGAATTGCTGAAACATAGCTGCAGAGTAAGCCACAGAAGAGGCTACCTGGTAACTTCAAGGATGTGTCTCAATCCAAAAACACCAGCAAAATAGTCACTGTGCCCAGTCTTCTGCTCTTACCCATAAAAGGCAGCACTCAATCTTCCTACAATTTCTACCTGTTGTATGAACTGTACCCAGTGGTCCTTGAGCCCTCCGAGGAATCTTGGGAATTTGTTCCTTCTCCAAAGGAGGAGCCTTCCCCCTTGTGAGGCTAGGGAGGAGAGCCCACTCCACAACACACTCCGTAGGGGGTCAAGGCAAGTGGGATCTCACCGGGAGAGACTCCACCTTTGGGGACAAGGACTGCCTTTCCTGTGAGGCACTCCCTAAGAAACCTTCTAGTAATTCAAGGAAAGGAAAGTAGGAAAAAAAACACCAGAAGCTTTGTCCACTCCTTTAAACGAGAAACCCCTGTTTAATGAGACAAAGAAGATCCATGCAGGAATAAACGTGAAACAAACAGAAGAGGGAAAATGAGATTCCACCTGGGGAATCCCACTACTACGTCATAAAGAGAAGAGTAGGAGGCTGGACCAAGAGAGAGGAAGCCAGCGTGATACAAAGTTGCTTGCTGGCTTGTAAGCGTAGAAGAGATAGAGGAAACTACTGAATTAAATACCCGACGTAAGGGAGACCGAGAAGGGAGGGAAACGGATGCTGACACCAGGCATCCGCATCCCGAAGAGGAACAGAGTGGTGGCGTAAACACAACCTAAGTGTAGTGGAACAGAGTTCCTGGAAATAACGCTGATACTGCTTTGCCCAATTTAACGCTCAAGCTACCGACAAGCGAGAAGTCAGAGTTTGCACGGAGAAAAGCAATCAAGAACTCAAAGGAAGCCATTCTGATGAACCGGAGAGAAGTTTCCAGCAAAGACATAAGCCAGGTGACGTTATCTCTGAATAGAACAGGTAACAGGCAAAATAGGAGACCCGGGAGGCGGGCAACAAATCATTATTGAAACGCTCGTACTCGTCACAGACGAGACGAAGTATTGATCTGGAATGAAGAGAAAGAATTCTTCACCGTTCATGCTTGTTGTAGCCAAGATAAAACAAAGATGTTAAATGAAGTGAAAGAGAACCAGTATTGGAATGCTTATACTAGTCATAATCGAGATTAAGCATTAATTCTGAATGAAGTGATTGAGAATCATTATTGGGGAACTCTTTCTGGTCCCAGTCAAGATAACAGAGGGAATTCCAAACTGAGAATGTTCTGCATAAAACACAATTGGACCAAGAAGGTCTAACTAAAGAAGAGGGGTATTTTAAGAAAGGAAAGCTTGAAGAGAAATTGTAAAGAAAGAAAAAAGGGTAAAATACAAAAGGGAACAAGACATTGTGAACTGCATGGAAAATGTTAGATATTCTGAGGGGAGAGCCCTAATCAACAAATAAAGTTAAATAGGAGAAATACAAATGAGATATGGCAAGAGAAGAACGAAAGAGAAAAGGAGAATCGCTATACAAGAGAAAAAAGTCAAAAGTTTAACCAAACTATAAAAGAACTGTATAAACTGATAAAAACAGTTAGCCGGAACTACTTAAGGATCCACTACTTAAGTGAACTGTCTGGAAAGTCCAGGG
Organism: Ambystoma mexicanum; assembly: GCF_040938575.1. Taxonomy (NCBI): domain Eukaryota; kingdom Metazoa; phylum Chordata; class Amphibia; order Caudata; family Ambystomatidae; genus Ambystoma; species Ambystoma mexicanum. Next base: position 406,957,297 of record NC_090941.1, read on the forward strand.
TTCAGGAGAAGGGAGACGTGTTCCTGGTTTCAGTGGTTATAATAGTAGTAGGGTTAGTTTGGACGTTGGACAGATGCGAATTTAGACACTCGCTGACAAGCACCTTAGTTGTGCTGGCATAGGTAAAGATAGGCATTTCTTCTTTCCTTTATTAAAATCAGTGAGATGGAGAATCAGTGTCTGTGTCCTCTTTCTGACCCACTGCAGCCCACTGTATTGCTCTTCCTTCAAGCCTTTTTCTACAGGTTAGAACATGGTCTCACTGCCAGTCGGGCCACCATGCAGAAAGGGGAAGCTCAATCTCCATAGTAACAAGGAGTGAAATGCACCAAGTACTGCTACGGAGAATAGTTTAGGGGCAACGCGTTAGCCTTGGAAGCAAGATGATAGGAGCAACACAGGTTCGAACCCCGGGTCCGCGCCTAGAAACCTCTGGGTATTAAGGGTGTTATAAATAACCTATTGAAATAAATTAAATAGATACCAGCAAGATCCTTGCAACACAAGCAATGAGCAGATGAATGGTAGTTACAAAGACAACTCATGCATGTCCAAGAGCACATATGCAACTCATAAAATACTTGGCATGTGCCATTCTATCTGCATCCCACTAGATCACCGCAGTATGGCCAGACACGCTTTTCCCATTATACATACAAATATATATATAGTTGGGCATGCAGCAAAATCTTAGGCAGCACATGGTGCTTTCCAACATACAAAGGTTGCCTGCGTGTTGCTAGGCAAACGCATTGTTGCTGCATGCCTTGCGGTACTTGCAACACAATAGCTACTTCATTACCGGTCGCTTCTCAAACTTTGGAATTCAAAGAACAACACGTAGTAAACAACCAAAATAAACTTGCAAAGAACTGCCTCAGCGAAACACAGTAAACCAGAGCCACAAGTTGACATGTGTCATAGATGCAGGACAATAGCGATGACAAAGACTACTGGAACACTGTTACACATGTATGAAGAATATTATGTTCTTGGTAATACCATTGTATACAGGATGCAGGGCCAGTTATCGACATTACATTTTTAAGTCTTGCGTTCTACTGACTCTCTGCAGCGCTGCTCCTCTGTTGGACCAAGGGAAATGACAGCAGCAGACTGAATAATTAGCCCAGCAGCTACCATTTCTTCTGATGCATAAGATACAATACTTAGGTAGTCAATATGTCCCTGTTCGTTAATTGTAAAGGAAACAAGGGAAGAAAGTCAAGTCACAATTATTGTTGCCATTTGTTAATATTAACTCACACCTCACCAGCCAACATTGGGCCATCTGAACATGCACACAAACGCAACATATCCATACTTGTGGATCCTACAGGACACACCTTTTCAGAATTGAGACATTTTCATTTATGTCATGCTGGTTTCTAAATGGCTGAACTTCTATAGACTAACAGTGCTTAGCAAAAATGTTATCATTGCAGCCCCTTTTGTGGAGATAACCACAATGGGTGGAAAAAGGAATATGCACATTGGGGGACATAATGGGCAATTAACTAATCCAATTCCAGACACAGCCTGAAACACGGGCTGGGACAGGGAGACTCATGTACATATGCCAGATTGAGATATGCCGTAGAGGCCCAATTCGGAAGGGAAATGGACCTCCCAGAACACTCCCCCCTGGAGGTCAATCTATTTTCCGGAAAAATTGAGGGAAAGTAATAACAAAACTATATCAGGAGAAAACGTACTATCCAAGATCTCAAGGATACTGGGCCTCATAGTGTCGAGAGATCCTAAGATGCTGTTATTACATATACGAGGGGGCTATGAAGGAAAGAGATGGGAGGAGAAACTGGTACATACCGCAACAATGGGGGTGAAGAGGGATCTAGCAACAAAATGGGGGACTCCGGGAATGCCAACCATGGGAACATGGGAGATAGGAAGGGAATATTGCTGTAAAATGGAGGAGATCACATACAGGAATTGGAGCTGCATAACGAAGTATCCGAAGATATGGGGAAGTGCAACATGGTTGTCTGAATAGATACAAGCAGCCCTACAGATAATGGGTGTATCAGCCACTTGTACTCCCTAGAAATAGGCAAATACTCCCAAAAAATGTAATCACAACAGAAAAAATAGTAAATAGACACCCAGGAACTTGTGCCCCTGCTGTCACTCAAACAGCTCCATGGATATGTTTGGACCAGAAGTGCATGTAGTAGCACAGGGAGAAACTGCTATTATTAATGTCTGATAAGAAGAAGTAAACGTGTATGTTTAAATGTGCATGAATATCTAGGTACAATGAAATAATTATTACAAAAACATTTCTGTTTTCCAGTTAAAACATTACTTCCATTGGGAAATGGACTCACATTTTTACTTCCCAAAAAATCATTTTTACTCCCAACATTAAAACATTGTAAAATACTCTTACTTCAAAATCTTATCTGGAGCATTAGATAAAAGGTCTGGAATACACACCATACAAACGAGTACAGTGGATGAAGATTGAAGGGAGGGGAGATAGACGGACAATGATGTATGTGGGAATTGGGAATTGTGATGATTGTGTAACTAACAATATGATCATTACCATTGATTTAAAGGAAAAACTTAATAAAAACTTGATTATAAAAAATACATCACAGCTCCTTATTAATTAAGGAATACATTCTGCCTATTGCAAGGAAAAGGAGGTGAGTGAAAGTATTAAAAAGGTATTTTAAAAAAGCCAACCGTTTGGCTGATTTACAGCTGTCGTTTGTGTACTCACCAGCTATTACAACTGCATCCCTAAGCAATATTGCCACATTCCGACGACCGTTGCCAGGTGGCAACAGCCTTTGGCCCAGGTTAATAGGCCCCAATGTGGCCATGAACATGTCTAATAAGCACATATCATGACAACTGAACGGCCTGTGGAGTGGATGTATGGGAAAATAAACATTGCTGCTATGCAAATGGATTATGGGGTTCCAGGGCGAGCCCCTCATTTCCATGGCTAGATGAGAGGGAACATATGTGAGGAGATGGCTGGAGCAAACAGGCAGCCTATCCTGAGTGACATGGCCACAGAAGAGCTGCGGACTGGAAGGCAGGGATGAGGGAAGGTACAGATTGAACAGCAAAGAAGAGCGACGGAGCCAGAAAAGGCTGAAATTGGAGCACTCGGAGATATGGAGTCAGTTACACAACTTGAAATGCAGGCTCTCTTTGTAGATAACGCCCACATTCCATGCACACGGATTGACTGGCCGGGATCCCCTGGGTGCCAATTGTCAGTTACCTGCCCTACATGCTCCAATAAAAAGTCAAATAATAATGGTAATGTATTACACAATGTATTGACAACTTTATTGTTATCAAACATCCAGATACTCACTTTAGCAGGTATTTGCATGAAAGAAAAACACTCTCTGTTATGAAAGATACAGGTTGTTAGCATAGCAGTCTGGGTTCAATTATGCCCAATAAGGGCAGCAGTGCCAGGTTACATTATGCCCACAAGGCACACCAAGAACACATGCAATTATGTTCAGTTAGTACTGCACTGCCACACAGCAGTACACCAACTAAGCCCAGCAGTGCTGTATTCGACTTTGTCCAATTAGCAATGATAAGGGCAGAGAGGGGAAGGCCATATTCCATTTCGCACAATAAGCATATTGAGACCAGGTCTTTCAGCCATGTGAAATCAGAACGTCGGAGCATGAAAAGCTGTTGGTTTGTGCACTTGAGAAGATACATTAGCTGGGGTGCAAAGGTATGGGCTACACCAAATATGACACCTAGATTTCTGACTATGTGGGAAATAGAAGTGGGAAATCCAAGACTAAGGGGCTAGTTAATTGGATTTGCCCAAACACAAGGACATGTTATTTGGCTCTGTCTACGCATTCACAGCGTTCCTTCATGCAGAGCTGGGCATGGTCTAGGTATATGGTGACATTATTATGACCCCTACCGCCAATATCAGAATTGAAATTGGGTGCAGTGCATGTCCAATTGAAATGGCTCGGCTCCAATACCTGCATTGCAGATATTAAACAAAAAGGGGTGCTGGAACGCTCCCCTGGCACACTCAACAAAATGTTCTGTGGAAGAAAAACATCACATTTCCAACTCGTGCGTGCTGGCTTTTACTGGATGGGAAGCGGCAGAACCATTCTAAGAACAAGCTGGACAGTCCTCCCCGCTTTCGTTTAAACTTTTCAAGGAGTATCGGGTCTACTTGCTTGTCTGCATCCAGAGTGATGATTTCAACTCATTTCAGCAAGCGGGAACCGAGTACCCTTTTCAGTCATAAATTCAGACTTATGATCATGGAGAATGACATTTTATGTTCAGGTAATCTTGCAACTGACTGGTGAATTGTTTTTTTTTAAATATGTGGTAGATCAGCCAATATTTTGCAGACTATTTTATCAAGAGGGGAGTGAGGAATTGTGTGTTTCAAATGGACTGGGATGATGACCTTTCAGAGTGACACATTAACTAGACCTGTGATTTGTCAGTTATGAATTTTCAAGAAGGTCTTCATCAATCAGGCACAAAATAGTTACATCTTAGCGTTAAATACTTAGAATAATTGTTCCAGATCCTTAATTTCTTCTTCCATGGATTTGAAGTGAGTGAATATGGGTTACAGCTGGTGGAGGTACAGGGGGCAGTTGGGGCTCTTTTTGTGAGGGATTTACAGAAGTTTGCGATTTAAGATTTTAAAAGTAGTAGTAGCAAGCCTTTGCAGTGCTATTGAGATGAATTGGGGGATTTATTTGAATAGATTTCACTTGTCTGATTCAGCGACTCAAATATGTTTTGTTTAGCACAGTAGGCCTCTTTAGCTTGCATAATGGTTTTGTGGCAGTCTAGTGTGTATTTTACATCGCAGGTTTCGAGCAATGATGCCACTTATGGGCATTCCAAGTTTTGACTTTTTTTCTCTATTCTGCTATTTTTGCCTTGGAGTCTATTTTTGTGGGCTTCAATTTCAGGAAGAGCCAATTTCTGTAGTGAAGTTGCAATCTTGCATAAGGGTCTTATTGTAGGGTTGTGGGTTTCTTTGAAATATGTGCATGTTTTCGAGAAGTAAACATTTCAAGTTGCAAGCCACTAACCAGGCATTATAAGTCACTTGCTCCCTTAATTCTCCACATGCACATACTGCACCATTTCCTACATCCAAAGATGTTGACATTCTGGATTATCCAGCTGTTCAGAAACTGTAAGGCCAGCCCAAGAAGTGGTTATCATATCCCAGAGGACAGGAGATCATTACTGCGATGAAGGGGATTGTGAAATTGATATAAATTATCAACATTCTGAGTGGAGTGTGAGATGAATCTGATGAGGTCATGTGAGGAATCACCCACGCAGACCTGGTGGCGAGACCGGGGTTCAGTTGAGCGCGTAGTGTAGCCGTAGAAATCTTCCTGACAATGCAACTCCCAATAGTACCAAAGGACTGTTTGAAAGGGGAATTGCCCGGAAAATTTACGGTGAGTCGGAACACAGCCGCCTAGACAGAGAACACAGTGTCAGGAGTTGGGTTCACGAAGCAAACAAGAGCAAACAATATCTGAGCAAACCAAAGTACTCGCGTAGTGGGATACCTCTGGGCAATGATTGCAAGTCAGACAGAGCGGAAGGCCAGAGATATCCAGGAAACCAGTCTTGGTGCTTGTCCGTGAAAATGTTCCAGCAGTGGAAGTGGAAACCCAGAAGAAATAGGAAGTCCGTCCGAGGAGCGTGGTTCCAAAATAAAGACAATCCAACCTAAACCTGTACCCGCCAGCACGCGGACGCCTGTAGGGAAATGTAAGTCCGTGACAAGTTCCCAAAGTAAACGCGTTCCGTGTGACAAGTCCCCAAAAGTGAAAAGAGTTCCTTTCTGGATGAAGAGGAGAGTTCGTGCTCGCGAAAGGTCCGGGGAAAAAACAGATGATTGATTCTGTGTAACAGGACGTGCAGCAAGTGAGTTCCGAGGCGACAAGACAGAAAAACGTAAGGCAAGAGGAATGGTCGTTCGTTCCGAAGTCAAGGAATACAAAGTATCAAGTATGAGGCCAGGGGTGTCCAATATCAATCCGTAGGGCAAAAACAAGGTCGTGGTTCAAGGCAACAGGTAACAACAACAAGAGAGCTCCAAATGACAAAATTCAGAAGCAGCGTTCTATGGTCAGGGCAGAGATTTATACAGAGTCACGTGACCGCGAGGGGAACGTTGCACAGGGCGTAGTCGTGCACGTACGTGCTCAGGCAACCAGCGTTTCCAAGGCAACCCCCAGCGTTGTCTGAGGGTTTGGAAACGTGAGTAGACGAAACGCTTCGGCTCCAAAGATCTCGGGGATTCGGGACTTGCATGTTTAGCATAACGTTTGGCGGTACGGGGAGCTGGTTTCCTGACAGTATCCTCCCCCAAAGATGCACTCCCTCTTACACACACCCCCGCCCCCCCCCCCGAGAGGCCAGAAACCGAGCCAAAAGAACTGGAGCATGCAAATTAGATTCAGGCTCCCAGGTGCGATCCTCGGGACCATAACCCTTCCAGTCAATAAGGAAATACCGAACACCTCGGGAAATCTTAGAAGCAAGAACAGCCTTCACCTCATACTCTTCCTCACCCTGTACCCTGACTGGAGGTGGACGAACGGGGAGTCTGGTCCCTTCAGAACAGGGTTTCAAAAGAGACACATGAAAAACCGGATGGATCTTCCATTTGTCCGGTAGTTCTAGTCTAACTGCAGACTGGTTTATGATATCCTTGATCCGATAAGGACCTACGTATCTGGGTTTCAAACAACTTCTCGTGGGAATACGGAGGTGCTTGGTAGAAAGCCAAACCAACATACCCGGGAGATAATCAGGCGCGGGAGACCTATGTCGGTCGGCGTTGTCCTTAGAACGTTCCTGGCCTTCTTTTAGACGAGAATGTACCTGTTGATGCAGAATTGTAATGTCCCTAAGACTGTCTTGGACTGCGGGATTGTCTGACAAGACCGGAAGATCCAATGGCAAAGAACGTGGATGGTAACCATACAAGGCGAGGAAAGGAGAAGTATCTGTGGAAGTGTGAACCGAGTTGTTATATGCAAACTCGGCTGCCACTAACACCGACAACCAGGACTCTTGATGCTGCATAGTCAAGCAACGTAAGTACTGCTCAAGAGTGGCATTCAATCGTTCCATCAGACCGTCTGTTTCCGGATGATAAGCAGTAGAGTACCTCGCATCAACCCCCAGGGACGTGGTAAGGTGTTTCCAGAAACGCGAAGTGAATTGCGAGCCTCTATCGGATATTATGATGTCCGGTAGACCAAAACAGCAGAAAACGTGGCGAAGAAACAGATCCACTAATAATGGTGCCGTAGGTAGACCTTGGCATGGAACAAACACGGCCAGTTTAGAGAAAGAATCGATCATCACCCATATGGTATCAAAGCCCTGGACGGATGGGAGTTCTGTGATAAAATCCATAGATGATATAGTCCATGGTTTGCGCGGAACCGGAAGGGGACATAACAATCCCATGGGTTTCATGGTTGTGGATTTACACTGGGCACAGACGGCGCATGTAGAGATGTAATCCGAGATGTCTTTCTGCATTGAAGGCCACCAGCACCATCTCTTAAGTTGCTCCAAGGTCTTACGCAAACCGGAATGGGCTGAAATCAAAGAGTCATGACCCCAATGTAACGCTGTTCGTATGGAATCAACATCTGGAAGAAACAGACGACCGTTGACATAAGGCAATGTGTTAACAATCATCATGTTAAAGCGCTCTATCTCCAGAGGATTCCCCGAAACCCATTTTCTAATGGAATCCTTTAATGAAGGCTTCAAGGTACAAGAGCATATGACCTGATTAGGTAACACCAAGCCACCAAAGTCCTTGGGATAGGAGTTATCCCCATACCTCCTTGAGAGTGCGTCCGCTTTGGAATGTAGAGCTCCGGGACGATATGTAATCTGAAAATTGAACTGTGAAAAGAACTTGTGCCACCTGGCATGCCTGGCTGTGGTGCATTTCACTGACTGCATAGCAAGAAGGTTACGATGATCAGTGTAGACCTGAACCGGAGTATCAGTACCCAGGAGGTGATGTCGCCAAACTTTGAAAGCATCACGCACAGACAACAGTTCACGCTCGGTGACAGTGTAGTTCGTTTCATATTTGGTAGTTTTCCTGGAATGAAACGCCACAGGATGAAGGAAACCCGTGTCCTTGCAATACTGAGACAACACCGCACCAACTGCTTGATCCGAAGCATCAGCCTCCACGTAGAACTGTTGCATAGGCTTGGGATGCTGGAGGACTGGTGCGGAGGTAAATGCTGTTTTGAGGTTGTCAAAGGCTGTTTGTGCTTCCTCCGTCCATTTGAACCCGTTCTTAGGGCTGGTAAGGGTAGTCAATGGGGCAACAACGGCAGAGAATGAGCGTATAAAACGTCTATAAAAATTAGCAAATCCTAAAAAGGACTGCAAGGACTTGATAGACGTAGGAGCAGGCCAATCCAGTACAACCCTTACTTTGGAATCACTCATACCAACTCCCTGGTTCGTGATTTCATATCCCAGAAATTCAACATGCTTGGCATGGAAGATGCACTTCTCTAATTTCGCATAGAGATGATGGTCTCGTAACCTTTGAAGCACTGTGGAGACATGCTGAACATGAGTATCATAATCAGGGGAGTAGATCAGAAGATCGTCAAGGTATACAATGAAGTATTGTCGAGTAAATCACTGAAAACATCATTGATAAAATATTGAAACGTAGCTGGGGCATTGCTTAAGCCAAACGGCATAACCAAGTATTCATACAGGCCATACTTAGTTTTAAAAGCCATCTTCCATTCGTCACCCTTCCGCATTCTGACCAGGTTGTAAGCGCCCCGTAAATCGAATTTAGTGAAGATGGTAGAAGAACCCAATTGGTCTAAAAGAACTGAGATAAGCGGAATTGGGTACTGGTTACGAACGGTGATAGCGTTCAATGCGCAGTAGTCGATGCAAGGGCGCAAATCGCCTTCTTTTTTCGGGACAAAGAAAAGAGGCGATGCAGCCGGAGAACGTGATGGCCTGATAAAGCCAGAAGCCAAGGACCTGTGCAGATACTCCTATAGCACTACATCCTCCTTTTGGGTTAGGGAATAGACACGACCAGAGGGTACAGTGGCATTAGGAACCAAATCGATGGGACAGTCATACTGTCGATGTGGTGGTAGGATCTCAGCGCCTTTCTTGTCAAAGACGTCCTTGAAGTCTCTGTACTCCTGAGGCAATACCATAGTCATGACTGCTCCAATGACCAAAGCGGAATCCAATAGATGAGTACTGGGTCCCGAAGATGAGGATCCTAATGTCCCACAAGACGTAGCACAGAATTCTGAATGAAAGGATACTGTCCCTTTAGCCCAATCCACTAACGGATTATGCTTCCTTAACCAAGGCAACCCAAGGATGAGCTTGAATTGGGGTGCTGTAATAACATCAAAGGCTATGGTTTCGGTATGACCAGAGGACGTAGTCATAAGGAGATCCACCGTTTGTTCGGTAACCAACCCTGATAACAGAGTCGTGCCGTCAATGGCGTTGACCAGTTCGGGGGAAGGCTTGGGAATCAGAGGAATACCATGGTCCTGAACAAACTGACTATCAGCATAATTCCCAGTAGCCCCTGAATCCAATACTGCATCAACAGAATAAGAAACCATTGAAGGAGCGAGAATGTCAACAGTAATGGGAAACAAAACCATGGTATCAGAGCCCGCATTAGTGTGACTCGACAAAGGGGCTCCCTCTACTGCCAAGCTTTGTAGTTTCCCTGTTTCCATGGTTTCTTGGGGCACTGTCTCAAGAAGTGTTCCGAGGAACCACAGTAATAACATAAATTGTTCTTCCTGCGGGTCTCTCTTTCTTCAGATGACAGAGGAGCCCTGAGGGTACCTATCTGCATAGGCTCCGGCGTAGCATGGCTCTGATCACTAGATACTGGTGTTGGATAGGGAACCAGACTCTTTTCCCCTTTGCGTTCTGCCCTTTGTGCATCGATTTGAAGAACCAGGTCCACCAATTCAGAAAAAGCGGCAGGAACCACGGGCACAGTGGACAAAACATCCTTCAGTGAGTCTGAAAGACCTTTATAAAACAGAGCCCCTTTCTTCGCCTCAGGCCAATCCGTCTCTGCTACCAGTTGGTTGAACTTGGCCAAGTAGGACAATAAGGGCATATCCTTCTGTTGTAAGGAGAGCAGCTCCTGATCTGAGGCTTGGGACTTGTACCGAGTGTCAAAGACACGGGACATAGCAGAAATGAGGGCATCGCAATCGTACAAAAGATGGCTACCCTGTTCCAATAAAGGATTAGCCCAGACCGCTGCTGTTCCCCCAAGGTAGGATAACACAAAAGCCGCCTTGATAGTGGCATCAGGGAAAGACGTAGGACGACATAAGAAATGTAGCCTACATTGGTTGATGAAAGTGCGGAACGTCTTCGGATCCCCCATGAAACGTTCCGGAGGGGCCAAGGGAAACTGTGCCGTCATGTAAACAGGCGGGTTCTCTTGTCGAGGAACGCCTGCCCCAAGGGCAGAAGCAGAAGGAGGGGCACTAGCACCACCACCTGTCTGTAAGTTAACTTGCAGGGCGTCGACCCGAGGCTGGGTGGCATCATGAGCCGCAGTCATATCTGTGCGTAAACCAGCGACCAACTGAACCAAAGCTGCCAACGGGTCGTCTGCAGCTTCCATCATGGTTAATTATACGGCTTCTGAATATGTGAGGAATCACTCACGCAGACCTGGTGGCGAGACCGGGGTTCAGTTGAGCGCGTAGTGTAGCCGTAAACCAACAAACAATAGTGGGATGTGAAGGGGATTGTGAAATTGATATAAATTATCAACATTCTGAGTGGAGTGTGAGATTAATCTGATGAGGACATGTGAGGAATCACCCACGCAGACCTGGTGGCGAGACCGGGGTTCAGTTGAGCACGTAGTGTAGCCGTAGAAATCTTCCTGACAATGCAACTCCCAATAGTACCAAAGGACTGTTTGGAAGGGGAATTGCCCAGAAGATTTATGGTGAGTCAGAACACAGCCGCCTAGACAGAGAACACAGTGTCAGGAGTTGGGTTCACGAAGCAAACAAGAGCAAACAATAACTGAGCAAACCAAAGTACTCACTTAGTGGGATACCTCTGGGCAATGATAGCAAGTCAGACAGAGCGGAAGGCCAGAGATATCCAGGAAACCAGTCTTCGTGCTTGTCCGTGAAAATGTTCCAGCAGTGGAAGTGGAAACCCAGAAGAAATAGGAAGTCCGTCCGAGGAGCGTGGTTCCAAAATAAAGACAATCCAACCTAAACCTGTACTCGCCGGCACGCGGACGCCTGTAGGGAAATGGAAGTCCGTGACAAGTTCCCAAAGTAAATGCGTTCCGTGTGACAAGTCCCCAAAAGTGAAAAGAGTTCCTTTATGGATGAAGAGGAGAGTTTGTGCTCGCGAAAGGTCCAGGGAAAAAACAGATGACTGATTCCGTGTAACAGGACGTGCAGGAATTGAGTTCCGAGGCGACAAGACAGAAAAACGTAAGGCAAGAGGAATGGTCGTTCGTTCCGAAGTCAAGGAATACAAAGTATCAAGTACGAGGCCAGGGGTGTCCAATATCAATCCGTAGGGCAAAAACAAGGTCGTGGTTCAAGGCAACAGGTAACAACAAGAAGAGAGCTCCAAATGACAAAATTCAGAAGCAGTGTTCTATGGTGAGGGCGGAGATTTATACATAGTCACGTGACCGTGAGGGGAACGTTGCACACGCCGTAGTCGTGCACGTACGTGCTCGGGCAACCAGCGTTTCCAAGGCAACCCCCAGCGTTGTCAGAGGGTTTGGAAACGTGAGGAGACGAAACGCTTCGGCTCCAAAGATCTCGGGGATTCGGGACTTGCATGTTTGGCATAACGTTTGGCGGTACGGGGAGCTGGTTTCCCGACAGGTCATCACTCCTTTCCCAGAGGTAGCCTCTCCTCATGTGGCCAGGGGACGCAGCTGCTACCTGATCCGGACTATGTGGGTGGCTATTTGAGGGAGGACCACATGGGGTGAGGCAAACCTCAGGGGGGTGGAGCGACATCATTGGGCAAGTCATGGTATCCCCATTGCCTTTTTGGGATACACCTTCAGTAACTCAGGCCCTCATGGCATATTGTGGCAGTAACCCTCAAAAGTATCCAACACGCAGTCATAGAACTTTTAAACATCCTGTTGTTGCATCAGTGACAAGGACTGACACAAGGAAAAGAGCAACCAGAATGAAGATTGCTCCGCTAGACCAAAGTGAGTGGTCTAGCTGTTGGAGAAATCCAATTGGCTCCAAACTACTCCCTTCAGTAATGCAGGAGTTCAAAAAAGGAGCAGTGGAGAACTGCAAAGAGATTCTACCGGCTAGCGACTGCCAGGGAAGCCAAGCTGTCAGGTGGACATGGGAGCAAAGGGGAGAGGGAGAGGGAGAGAGAGAGAGATTGGTTATTCTTTAGAACTTTTTTTTGGTGGAGAGAAACCTGAGGAAGGGAATCATTCCCTGGAACTGTGAACATTATCCATTTGGAACTTGTTGAATTTATAGCTTTTTGTTGAACTTGAACATTTGTGCACTTTTTCAAGCCAAAGACAATACCCAAAACACCTTTGAATTACTGGGCTGGGAAACGATGTCAGAAACAGGACCTTTTTTGCTTTGGACATCTTGACACAGAAAGGCTCTTAGTTTTTGGTTGAAGTAGGAAAATAACTCAAGATTGTGGACATCAAAGCATTTTCCAACCCCTTTATGATTTAATACAAGTTTATGTCAATCACCATGAGTCCTCTGTGCCCGTCGCTCATTCCTGGTTCCTCACAAGTGTTTCTGGAATTCTGTATAGATCAAATTGGTAATATGGCTTAGGGCTCCTCCAGCCCCTGGATTTATTCTATTCTTGTATGGGGTATTTTTTAACCACCCTTAAATCGTAAAAAGTAGTAAGTAATGGCAGCGTCACCAAACAATTGTATAGTCAGGCAAATTAGTAGGCATTGGTTCCTTTTCTGTGATCAATTTATGTTAGTCAATGATGTGTTTAGGGGACGTTTGGCTCCTGATTGAGCCCATCTTTACGTATGGCTTGGTCACCAAAAGTGCATATTGTTCAGATGAAGAGAGCGAGTAAGAGGGGTGATGATCCCAGGCCCTAGTGATAAAAACATGATGAAATGACTGTGGTGGAACTGTGGAAGGAGGTGTTGTAGGCTGAACTCCTTTTATGGTAGGATGTTCTTGATTGATGTTATGGGGTAAAGTGAGGTGGCCATTTTATAAGGTTTGTGAACAGCAGTGGAAGGGTTTAGAAATGTTCTGCTTCAAACCATAATGGATTAGAGTGTGGTAGCAGGAATAGCACAGTAGCACTTACGTTTTGATGAAGATCTGATACAAGTGTTGAGCTTGATGACGTTTGGATGACTTCTTGGATTCTCAAAGCTTTGGAAAAACTGTTCATAGAATCAGAGATACCTGTTGATGGAGTGAATGAAAATGTTGCCACTAGTTTAGACATTGAATATGTGCCTTTTGTGGGACTTTGAATTTCCAGCTGCATCCAGTTTGAAGCCTTCTTCCAAGCAGGACCGGATGGCGTTGTCACACATGGCCATGGGAAACTGGAGCGCTCCGATTTTGTTTTCTTGGCTTTGCACATTGTCATATACTGTTAATTTAATTTCAAATGTTTCTGCAAACATCATACCAATCACATAGCTTTTACCGAGATAAGATTAGCCTCACAAATGAGCATGTCATTAACTAAAATGTCATTTGAATTAGAAGGTATTTGTATCTGTAATAACCACCCATGGGGTATCTAAGCACTCGTGCTACCAGACTAAACATTTATAAAGAAACAGAGCAAGGGGTATGATCAAGAGAAACATTTTAAGCTTTTTTTCTAAAAGTGTTAAGAGAACTAGTGCTCCAAATGTCAAGAGGAAGGGTATTTCAAAAGGAAGCCCTAACTTCAAAAGAGAGGCACTGTGCTTTTGTATGTTTGAAAAAGGTAACACAGACTTTAGTTTGCTGGAGAAAAAAAATTAGCAAGGGGAACGCAATATGAGGGGAAAGCAGGAAATATTTGTTAAAAACAAAAGAAAGAGGGATGCAGTGCAGGAAGAATGTTTTGTTATAGCCTGGGTGCATGTCCCTATTTATTTATATTTATCTGTACATTTATAGCAGCGCACGTAGTCCATGGGAATCTACACTTGTCACAGGGAAATAGACAGGGGGGGGGCGGTAAATGTCAGTTAAATAGCAAAATTTTGAGCTGCTTTCTATAGGCAATGTATGAGAGTGCGTCTCTCCGGTGTTGAAGTAGCTTGTTCCACAGTGTTGGTGTCCGGACCTGGGAAGCTAGCGCCACCTGCTCTGGACCGCTTGAACCTGGGCGTAATTAGGGAATGTTTGTAGGCGGATCTTGTAGGCCTTGCTGGGGCATGTCTTTTGAGTTTATCCGCAAGGTAGCATGGTGCATCATTCGAGACCTATCGGTGGGTGAGGGACAGAATTTTGAAGTTGATTCTCTCCTTGACTGGGAGCCAGGGGCCAGCTTTTCTGGCCTCCAAGATGTGGTCCCATTTACTGATGTTGAGTACTGCCTTGAGGGTATTGTTTTGGGTAGTTTGTAGTTTGTGGAGGTTCTTTTCAGAGGTGCCGCAGAGCAAGGAGTTACAGTATTTGAGTTTTGCCCTACAAGTGCCTGGGCCACTTCAAGGCAAGTGTCTGAAGTGAGGAAAGGTTTGCTGGTGTTGATGAGCTTGATAGCATAGCCCAATGTGGAGGGAAGGTGGTTGACCTGGCGGGACATGGTCAGTGATGAGTCGAGGTAGAGGCCAAGCATCTTGAAGGAAGAAGTGACAGTGATGTTGCGAATGTCAATGGTGAACAATTCTTACACTCGAACCAGTCTGTTCTGGTGGGCAGGGGGCTTGATGAGGAGGAGTTCTGTTTTTTCATTGTTGAAGCAGAGGCTATGTGAGGCCATCCATGATTGGATGGCCTGGTAGATCTCGTTAATTATGAGAGAGTGCCTAGGGTGGTCGCCAGTGAGGTGGATGAGAATTTGGGTGTCATACACGTAGTTTGTGTACGAGATACAAAGGACGTTGAGAGGTCATACAACGGCTTAGTGTATACATTGTACAAGGTAGGGAAAACACATGAGCCTTGGGGTACTCCACAGGATGTAGGCATAGGTGGGGCAGTAGCCTCGCCGGCAAATACTCTTGAGGTTCTGTCAGATAGGAATGAGGCAATCCATTTAGTGGCTTCAGTGGAGACGTAGACTGCGGAGGTAAGGGCTTGACAGAGGATCACATGGTCTACAAGGTCAAATGCTGCTGAAAGGTCAAGAAGTAGGAGCAGCAAAAGGGTGCCCAAGTCAGTGTCATAGTCATGCTAATTTTTTCGATCTAGGAGATCTTTTTCGGTCCCATGTTTTGGGCGAAAGCCTGACTGACGGGTTCCCAAAATGTGGTGGTGTTCTAGGAAAGCCTGGATTTGTAAATAGGCCACTCTCTATCCATGATTTTCAGGAGGAAGGGAACTGTTGAGGGGACTGTAGTTGGTGGGACTGGCTGGGTCGAGGGTGGGCTTTTTGAGGAGCAGTGAAACCCAGGATTCTTTCAAGGCAGGTGAGACGGTGCAGGTGGTGAAGAAGGAGTTAATGATGGCGGTGAAGAGCGGGAGTAGGGGCTTAACACATTCTTTGACCAGGGAGGCTGGGAATGTGTCCCCCTTACAGCTGGATGGTCTGAGGCCAGCAATGGTGTTGGCGAAGGCGGTAGTGCCGATTGGTTGGAACTTGAACAGAGGGATGTCATTACGAGCTGGGAGGGGTGGGTGGCATGTCGTTGGTACAGAGGCTTGTTTAGTTTGTATTTTTGATTGTAATTGAGCGATTTTGCCTGTGAAGGTGTCTTGGATCTTGCAACTGGCATTTTTTATTTTATTTTTCAATTTATTTAGTAGATTTTCAAACAATCAGCATACATTTCACCAAAAGCTTAACAAAGAATTGAACTCAACGGTCAGTAATACATAGGTAAGTAAATTAAAGCAGTTCAAAGTATGCATAAGCACAGAAATATTTCAGAGAATGTAAATTAAACCCGAAACCACAACCAAAATAATACACCTATGCACAGACACAGAACAACACAAAAACAGAAAGACAACACACAGACTACATAAAACAGAACAAAAATAAGACTGGGGAAACTCTCAATTAATGCGCATACATACAATCAGGTAGTCGGGTCCAATAGGGGTTGCTAATCCTCCGATACACAGTCACCATTTAAGTCATTAAATGGTTTCCAAAGGGCTTGATATTTATCTGGCATTTTCTTTTGTGATAGAGGCAAGAGGGCCAAGGCTGAGATGTTTTTTCACAACGCCAGACCTATCCCTGGCAGATAACACGACAAGTGAGTACCTGGGTATGAAGCCCCATACATGTGACCCAGTTAGAGAAGAGAGTTGACCACTCACCGGTTCTAAAAACAGGCCTTTGTGTTTGTTTTTGTCTTGTAGGGGTGTATACAGTTTTCCATTACACCACGATACAGGATATATACCAGGGGCACATCCCATTATCAAACCACTGTCCCCTGAATCCCAGTAGAGGCGAGTTTGATATGAGCAATACAGAGAAAGGTTGCTTTTCCTAGACATTAAATGTTGTTGAAATTATGAAAGATTTCAGGTATTGAAACAGTTTGTAATAAGTTTACTTAACATTATTTTATAGATTTTGAGGCTCACCCCATTCTATAAAGAGGCAACATATAATGGACTGTTGTGCCCCATCCTGAGGAAGGTTGACTATACTATTTGGGCAAGGTGTTTCCTACCCACAGTGGACTACAACCGAAATACGTGTCGACAGACAGACATATGACCCCTGCAAGAAAAACAGAGGGCTAAATCTAAAAAATATAAGAGTTTCAAATTTGCATTTCCAGTTTGGACTATGTTAGGGGGACATTAATACACCCATGCATGAAATATTTGTTTTGTATGAATATGGTGTACATGAGTTATGAATGAGTTACGAACGATGGGAAAAGTTTTGTGTTGAGCCTATTGTAGCATGTTTAATTTGTATTTGATATATGGAATGAATACCAAATAAATACTATGTATTGTGAAATGTTGACAATTTAGCTGAAATCCGGTCATCTTTGTTCTATTGGTTCAATCTTGTTTTTGCAGTGTATACTCACCTGGAGAACCTTAGACATATACCAGGTACCCTTTATTTATCAGGAATACCAGACGTGCCTGCAGAGAACGGAAAACATCTTCACATGTCCATGTGCAATGTTCATTTACCAAATAATCCAAAGTTACAAACGAAATAAACATTACAATCTGGTAACTCTTACATTAAAGTTTAAGCCAGATCTCTGCCACCTGAAAGTTAACAGCCACATGCAGTGACAGACTATGCCACAGAGACAGTTTTGTGGTGCTTTCTTAGCAAGGCCTCAAATAGCAAGCACAGAGCAAAAGCTCCTTTGCTTTTAAAACATGCCTACGTTCATATACAGATCATACAAATGATATTCAGGGGAATGTTTGAAATTCCACCAAGTCCCCAACATTTTCCGGCTACTGAATTTTAGTAATTGTCGCCACTGTCAAATTGTAGCTCTACTTGTATGTCGGTGCCTGAGAAGGTGCTTTTAGTTCCTATCCATTAAATCTTTATTTTGAACCCCGATTTAGGATGAAGATGCACTAAGAACATTATTAGAGTTATTGTGCGAAAAGCAGAAAGAAAAAAGAGAAATGCATGTTATGGGTTTGCCATGAAACATTTTATTGTTAATGATTATGTTTTTCAAAGAGTGGCAAAATGCATTCATAGAATACAAAAGAAAAATGCTGAATACTAGAGTCTCTGGGAGTGACCATGCAGAGAATAAGAGACCTGTGATGAATCGAGACGATTCGTCCTCCCCAGGGGGGAGCTGGCCCTGTGGAGTCTAGGGAGGTGAGCCCACTCCGCAAGACCCTCCCTAGGGGTCTGTAAAAGTGGGACCTCACTGGGAGCGACTCCCCCCCCCCCCCAAGGGACAAGGACTCTCGTTCCGACAAGGAACGCCATAGACAAGCCACCTTATCTGCATATATGAGACTGCCTCTCGTAATAAATAACGTCGCCTCCTTTTGTTAGGGCCCAGGCAATGCTTGATCAACTGCGATGCCCGATTTAAGAGTGAACTTGTTTGTAAGAAGGACGAGACGACAGGATCAGAGAAGAGGAGAGAGCGCCATGCGCAGAGGAAGCGCTGTGATTTAACTACGCCTTGGAGGGCAGAGCTGAGTGGAGCCACGGAGCCCGCGTCAATCGGAGAAGCAGAGAATGACAGGGCGAGATGCCGGAGACCCGGCGACCCGAACAGTGGAAAAGCTGCTATCAGGATGGAGTTTGGAGGACCGACAGACGTGGTGGCATGACTACGGAAGCACCATGGTGGGCTTGTAGCCATCCAACTACGCTGACACCAGTGGAAGAGGGAGACATGTGCAGGAATTCAACAAGCGCAGTGACCTATGGCGCCTCTGAGAGCGGTGCTGTCGCGAATCCACGAAACGAGGAACCAAAGTAGAAAACCTGAGCGAGCGCCAAACCCCGAAATACCACCCGTGATGAACAAAGGTACCAGGGTGGAGGGGAGAAGGGGGGGGCCGCTGGGGCACATTATCTTGAGTGAATGAAGTTGTGAAAACTATGATATTGATGTTGGGACATTGAAAAAGGGTAAGTGCTTATATCACGAGATACCAAGGGAAGTGAGTGGAGATATTAAGCATGAGGCTTTGAGAAAGCCGGAAAGAGTATCCTGTAAGGATGGAAGAATTTACCAAAGTTAACTGTTGAAGAGAGGGGGACTCCCTGAATGAAAGACTAACAAAGTACAGAGTCGAGATTATATTTTGCATTAAAGGGATGGTCTAGTAAAAATTTCTATTTAAAAAATAGATAGCCCACATAAAAAAAATACTAGCATCCTCCGTTTTAAAGCTTCCTATGTAAAATTTTGAGCTATTCAAGCTCAAAATTCGAAAAAGCAAGCACAGGGGCGCAGCCATTTTGTGAAATGGAGGCCCTCCTGTGCTGGCTTTTGCTTTTGCGGCACTAATGAAGGAAAAGCCAGCCAGCTGTAGTAAACAAAGTCTACCGCTGGATGGCTTTCCCTTCATTAGTGCCGGGACTCGGAGGACGCGGACCGGAGACCAGAGCAGGAAAGCTGCAGCTGAATCTCGGTAAGTGCTATTTATGTTTTTTACAAAAAATAAGCACTAGCTGCGGTTTTTTTTCTAAGTTTTCCGGGCTGGAGGAGCCCAGAAAACTTAGAAATAAAACCGCAGCTTTAAAAACGTTGTATTTATGTTTGCGGTCGCTTTCGAAGCGACCGCAAACATAAATACAACGTTATTGTGTTGGAAAACGCTGCGGTTTTTCGTTCCAAGTTTCTCAGGCTCCTCGGGCTCGGAGAAGCCTGAGAAACTTGGAAAGAAAAACCGCGGCGTTTTCCAACACAACCGCGTGTGTTTCTGCCTGCTGTGGCTATCACTTTGGGTCTCCGGTGCTGAAGCACCGGAGCCCCAAAGTGAAAGCCACAGCAGGCAGAAACACACGCGGTTATGTTTACATGCCGCGTAGTGTTTCTACCTGCAGCTGATTTCCCATTTGGGGCTCTCGGGCTCCCCGTAGGGAGCCCGAGAGCCCCAAATGGAAAAGCAGATTCAGGCAGACACAACGCGGTTGTTTTCCGCAATGCCGCGTTGTGTCTGCCTGCATCTGCTTTTCCATTTGGGGCTCTCGGGCTCCCCGTGGGGAGCCCGAGAGCCCCAAATGGAAAAGCAGATTCAGGCAGACACAACGCGGTTGTTTTCCGCAATGCCGCGTTTTGTCTGCCTGAATCTGCTTTTCCATTTGGGGCTCTCGGGCTCCCCGTTGGGAGCCCGAGAGCCCCAAATGGTAAAGCAGATTCAGGCAGACACAACGCGGTTGTGTTGGAAAACGCTGCGGTTTTTCTTTCCAAGTTTCTCAGGCTCCTCCGAGCCGGAGGAGCCTGAGAAACTTGGAACGAAAAACCGCAGTGTTTTCCAACACAATAACGTTGTATTTATGTTTGCGGTTGCTTCAAAAGCGACCGCAAACATAAATACGTTTTTAAAGCTGCGGTTTTATTTCTAAGTTTTCCGGGCTCCTCCAGCCCGGAAAACTTAGAAAAAAAAACGCAGCTAGTGCTTATTTTCTGTAAAAAAAATAAATAGCACTTACCGAGATTCAGCTGCAGCTTTCCTGCTCTGGTCTCCGGTCCCCGTCCTCCGCCTACAGCACTAATGAAGGGAAAGCCACCCAGCGGTAGCCTTTGTTTACTACAGCTGGCTGGCTTTTCCTTCATTAGTGCCGCAAAAGCAAAAGCCAGCACAGGAGGGCCTCCATTTCACAAAATGGCTGCGCCCCTGTGCTTGCTTTTTCGAATTTTGAGCTTTAATAGCTCAAAATTTTACATAGGAAGTTTTAAAACGGAGGATGCTAGTATTTTTTTTTTTATGTGGCCTATCTATTTTTTAAATAAACATTCTTACTAGACCATCCCTTTAAGGGGTCAGAAAAAGAGCCTAGAAACCCCAGTAGTGGTGGTGCCTCACCCATTATAAAGATTTATCAAACACCAGAAGAGTCGAGTGGAAAGAGAGTGTAATACTCAAACTAAGAGGAAGGACTGTAAGAAACTATCTTAAGAAAACCCAATCAGGAAACTACTGAGAGTACTGATAAGCATTAGACCATCTGGAATACCATAACTATGTGCAGGAGCTCATAAATAAGACACAGATAGCCAGAAGAGACAATATTAACAACATCTTTACTACAGAATAACATTTGTATACTATATATTTATGCATTTGTTACAGTGCACACAACTATTACGTATTTCTGCGCTAGTTACATTAGGGTTCATTGGTTAGGTACAAAGGTGAGTTGCGATTTTACCTAGGAGTTGCAAGATAAAAGGGCAGTGTGGATGGCTGTATGCAAGGTCCCTTAAGAACCAGGAAGAGCCCCTGGTTTGTTTGGAGGCAGTCGATTTAAGTAGTTGTATGGTATTGAATATATAAAATGAATTTGCACTGAGCAAGGTCTGGTATCATATCGATGAATTCTTGTAGATTTGTAGGTAGTTTAAGTACTTGCCTGGTACCTCTGAAGTAGGCCCTCTTTCTGTGTGTTAAATGAGTGTGTTCCGTTACCTCTTACAAGGGATCTGTGTGGGTGCCGACAAATGTCAGAGGATGGGGTTAAACATCAAAATTAGTCTTTGGTGCTTCCTTGTGTTTAGGTAGGTAGGTAGGTAGGTAGGTGTGTGCATATGCCTCAATAGGTAGGAGTGTGCACGAGTCTAGGTAGGCATGTGCACATGTTTAGGTAGGTAGGATTGTGTGCATGCAGGTGTTGGGGCAATGCACGAGTAGGAAATCCACACTCGGGGGGTGGTTTTTAGTTTCTTTTGTCAGTGTGGGAATGAATCAAAAGTGGGGGGTGAAATGATAAGTCAGATTGTCGGTGGAGTTAAACTTTGGGTGGCTGGAGGTAAAGCATGTGTTTGTGCAGAGTGTTTGGGGTGATATACTGTGTAATTGGGTTGCTTGCAAGAATAGGAGGTGGTCTGATGGTTGTGGGTTCATCCTTTGAAGATCTATATGCGTTGGACCTTGCCATTTTGCCCACCGTCCCAATACATATAGTGGGTGGAAGGTTTGCTGGCTGATGTGTACAGAAGGTAAGTAATTGGCTTGAGAGGTTGGTGATGGTTGTAAGTGGGTGTATTTAGGGTTATATGCTAGAACAGGAGTGGATGTGCAGCTGGAGCTAGAAAGAAATTACTCTCCATTTTAGTGCGTGTAGCAGATGGAGTGGTTTCAAGAGAACAGAAGAATAGTAGTCCAATTTAGAGGCAGGTGCTGCTTATGTGGGTGAATATACTTTAAGCTATCTGATTTAGTGGCAAGTGCTTCTAGAGAAGGTGGATGCAGTCGGTTGAGGGGTGAAGAGACTTACTCAGTAACCTGTGAGGGAAGGGAACATGGAGAGGGTGATAAGAGTGGTGTGATTATGTTTAGGAATTTGAGACAGGCACTGGTGACAGTGTGTGCGTGCTAGGGGTGGTTGTGGTTTGTTACTCTTAAGTAGTGTGTTGATTCACCAGTTCTCGTCTCTACTCCCCAGAGGGGAGCCCTTTCCCATGAGGCTAGGGAGGTGAGGCCGCTACACAACTGTCTCCCCTAGGGGTGGCAATATGCGGGAGGACTTCATAGGGAGGCACTCTCCTCCTGGGGTAAGGACGTCTACCTGGGGAAAGGCCTCCATTCAACCCTGTCACAGAACCTCCTACCTTCATCGTCACCCTTTTCTCCCACCATTGATAATGGAACCATGTGTTATCGTAAAGCCATGACTGTGACAAATGTAAAACATACTGGGAAGAAGAATATGAGTAGCCATATGCAAAACCAACCAAATACTGCAACAAGGTCGCTCACTGGAGGCATGAAGAGTGGCAAAGAGACTTTCCAAGATGATGTTGACATTATGCGAGGCCAGAGTCAACAATACAAAATAGAAAGTAATAACAGACTACAGAAGTTGGATTGTGGAAGCCAGCAGCACTCAAGTCCTACCCAGGGGGGTCAAACCGGGAGGACCAGAGACACAGGGAAGCTATTCCTGCAGGCAGAGGTCGCACAGCATGGGACGCTGCTACAACGTCCCAAGAGCCAGCTGGGAGCAGACTCTCCAGAAGGAATAAAAAGTGGAGGTAGTGACATGATAGCAGAAAGGTGGACTGTGAGGTCTGCAAACTGCACTGAGACCACCCGCTGGATTCTAACACCAGGGATCCCAGAACCACTATGTAGACCAGCACACATACATATAAAACATTATTTTTTAAAAAGAAATCACACAAGCGTCTTCATAGAAATACTAATATTATAAAAATTAAAATATAAATATCACATAACTCATAAATTAAGGAAGCATCCCTCTACTAACTCAATAACTACAGTAGGAAGAAGCAAGGGAGTATTTAATCATACAAACAAAACCAAATGTAACAAAACGTTAATTAAAACACTTACATTGCAGCAACACTGCAAAAGATTAAGAAGTGCAAATGCTTCACAGAGATGTGCAAATCGCAAATAAAACAAAATTGTTTAAAGTGCATCACAAATATATGTGCAAATTGCTGGCAAACATTACATTATTTAAAATGTATCTGTAAACACCTCAAATAGCTGGTTTGGAGGCGCAATAGAAAAGGTCAACTAGTGTCCTCCTAAATTGCAGAAGTATAAATGATAGTGGGGGAGCTCTATCTGGAGGCCAATAACATTTTAATAGTGTGGGTGGGCTCTCCAGACGAGTCAATAGTTTAGACGGAAATAATAACTTTGACTGTCTCCCACAGGACCGATTAAACCAAATGAAAAAGAAAACACCCGCTAGAAACTTCCTACAGAATATCTGCAATTGCAGAAAAAAAATGAAAGCACTCACTTGTCATGTACTCGATAAGCCAGTACCAATACCAAACTCTGTTCACTGTGTCATACTTATTCAAGAGGATAGAGATACATCTGCAAGGAAACAAATCCACGAGTCAAAAATTAACTTTCAACCCCCTGTTAAATCTTATATAGACACCAAAGATCGACAGCACAACCATAGGGTCCTCTCCCTATATGCAACTAAAAAGCAAATACAGCATACCTGCATGCCTCAACTCAAGAGAGGAAGAAGCAAACATTTACCTCCAGTTTCGGTCTAATCATGAATTAATCTGCAGTCCTTACTTCAATCTATTCAAAAATAGATAAGAGTCTAAGTCAATGCTAACGCGTCTATTTCAAGTGCGACGGGCAGACGCGTATCGGACCCCATTTATGTATTTATTTATTTATTTTATTTATTGTGCATTTGTTAGGCTCTTATAAAACAAGTAAATTGTTTCAAAGCGCCAGCAGGGCAACAGGGAGGGATCATTGGCTGGAAAACAATTAATACACAGGAGAGTAAAGACAAACCTACTAGGCCTTGTGAGCATTCAGAGCATGCAAGTGCAGAAAGAGGAAGGGGAAGAGCGAACGAGGGGTAAGTGCTGGAGTGCCCATGAAAAAGCAGCAGGTGTAAGTGCCCAGTGTAGTAAGTGCTGAGGAGCCTTCAGCTGTATAAATAAGGTAAACGCAGGCCAACCGTGGCAAAGGCCAGTGAGTGCCAAGGCTAGTGCTGTGGGCGGTTGGAGGCTGAAGGTGATTAGGTGTGGGAGGCCAGGGCCCCTGAGGACACACAAGGGCCCTGGTGACCAATCTGTGGAATTATCAGAGGAGGGAAGAAGGGAAGGAGCAGGTGAAAAGGAGTGTCTTTAGCAGCTTCCAGAATTTGAGGAGATCCGGCTCAAGAAGAAGAGGGAAAGGGAGGCTGTTCCACAAGAGGGAAGAGGGAGTCAACTGAGGAAAGAGATCGGCTACTGGCCCTCTGTTTAGCGAAACACTTGACACACAGAGTAGGTACCAGAGGAGTGTAGAGGTCAAGAGGTACAATACTTAGTAAGAGCAAGTTGCCGATAGCGTGATCCCTGGCCCCAGACAGCCTTATGGATGATGCAGAGGATTGGAACTTGATCCTTGCAGCAAGCGGGAGCCAATGAAGAGTTTTTTAGGGCAGGAGAGATGTGGTCCCTGGGCTTGAGGCCAATGATAAGTCTTGTGCCCCTATTCTGGATTAGCTGGAGGGGTCGTAGGGAGGAAGAAGGTAGATTCAAAAGAAGGCTATTCCAGTAGGCTAGCCTGGAGAGAACCAGAGCTCTGGTAACATTGAGCTTCTGGGGAAAAGGGAGAATTCAATTTAGAAGGAAGAGTTGAAAGTAGGACTTCTTGGCAATGTCAAAAATGTGAGGGAGGAAGGAAAGGGGAGTCGAAGATGATGCCAAGGTTTCTGGCTTCAGATAAAGGAGTAGGGGGAGAGCCCACAGAGGATCTAAGGCTGAGGGGAAGAAAGAGGGCGCAGGGGTCCCAATAGGAAGGATCACAGTTTTGCTGGCATTGAGGCAGAGATCGTTGGAAGTGGACTAGGACTGGATGGTAGATAGGCAGTCTGGGATGATGAAAGAAGTAGGAGGGTCAGCAGGAAGTTGGAACAAGAGTTGTGTGTCATATGCATAGCCCCAGAAATTAGGTGAGAAGGTGGAAAATAAAAGTGCCAGCAGGGCAAGGTAAGAGTTAAAGAGCCAGGAGGAGAGGTTGGAGCCCTGGGGGACACCACAGGTGGAGTAGGAAGCAGGGGAGGAGAAGGTGCCCAGAATAACCTGGGATTGCGGTCAGTTGGGAAGGAGGTCAGCCAGTCCAGTCCCCGTTCCGAGATCCTCAGGGTATCATGGAGCTGTTTTATGAGGATAGAGTGATTGACCTTGTCGAAGGCAGAGGTGAGATTGAGTAGAATGAGGACAGCTGGAAAGTTAGAATCAAGAAATGCGAGCAGTTCTTCACAAGTGTTCATAAGAGCAGTTGCCGTGCTTCTGGATGCTCGGAATCCAGACTGATGATGGTGGAAACCGCCAACAAGTTCAGTGCGTGAAGTAAGTTGGGCGAAGGCCAGCTTCTCCAAGAGTTTCCTGAGGAAGGTGGTGATAGAGATAGGGCAGTAGATGGATGGAAATAGGGCAGTAGATGGATGGACAAGTAGGGTTTGCTGAAGGTTTTTTCAGGAGGGGGAGCACAAGGGAGTGCTTGAGGGAGGAGGGGGAAAAGATCCAGTGGCAAAAGAGTGGTTGCTGAAATCAGCAAGTGCAGGAGCAAGAGAGCCAATGTTGTCCTTAATGGTTCTGGAGGAGCAAGGGGAAACCAGTTTGGGGGAGACTTTCATGGCGCCGACAACTCTGGTGACCTCATCAGGTGTGACAGGGGTCAAAACGCCAATATTGCAGCAAACATGTAGAGCCAGGAATGAACAAACCCTGAAGCAATCTGCAATCTATGCTTCAATCGGTTAAAACAAAATTAAAATGCATCCATTAATCCTAAAGCCTTTGTATCGGGTAAATCAGGATCGAACATAACTGACACCAGGAGTACATACCGGTCAACAATTCCGATGCCAGAACTGCAGGAAACGGATCTGGCTAGGAGTATGTGAACAGCATTACGAACCGTAGACAACACGCAAGCTGTCCCATACGTGAAATGGAAATAAAGGAGGGAAAAGCCTGTATAAGGCAGCCATTACTCTTAAGGACTGAAATGGCAGCCATCTCAGCGCTGATGGACTCGGGTGTTAATGCTAAGCCTGTGCCCTCGGCTATAGAGCAACAGAGATGTGTGCCCATAAAAACGTGGCCCCTGCCAATGGTTGAAATACTTACTAACCGAAAATGAATACTATTTTCTGGATAATCATAAGCCTTTTAGACCAGCTCGACCGGCACCCAAAACATACGCATACAAAGCCATAAAAAAGTAGCACCTGTAAAATTATAACCATTCACTGCAGTCAATACTGTAATAAGTACTGGACGTAAAGTAAGTCTCATAGAAACTCACAGTCCTCCCAACTGGCCACTCTAACTTACACAAACCTAACCCCAATGGTGTGCCAATGTGCCAAGATTCCCAAACAAAGTGGGGGAAGCTTGAAATTGTGCACTGCCAAACTTCACAAACCATGTCATAACTAGTACAATTATAGAGTGGACACTGGGTCAAAACAACTGCGTGTGGTCTAACTGCAGAGTCACGCAGGTGTCGGAGATCACAGAGGAAAGAACCCACAACCCCAGGAAGAACCAGAGCCGTGTCCCTACAGAGAACAAGGTAACGGGAAAGGGCGGTAAGACCGCGAGGGGTCCGGGAAGCCAAAGCAAGAAGCCAGAGTGCATCATCTCTCTCATTGCAGTGGCCAAGCCAATAGCACTACTCAAGCAGAGTGCATCAGGAGTCCTCTCCCTTGTTGCAGTGGTCCACCCAATACAACTGCTCAAACAAAGTGGAACAGGAGTCCTCTACTTGAAAATCCCAAGACGACATAAAAGCAAGAAGTAATACAAGAAAGATACAGAGAAGGAGATGTCCAGGGTGTTAACCGGAAGCCAGATAAGGCCCAGAATATCTCTACAACCCGGAAGGTGTTAAAGTGATTAATCTAGGTTTTCTGCAGGAGTGCTTGAAGACCACTGTGAAGAACTTTTGTAGAAGGGCCAGGAGAAGGGAGTCATTCCCCTGGTCCTTTATGTTGGAACATTGAAGGAGTTACCTCTACTGTAAGATGAAAGCAAGAAACCAAGAGAAGGGAGTCATTCTCCTGGTGAAGGAAACACAAACTTCACTCTAGTTAAAGACTAATGTTTTTAGTTTTAGGGTTTGTGAGGATGGACTCAGGAGCAAGGAGGGGTAGGAAAAGGAAGGTAACCATCTGACGCGTGTGATTAGGAAAGAATCTGAAGAGATGGCCATGCTGGCTACCGACAGCGGCAACCCAAAGACTCTGGGTCTTAAAACTGTATGTGAAAGTCAGAATAAGCAAAGTACAAACATACGATCAGGGAGAGACATGCATAAGAGGTTCTTTCCCCACCTCGTAGGAACGAAGGTGGGGATTGGGAGTTCCAGGACTACTGATCCCAGCATGCCCCTCGGCTTCACTAATGCTGCAGTGGGAAAATGAAAAACCAGGAAATACAAGAAACATAAAAACCTGCACTTACCTTACGCCTGGGGAAATTGTACATTTGGACACGAAGGGGCAAGAAGAGGATCCGGGGAACGAGGGGAGGAGCAGGAAACAGGGAGGAATGAAGACAGGAGGGGGAGGGAACGCCCCGAGCAATTGGGAGAGGGGAAGCACCTGAGAAGGGGGAGGGAGAAGGAAGCGAACAAAAAGGTGGACTAACGAGGAACTAGGCGTTCTTTTTCCCAATTTCTGATTGCAGAGCAGCAAATGGATCGAGGACACAGCGGGCTTCGAGTGGGCATACTGAGGAGGTGAGAACCCGACGCAGAGTGTGCCCATATTCGAGACCCGCTAATTTATCCAAAGGAAGTTACCAAAAGACAAAGCCTGATTCCGGATGAACTTTATTTTATGCCATTTTTTAATAGGAGGTGAGCCGGCATCAGAGGTCTCTTCCTGACCGACAAGGCTCACCCCACCACAAGAAACAGCAATGTTTGGTTTCATAACGCCTTCATAGACTTTTATTTTTAATTTCTTTGAAAACGGACCGGGGGGCAGGGGGAAGAAGCAGACCGCAAACCTGCCAGCTCGTTGCAAATAACCTCACATAAGGAGAACATTGAACGTATGTGTGTGTTTCATCTGTACCAATAAAAGTGACTGAACCTGCATTCCTGACTGAGTCCTGTCAGCTATTTAACAGGGTTACATTAGTGGTTTCTAACGGAGGACAGAGAACATTTCGTTTTGACGGACATTCAGACGACTCACCACACGTTTCCCTTGATTGAGGCAGGGTAAGCCCCTTATAGAAGTAAGGAGAGATCAGTTTTGTTATTGATTTAACAAAAGTCTATAGACTCAAAATGACCCCCCATTGTCAGTCACCTTCTTCTACAACCTCACAGTAGGTGGCATGTAGTTGTGCGCATGCCTCGGCTGAGGGAGGTAAAGCCTTACGTTGGGTGCTCATAAAGTGTCAAGCATGAGAGGAGTTGAGAGGTTTGGAATACTGTGTGGTTCTTGGTACATTTAGGCAAGCTCATTCGCTGAACAGGCCTTTGGGTCACTGAAGCTGTTCCAGATGGGTAAGGCACTCTCACTCTCAGTGAATGTGTGTTTGGGGTCCAGTGTTTTTGTATGTAAACTCGGGAGGAGCTTGTTTTGTTATAGTTACGAACATGTATAAATATTCTAACTATGGTCATTCACGATATTATAGGTACAGCAGTACATGCCATTACATCATTGTAACACAGCACAATCCATCTAATCTACAGTGATTATGGTCAAGTCGCAACAGTTTATAATGTTACAGCAATGGCAATACTTAATATTACAATCATGATAGTTCAAACAATTCCAATGTGGTTCTATGTGATTTCATCGAGGAGAAATAATCGAAGTCTAATCCATCTAATGGATTTCTCCCATTGGGCACAAATCTATGCTGGCAGAGGCCCCCTGGAAGTACTCCCCCCAATTCCCCAAATGTAATGATTACCCTCAGCCACTTCCCCCACGTATATTTGCGTCGAAATTTGTTAAAATAAATTTTATGCATTTGAATTCAACAAATTCTCCTGCGACAAAGCCTACCTATCCTGACGATATAATCTGAGTTCTAGAAGTTCATAATATTCAGAAAATGCCAATGTACTTTCAGCTATGGAAGACCAGACTGTGCTGGTAAACTATGGAAGTTGTAATATCCCTCTTATCAGCCCTACAGATAATGGGTGTATTGTGTATTGTACACTTTTACTCCCTACAAATAGGCACATAATCACAAAAAATGAAACGTGGGAGTAAAGATACTCGGAACAAATAAAAAGGAAACACACGTACTCTGCATTCACCCACACATCTCCAGCGATATGTTGGAACAGTAGTGAAAGTAGTTCCACAGAAATAATCTATTATTACTCCCTGATCCGAAGAAGTAAACATGTATATTTTAATGTGCATGAATAAGTAGGACCCAAGAAATAAATTATAAAAACATTCTCGTCTCATCTCGGGAGGATAGCTCAAGGGCAATGTGCTCGCCTTGGAAGCAAGACGACACGGAGCAACACAAGTTCGATGCTTAGAAACCTCATATAACATTTCCATTTTAAAGTTCAAACATATTTGTACCCTTATATAAAATACTCCCATCGGGAATAGGACTTACATTTTTACTCCAATAAAAGAATTTACTCCCAACTTAAAAAAAAATATATATCAGTAAAATACTCACACTTCAAAATCATACCTGCAGTACCGCCTGTTACAGCACAAGTACAACATTTGTCTACTATGATCGCTCATGATATTCAAGAAATGCTGATAGAAAACTGCTTGCTTGAATTTTATAAAAATGTTAATTGGGAAACATTCAAAGCTTAATGGGTTATATGAAACGGACACAAAGTCAGAGTTCTCACAATGAAGTTAGATTTGATGGATGCTTGTATTAGCAACTTATTCTGCAGAGGAGGTTCCTGCTCACTGTTTGATGCCCGGCAGGCAGGATTCGTTATAAAGCTTGCCCATCAAATCTTGCAGACATTCGGTAGTATCAGAACCAATGAGGAGCAAAATATGCCTCCTACTTTCCTATACGGAACTGTCAGCTGCACCAAAACCTCATCAAAACAGGTGAGCTGGATGCTTTACTGTGCAAGCGCCTCGGGAAAGTGTCAAACTCTAGATCAGATCTATCCCAACTGCAACCTCCAGATGTTCCCTCAAAACTCTTGGTTATGCTAAGGAATCCAAACGCTATGGGGCAAAGCCAAGATATCCATCCATACATTATGTACTTTGAAAGCATATATAGGAGGAACAAGTGCACCACCATTTGTGTGTCCTTTCAAAGTAACATATCCCAAGTACCCAGACTTCAAAAACAACCCACTGCGTCTGCAAAACTTCTAGAGATGGCCTTCACTATATGAACATTTTGTCCAACAAAAGTTCACCCTCTGTCTTGTTTCAAGCAAATCAGAAAGATCTCAAATCCTCTTATTTAGATAATTCTTTAAAATTAGGACTATATCCATTAACCTTCTGTAAATTCACATGTGCCACCCCCCATAACCACCTCCACCCCAATTTATCACTGTTAAGTTGTTAATCAAATTACATTGTTGATTAAAGTGTATAAAACTATAAAAACGGACCACAAAATATTAGCGAGTTTCTCTTTAGATTCTTGGCTAAAAGCATCCACTCATCTAGTAATGAGGAAAAATAAGGTGGATTAATGCAACAGCTACTAAAAATGGGTTCACACAGGGGTTCATAGGTTTGAAACCCTAGAAGCACCAACTTCGACTTTAGTTTCATAAATTGATTAACCCATTGACTGTGGAATCCTGCCGGAGTTCCCAGACTGCTAGCGTAAATAAATTAAAATACAAAGTTGTGTGTGGTCCATAGGCTCCACAAACGTAAAAGATTTGTATATATTAATCTCTCTGGGCAAAACAGGGCCATTTTCTTCACACGTGTTGTAAGGACAATCAAATGGTTAAAGATCATCTTCATGGAGCAACAGCAAAAGACTATGTAAGCAGCCCTCCAGACGAGTGGCTTACCAATCGGTTTAATCATTGCAGTTCTCGACTGGGATATTTTAGACAAGTAGAATTCACTACTTTCTTTGATCTCTGAAAACTAATTTCACTTCCAACTTCCAAAAGTAAGGGGTAAACTGCTCCCACCTCAAAATGTCAGTTGCAGTCCAACAGGGTGCAATATTTGCACTATCCACTTGCCACTTTCTAGTGAAATTGTGTGCTATTTTTATGTATAGAATTGAGGTGGCAAATTACTTTTTAATGGCTGGCTAGTAGACTTGTTGCCCCCATTCGTCCACGGGTCCAGTATACAAGCACATAGCTCATGCAAATTACTACAACTTTGTGAAGCAAAATTGTGTCTATCAAGCACAGGGGTCTGCAATCTTTAGTTATCCAGATGTTTTCGACTACAACCAGCCATAACCCTTAGAAAGCATTGTCAACAGCGAGGGATCATGGGAACTGTAGTCCAAAACATTCAGAGAGCAACAGCTGGCAAACTTCTTATCTAGCACTAGCAGAAGTACCCGTTCTGAAATTGGTTCTGTAGACATATATGATAACACTGATCCTTTAGGTCGCTGTTCCGATTCGCTTATTGCTTGATGTGCTTTGCACCCTGAAGTAAGCTGCACTGACAATGGGCGCATGTTGCTGGCTGACATACCCCAGAGCAGACGTTGGGGGGAGTCGAGAGCTGGTGTGCTGCTGCACACTGGGACCTTCTGTGCTCTCGCCCCACCCATCGCCTCACTCTGGCGTGGTGCATTTTGTTGCGGTGCAAATATCTTGGAAACAGTGCATCCTAGGGCCTGGACCTCGAGTTTTGTTCCTCATGTTGGGACCAGTCCTTCTACAATCACATTGATGTTTCACAGATGTCAGGCAACCATCTCATGTGTGAAGGTGCTGAAATCCGGAGAAAGGCATGGGGTCTCCAAATGTCATGCATCTAGTCATGTCTGGAGGGTCCTAACAGGTAATGCGAGGAACCCAAGAGCATTATCACTTCTTTCCCCCGGCACCCTCCACTCAGGTGGCCAGGGAAAGGACATTGCTTTTGGGGAGTGTACGTCCCTAGGTGAGACATGGTATCCCCCCTTTCCACAATGATCCCTTTATCCCTCAAGCCTTTCCCCTTTATTCCCCACAAAATGTCCCCCAGAAACATCGCCTCAACACTGGGACGAGGAAGAGACCAACTAGTAGGGCACATCCTCATTTGGGTGAGGCCAACATATCAGCATTATATTGTTACTGCACACACATATCAGTCAAGTACTAAGGCAAGAAGGAAACAACACATAGTTATGCACACTTCCTTTAATTCAAACCTACCCAAACACCACTCTGGTACTGAGTCGAAGAAAAGAGGTTTAGGGAGGATTACAGGTGGAACAACCAGTCACGTCCACCTAATGGATTTCACCAGGGTCAGGCAATTAGCTGTAATGACCCACACCTGAGGCCACTTAACATGCCAAATGGACAAAAAATGCCGGACACACAGCACAAGGGGAGACGGCCTGGAGAGGGAAAGCAGGCTGGATAGCGCCCAGCCTGGGGAGTCGATGCGGGGTGGAGAGCGTGAGGGGTGCTGGTGACACAGGAGCCGGGTCGAGCAGGAGCGAGGGATGAAGAGGCCAAGGTCAGCCACGAGAAGGTCTGAAGTCCTGCAGCCCTTTGTGTCGGGTGCATGCAGCAGGAGATGTGGGTCGTGGAAGCACTCAAGAAGCCGTGAGACTCCAGGAGCGGGAGTGGTGCTCTATGTGGCCTCTGCGAGGGAAGAGCAGAGCCATTGGAGCCGGAAAGCTGAACAAGGAGTGGAAAGAAGCAGAAGGGAGCTGCTGTAAGCAACCAGTGAGTGGAAAGAGGGAAACACTCATACCCCGGCGCTCCAGGAACTTGAAACAAGCAGTTTTGAATATCGAACAAACTAAAAGTTGTTACAAGCACTTTTGAATGCTGAAACAAGTGCTTTTGAATACTTAACGAATTTGAAGACATTGCAAGCACTTTTGAATACTGCACAAAGCAAACGCAAGTTATGACCACTTATGAATGAAGTGAAAGCAAGGTGGTGCAAGTAGCAGAGAGCACGGTATGAAATGCTTGCGATACGAGGGTTGGCAAAGCCAAGATGATGCCAAGAAGGGCATGAGATGAGAGACTAAGTATTGGCCAAAGCTAAACTACAGAGGAAGTCTGTATTGGCAAGAGCCAGAAGAATACAGAAAGTGTAACAAAGTGCATGGTGGGCAAACAAGCCACGCTAAAGTGTTAGAAGAGTTTGACACTGATGAAAGAAACAGGATTCACTGTCAAAGGAAGGCAGTGGCCAATTGTTGATGGAAAGCAGTCAGGAAGGGGTATCAGTTGCATGACCTGTACTGAGTGGATCGTGTGGTCCAACAACTGCGCCTAAATCAAGTGCCCCCTTTATGGAAAAAGAATCCATGAAAAAGCTTGCGTTTTGGAACAATCGCTTATGTGATTCTGAAGTCAAGAAACAGAACATTAATGATAAAAGAACTGGGAAGCATCCCAAGAAATTGTTTTGTTTTGAAAAGCTGGAAGATTTAAACCCTTGGGGAAGCGAACCCTGATACTTTGTGATCTGTCTGAACCTGGGGAAGAGGAAGCTCATTACAAGCCAAGAGCTGGAAGAAGCGCGGAACTTTAGTCTGAAAACAATTAATTTTGATGCTGACATCCCTATATGTTGTATAAAGTAAGTTGTGAGGGCAAGCATAGGTTTTGGGCACAGATAGACTTTTGATTTGGACTTCCCGACACATACTATCCGTAGTATTCTTTAGGTAGGGAAACGGCACCTTAGCATAGGGTAAATTAGGCCTTACTCAGTTAATAAAGCCTTTTGAGAATCTATTTTGAAACCGTCGTCTCAGTTTTCTCCATGATGCCTTCACAGTAAGTATGCAAAATTTGGTGCCGATTGGTGAAACGGTGTGGAATTGTATAAGGAATGCTGCTTTGCCAAGCATACAAACACATTTTCACTTGTGCTGAAATCCGAGGAACAGACTGGTGTGTCCAAATGTCATGTAGTCAGTAATGTCGGGAGGCTCCTAACAGGTAACTATGCACAATTTGGTGTAGATTAGTGAAACGTTGTGGAATTGTATAAGGAACAACGCCTCACCACAAATCCTGCCACAAACACATTTTGAATATATCATTGAATGGGGAAGTGCTTTTCAAATGACTGCGGAAACAGTCCTACGAATATATATATATGATGCATTCATATGTCTCACCATCTCCATGCTGTTCATCCTGCTTAGGCAAAATCAGACTGCTCAATCACAAAGCAAGAACGTTTTTCTATGAGGAACCCTTATTTTTCCACATTTCTGGACATGGCCAAGTGATAAAATGTGTAAACAGTACAAATGATCAAGGCTTCTCTGACACATACATAACTTCAGTGTGTTTTCGATATTTAACTTTTCACTTTACTTGGAAAAATATATTTTTATTCATACAAAAAAAACATTTTCTATAAAAACAATTCATCGATACACATTATGTGACCCATATTTGAGCCCATGTACAAATTGATGTAACAAACAATAACATCTCATTTCATTCTCAGACACAAGAAAACCCTGGTAGTGCAAAGTTGAAATCTATAAGAAAACCTAGCTCTCCCCCCTCTCAGTGCAATTTCTAATAAACCCTGACAGAGTCCAAGGTAACTTTGAATTCTTGCTTTTTTGAGACCTGCCCTATGTTTGCAGTGTCGATTGTTGCTGTATTTAAAGTCGAAACAGTGCGTTTCGGCTGTCTCATGAACCAAAACTGTGGTACCCCAGACGAATGACGTAGCCAGCAGGCATGGACGTAGCCAGCTGGCATGAAACCGAACTGGCAGTCCTACAACCCCTTACACCGCAGGAGGCCGTGGCCCTAACGTGGTCCCGCCTCCCGCATTACATTATTTCGC
This sequence comes from Ambystoma mexicanum, assembly GCF_040938575.1. NCBI lineage: Eukaryota > Metazoa > Chordata > Amphibia > Caudata > Ambystomatidae > Ambystoma > Ambystoma mexicanum. The sequence goes on from NC_090941.1 coordinate 406,992,649, forward strand.
ACACCATAGTGGGATCCTCACTGAAGTATTGGTCAGAGCTTTTGAAACAAACGGGAGTGGAAGTAAAATCAGTGGCGTCTGGCTCGGTCTCGGCGCGTTGCTCCGGACGAGTTTGGAAGGGAAGGGGAGATGGGCCAATTGTGAAGCCTGGCGGCAGGTTCGCATTTGAAGGTGAAAGTAAGCATCCCGCAAAAGGCATACAACACTCCCTTATGTGAGTCAATGATGGACACACCCCTGGAGGGAATGACACCAAGACCAAGTGCGGTTGAGATTAAAAGTCTTTTTATCTAAATCGATATAGGGCATGCAAAGGACTCTGCAAACTCCGAAAGCGCTCTGTCTGACAATAGCAAAGACAGTCATTTATATTACAGATACACGTCATGCATGAGCTAAGCTATAGGGGCCACATAGTCTTTGGGATTGGATGGCGACGACTAGCTACTATGTCGACGGCAGGCATGGTGCTCCATGATTGGCGGGGATCCACATGGTGGCATCACGGAGTGCTTGGGTCAGCCGAGCTCATAGGGGTGAGGTGCCAATGCGCAGGCTTTCCAAGGAGATTCACTACTTCAATACTAAAACTTGCCCATGTGGCCACTCATACACATTCATCACACCCGTCTATGTCAAGTTGGTATATAAAACCCTTAACACATCAATCTAATACCAGGGAGGGGGGCACAGGAAAACAGTATGCAATACGAGGCTTCCTTTATACATCATCATAAAGTTGTCATTAACAAAGGATCCATTCTCATGGGTCCAGGCAGTGCTCCAGATAAGATTTTGAGGTGGGAGTATTTTACGCATAATTTTTCAAATTAGAGCGTAAATGCAATTTCAAGAGATTAAAAATGAGTTTTCTCCTCTGCAAGAGAGTAAAACGTATCCAGCATACACCCAATGCATACGTAAAATCAGACCCGTAGCCCAAAAGAGTTGTAGATCAAAGTTGTCTGGCTTGGCTTTAACCATTTTATTACACTTGTGGAAAATATTCTGCCATAAAATAACTTACAAGTACCTGGTACTTACACAGCTTCATTTTCAAAATTCTAGAGCCTAGAAACTCTGTTAAGCACTACTATAGATTGAGACTGATGTATTGCCTGCAGAGGCAGTGTGAGTAAGCAATTGTTGGCATATGATTTACTTACAGGAATTTGCACACATAATCCTAGCAAAAGTCACACTGCTAATCTACCTTTCCCGCTGTCTGCTGCAGGAAATTAATGTGGATCGCCAGACACTAGTTTGCAATACCACTTCAAATAACCAAAAAGTGCATGCAAACTGAATTGCATTATGGTCGGCATATTTATAGTTTTACTGGTTAATTGTTTGTGTACAAAGCCAAAAACCATAATTCTGGCAATTACAGTTAGGAAGAAATGCAGGCAAGTGCATAAATTGAAGACTGGTCCAAAAGCCCTACTTCGACAGTAAAGTGTGTGACCCTGGACAAATACTTTTGCCACTATGCCTTTTTAGCAAAAATAGAAATTGCTACTACAAGTGATTTATTTCCAACTAGTTACTACTAAAAAAGCCTGACTGGCCTCTGTTCCACTGTTCGACCTGTAGCATTAATAGTAGTGACCATTTATATGATGCACATGACAAAGTTTATGTCTCTTGGCTTACTCCTTGCTGCTTGTTTAATATAACTTGACATGAACTCCTCGAGTATTAAAGACTTGTCTGTACCTTCCCCCATTTTCTACTTCCATCCTAGGAGAGCAGTCTTGATTGCCCGATAGGTTTCCTCCTAGATAGCCAAGAATCTGCATCTCGGACATAACACGCATCACAGCAAATTCAGCCCATGACCGCTAATCACATCAGTGGTTGAAGTGGAAAAAAGGAACTAGTGGTCCTCTGGTTGCATCCAAAAAGGAGGGAGTAGGATGGCATATAGGGACAGGGGACCAGGATCACAAACCTTGGCTGAACAGTGAAGCAGAGATTTTAATCCACTCTGCAAATTTGACCACATACCTTCCAAGCGTTACTCAGTACCAATAGTTTGGATTTCAAGGCCTACAGTAATGATGTCTTAAAGAGTTTACTTCCAAAAACACAAATTGCATAATAACACCACATGGCAACATGTAAATCCTTATATCAACATGTTAAGCCTGAATGGTAAACTAGAAGTCCCAAAAATATAGTTAACCCCACTGTACTTTCAGTGATTTAATAAAAGAAGTTGTGTAATAAACTCAGATATGGAGATTATTGCCCTCTGCTGCCATCTAGTGGAGGAAAGTATGCTTTTTAATTAAAACAAATACAGCGTAACCGGTACGCAGAAGAAAATTAAATGCTCCGTAATGGCTTTAATTACATGCGTATAAAGCCAAGATACGCACCTTATCTGTAGGGCTGGGTCCAGGTGTCTTGTCAGGGGGCACGAGTTAGGCTATCTTCATCATTCTATTCTGTTAGATGTAGTGAGTGATAGTTTTACGGTATGTTGGTACAAGAGTGAATAACTGTTTCTCTTGCCCATTAAACTTAGAGTGAACTGAAATACCGTTGGGTCGGAGGGGGCACATAGCTAATACCTCAAAAGGCGGTGGGAGTTGGGGTCGTGTGGGTTGTAATTCTCCTTGGCCTAGCCAGGGCGGCACATAGTGATCTTATGGTGGCATCTGGATTCGGAGGCATGGGGGAAGGCAAACGCTTGGTGCGGGTCCACAAATATCATAACACTCTCAGTCATACTATACACAAGCATTTTATATATTGCTCTTGTTAACTATTTTACAAAAGCAGCAAACATTGGTCAGTGGAAAAGGAGCATTCCAGTGTCCGTACGTTTGACACCCTTACAACGAGATGTTCTGGGTAGACAGGGGTCGTACAATATTAACGCGCGCAACTGGCACTATGGGTTTTTGAGCCTTTTAGCAAAATACTTACCAGCATTAGAGAAGGCTGGGAGACACATAGTTTTAACAGTCGTGTTTAACACTTCAGCTGGGGGAACAGGGTTGGGGGGTCATGAGCACCATAGATCATGGGTGTGGGGCATTTGAACAGGGTTGAGGTATACTTGATAGGGAGGACTTTGTTCTTTCCCAGACCTCAACTAAAAGTCAGGTCACTGCCAGGGCAATGATGTACTGCGGAAGGTAAATGATACAGTGTTTGTTCTGGTACTTGTTCGCGTCTAGTTGCTCGTGAGAACGGACCTTCAACCGATCCACCATGGGGAGGAGGCTGAGGGGGGGGGTAGTGCAGGGTTCGCTGTGCTCGGACAAGTGGGGGGTGAGCTGCAGCTTCTGCAGGCAGCCTGTCCACAGAGGCCTGGGATCAGTATGCAGTGTATTACAAAATGGAGTTTATGTAAGGCTACAAGGTGAGCCATGCAGCCCCACGTGTTGATCCGCAGCCACCCTGCCTCCCGGGCCCAGGTGCATGGGGGCTGCTGACGAGTCATGAGCCTCACGTAGGGGTGCAATGTGGGGGAGGGGGTCTTAAAGACCTTTCCTCCCATACAGAGGTGCAACCCCTTTGCCATTCGCCAATGTCAGAGAAGTGCTAGGGCTGGAACGAACAGCGTGGCTTGAACACAGGGCAGTGATCTTGCTGACGTGTGTCCAGAGGACTGAGACCATGTTTGCCTGCAGCCCCTCGAATTAGAAATCAACAAGCTAGGGTTCCCCAAACTAAAGGCCTTTTATCTGCTCAGCATCACAAACAACGTGGGAAAGAATTGGATATTGGCTTAACAATGGGTAGCATAATAGGACATTCAACTAGATTGTGGGGACCTCTAGGCCTTTTTTCGCATTGATCAATGAGGTATCCTTCAACATGAGAAATAGGGAAACTAAATATAAAATCATCCAAAAATGTACTACACTCTAGTCAAGATGGCTGCAATGAAACTGGCTACATCCACCGATTGCTGGAGGGGTGTGGGTAGCTGGGGACGCTGGAGCATATGTTCTTGTCATGCCTTGTGTTTTTTTTTTTTGTTTTGTCATGCCTCGTGTTTTGTATGTATTGCCTTGGTCCTACCGAATGGTTTTTGGTTGTGTTATTGTATTCATTGTATGATTATTTTAATGTTAATAAAAAGATTTAAATCAACAACAAAATATGCTAGATGATCCAACAGTGAATTCTCTGGAATCTTACCATTTTGCCTCAAGAACCAAGGGCTCCTTCTCCGCCTCATTTAGATGGCCATCTAATAATTGCTACAGAGGCTGCTAAGAACATCGGGTGTATGTGGCATGCACTAACTGTACAGTTTTCCCATTGGCTGTGGAGTTGGGGCATTTTCAAAACACTTAAATTAGTCCCAATAAATAACAACATAATTACAGTCAATGTATACAATGCACTGTGATTGAGGAGCCAAGACAACCCACTAATAACAATTGCAGACTAAATTGACCTCACATTTTAGACAATTGTGAATGTTCCACTCTTCAATAATAATGGGAGAAGAATTCAATTTGAAACTTGGGCAGGGCTTCTTTGAAGTTACATAAGACGACATACTGGTAATTCCATCTCACCTTATGATTGATGGAGAAGTGCAGTGATACACAGAGTTTGGCTATGCAAGGATTATTGATGGACTGAGGTAAAATAATTGCGCACACTCGTGTATTTCAGGTATGATCACATTTATTAGGTACCAGGACAAAGATGGACTATGTGTTTCTCTCAGAGCAACACTGGAACCTGATGACTGTGACAATAGTGAGAGGAGACAGTGATCATTCCACACAATGACTTTCTCTCAGTAGGCCACATTACCTAAACCCTAAATCACTTTCTCCGACAATGTTAGAAGGCAATTAACAATGTCAGCTAACAGAAAATATGTTAGATGGCTGAGAATGGACAATTACTCAATCAGTAATTGAGCATTGCTTAACAGGGCTATGTGACCCTAGAGGGATCAAGGAATGGTTTCTTAATACGATGACGGGCATAAAAGACTATCTGACGAGATATTAAGCATGCAAACGCCACAAGATGGCTTGGCACAGCCTGTATGAAAATCAAAGCTCTTAAATATAACAAATAATGGGGATGTGATTCATAATAGAGGAAAGGCTTACTCCAGATGTAAAGCAGCAAGGAAACAAATGAATATCCACAACATCCGGCAAAACTTATTGATGCTGCCACTTCACAAGAAATCTGTCGGGTTCCGGCAATATGCAGTGTAGAGGCCCCTAAAAAACTGTCGCAGTAACAAACTAAAATCCCAGTAGAAAGATGGTCTGAACATTTAAAATGCAACCCTTAGTTATAACTTTTGACAACCTTAGAAAGACTATTTCAATTTTAGTAATTGAAGTTTCTACTACCCAAAGGTGTCTTAGAACTCAAGAGCCAACCCTAAGAGGACCATGAATAAGCAAACAATGTAACAATGGAGGGTTCTATAAATGTTGGTAAAGCAGGAAGATCTTAAATTAGAAAGGTTTAGGGGTGTCCCCGATACTTAGGGGAAGACTATTGCACAGTTGTGACATCAAGACAGTGCAGGACTTGCCAAAAGCATTATTTTTCCTAAATCTTGAGACAACAAGAGTGGCCCACAATGAAGATCTCAGAGGGCGAAATAAACTGTGCCAATCAAAACATTATTTCAAATAGCGAGGCTCAGAGCTATAAACAGCCTTTTGCATTAATATAAGAAGTTTTAATCTAACTCTAGCACGGATAGGAAGCCATTACAATCTCCTCAAAATAGGAGTAATGTGATTATCGCCTAGCACTCTTTGAAACAATCCTTGCTGATATATTTATTAGCAAGCAACGGATAGCTTGCTTTGTGAACAATGCATGAAGACCAGGATTCTAAAATCGAGGGGTGCTGGGAGCTATTTAACTCCTGTTTCTAGCCTTGGAGGGCCTGGTTAGCTTAAACCCAACAGCTACCGGGAGCTACTTTTAGCTCGCCACGACCAACTAGTTCCTTACAAACATGCATATGCAACATTAACTTTGAGTGTTTTAGAATACTTCTAAAGCAAAATTAGGGCACATCTAGTACACATTTAAACATAATGAATTATACAAATTGGACCCAAAGTTAAAGTGTGCATCTCATGTAGAAATTAAGATTTGCGGTGCACTGAGGTTTTGTCCAACACATAAAATCTCACAAGGTTTGGATCTATAAAATTATCCATAGGCATGTGCAATAAAATTCCAAATGTTATAACAACCTTGTTTCGACTCCCTTTTATTATTCCATGTTTGTCAGGGAGAAACATAGGACCCAAAAAGGAGATATTTCAGCGGGAAATCGGGTTTGGTTGTATGTACTGGATAGATGCCTTGCCTTATTTCAGAATGTATGGCTCATCAAGTAAATGTTGTGCTTACATCAACAAGGTTGTACTGCTTCTTACAAAGCCTCTGGCCGCCATGCTACATACTTTCACAGGACAAAGAGTTCTGAAATATCTATTTGTACTTTAATACAAACATTAATTTGCAGCCAGCAAATATGGCGACATGGAAATCCCACCACATCACAGAAGCCATAAGATAAGATTAGGCCTAGGGGAGAATGAATAGGCTTCCGGATCTGTGTATTATTCTTATGTAATTTTTTTAAACACCTGCTGTGATCCAGTGACAGAGTAATCTTTGTTGACTGTAGACTATCTGAAGAATTCAATGTTTCAAAAATGTATCATTTATGTAATTAAGAATCATTAATGTCCAGCCTGAAATTCAGTGAAGTCCTTGGAATAAAGCCAGAGGGTCCGACTATCGAAACTCTAAGAAACGTTAAAATATGAGCACTGAGCAACGCACAGTGGGACAACAACACACACTCAGTAAGGGCAAACGGACATAGTTAGGTGGAACAGAACACAAAAGACAAGCCCATGAGGACAGAATTATCATACATGCCCAGCACTATCCAACAACCTTAGCCACTCCATGAACACTAGCAAGTACCATACTTAGATATAATTGTGAATGTTTGGCAGGTACCACATTTAGACAGAATCATGAACATTAGCCTGCACCGGACCCAGACAGAATTGTGAATGATAGCAAGTACCACATTTAGTTAGAATTGTGAACATTAGCCGGCGTCACATCTAGATAGGATTCTGAAGGTTAGCAAGTAGCACACTTAGATGGAATCGTGAATGTTAGTGCCACGCTCAGATAGAATTGTGAACATTGACCTGCGTCATATCTAGACAGGATTATGAAAGTCAGCCAGTACCACATCTAGATAGGATAGTGAATATTAACCATTGCCACATCTAGACTGCATTGGGAATATTATCAATGTCACTTACATAGAATTGTGAAAGCTAGCTTGATTTGCATCCAGTTAGATTCTTTTTGAAGGTAGCTCAGTGCCACATCTGGATATAATAGTGAATATTAGCATGCATCATATATAGACAGGATTGTGAATATTAGCCAGTGCTGGACCCAGAGAGAAATGCAGAGATATTCACGAGCCACACCTAGAAAGAACGTTGACAATTAGCACATGCCACCTCTTGATAGCGAGACCAATAACCAACCCACTAACAATCTCACCCCTCTGCATTCAACCCTCAAACTTAAGCAAACACAACCACAGCCCTAAAGCACAACAAACCACACAAACTTCACTAGACTGCAACAACAAAACAAACCACACACAGCTTCGCACAACAGCACACAACGACTACCGACTAAAGCACCCACAAGCTCAGCGAACAGTGTTAACTGAACTGAAGCCGCCAACAGCACATCACTGCTCTCTTGCACTTATCCTGTTCGTTCACTAACTTCACCCCTCACCCCTTTTCCTTTTCAGATCCACTAGGGAACCACTCCGGTGGTGATAATGTTAAAGGATATTTGTACTGCGCACTAACAGTCTAGCCTTCCCTGCCTGTGCACAAGACATCCCCGATATTTGCATGTGAATTGCCACCATGGAGCGACGTGGGATGCTGACAGCAGGACACAGCCAATCCTCCCCACAGGTGTGTGTATATATGCATTCGGTGTTCTGAAATATAAACACAGCTTGGAAGATATGGGGTGCTCTAGAACAGTGGTTACATTTAAACTATACAATATAGATGCAATTTGAAAGATAGAAAATACAAAATATTTAGAAGGATATGGACAGGTGAATACTGGGTGTTGGAGGTCCGTTCTACAGGTACGGGGGGCAGAAGCAAACAGAGTAGGGGACGTTCGACAGGTAATCGGCCCAGGAGTTGCTGGGAGTGGAGATCATGTTACAGGCTTTAAAAGTTTAGTCATCGGAAATGCATGCTTTGCATATACACGCCCAATTTAGGAATGGAAATGTAAACTGTACAGAAATGCTCACGATGAGCATGAGCATTTCTGTTGAGGGCACTGCAAGGTAGATAGGGACATGAAAAAGACTGCTATGTTACATGGCCATTCATCCAAAAGGCATTAAAGCAGATGAATGATAGGGGTAGACAGTGACAAAAAGGAATGCATACTCCTCATACAGGGATGGGCATGACACCCTGACTGACCAGGAACTAAAATATAGTCCATCATGGCATGTCATGAAATAAACTCTTAACCTTTTTAACATCAATATGCCAGGCTTTTTAAATTGTATTCTTCACGTTTTACAACTTTGTTCCGCTACGAACAACATTCACCTTTAGAGACAGTCTATACCTCACTATGTCACTCTTGGCTAAGACTTGCAAGTGACAGAATGAATATTCTGGAGTTGGGTCAAAGTGTAGTGATGCTGGGAAAATAAGCCACCAAACTCCAAAGTTTGCTAGAGCATACTGTCAAGCCCCTCATGCATCCAACATTACTTTGTGTACCAATTTACAATTCTCCTAGTCTGCACTGGAAATGCAACCCAATTATCACAACACTTTAGGACATATCTTCTCCTCAGGTTTCGTAGAACCATAGCCACGCCAGCTACAGGAATGGCACACACCCGTACTATCACAAAACATTCATCCACCACTGCATCACTCCCTCCCTGCATTTGTGAAATCTATAACCCGCCTTTCCGTCCCGTTATCTTCTCCTTGCTCATTTTCTTTCTTCCAGCAGACTACAGTCTGAATACCCCTGGTGGCGGCCAATACGCCACTTCTCGGGCAAACTACTTTGGTTGCCATTAGGCACAGTATAAAAAGCATTATCATAACATGCAATTCAATTACATCTGCAGAAGGAATTGGAGCAGTTTATGGGGCAAGGGCAGCGTGTGTTGCGAAAGTACAAATGAGTTTGATGAATATTTCAAGATTACGTTTTACAAGTGTGCAGGCATGTAAATATAAGCTGGAAGATTTTTTTTGCTAATCGTACTCATGCAACATGTGCTTATGTTTGGCAGCTTCACCTGAACTGGTTTATTTTTCTTTTAACAAGGGAGCTTTTTAATATATATATATATATATATATATATATATATATATATATATATATATATTTTTTTTTTTTTTTTTGTGGTATGGAAGCAGGCACTTCTAAAGCACGAACATTAACCTGAAAAGGCGTCATGGCACTAAAACCGACTGCCCAGATTGGGGAAAAGAAAAAGAGTGACAAGACTAGCTGATTAGCCCGAAACAGGGAATATCTGCCTCACCAGCTCTTTTGTTAAACGCTAGAAACAGTAACCAGCCCTAAAAGTGAAGACCTCAGAACCCTCATGAAAACATAGCTTGAGAAGTGTTGTTCTAAGAAACCCGGACCTATCCCGGATAGAATATGGTGCATTATACATAGAAGGTTTCGAAATTGCTGAGAGCTATTTAGCTCCTGCTTCTAGCCTAAGAGAGCATTGCCAGCTTGAAATCAACCAGGAGCTCCTTTGGACTCACCTTGCTAGCTGATGGCTTGGACGTTAACTTTGAGTACTTGAGAATGTTAATAAAGAAGTGTTCGGACACATCTACGACACATTTAAACATAATGGATCATACATAATATGCAAACAGTTAAAGTGTGCCTCTCCTTTAGAAGTTAGATTTGTGATTCACTGTGTACTTGCTCCTGATTCCCCAGTGGTCTCTCCTGCCTACTCAGATATACCTGACACCCAGGAACTGGTTTTAGCTCCTGCGCACTGAAACTTTATTTCAAAACCTGTATAGGCATTTGAAACACACTATCTTTAATTTGCAATGAATGTAGGGTATGCAGAGCAGGTGTTGTATGTTCTCTTTGACAAAGTGTATACATCTGGTGATCAAGTTTTAAATCAGTTGAAGTCAATATAATTCAGTTTTTCGGAAGCCCGAGATAATTGCACTACAAGAATTCAAATAGCACAACACAAAATCACTGGCCACCTGAAATTTCTAGGTAGGGAAAAGTAATCAAATAAACTGCACAAAGTTCTTAGGTGAAAAATAGCATAACTTGGAAACTTGACTGATGTGTTGAGATAGGGATAGTGGCGAGTCAAGCAACACACCTAAATTCCAAACCTGCCATACAAAAGGCAGGCCAGGGACCCAATATGAAGAGCAGGAATTCAAGAGACAGGAATTACAGTGATTCATATTGAACACTTTGGTCATTTTTGACCCTGCAGAGGAAGACCTCCATTTTAGAGAAATTGTACTTAAATCTGTTAATCCATAATATTCTCCTGTTCATCTATAATATAGTACTGTGTATATATATGTAATCTCCTCAGAACATTTAGCAGATTTCTTCTATGCGAAAAACAGTAGACCCTTAGCAAACTTCCACTTCCCCTGTAAACGCACTGCTAAATAGGCCTAGTCTGTGAATACAATTGTTTTAAATCAATCTGCAATTCATTGTATTGGAGTTGATATTACACTGTTAAGATGTGGTTTCATTAAATAAAACATTGTTTTTAAACGCAACGCCCAAGAAACACCTAAATTCTCACACAGCTAGATAGCCATGTGATAGTTTAATACAATGCAATTCCAGAAATCAAAGTACAATCACAGGTTTAACTCTCTGGGTTCTGTTAGGCTACTATAACACCTAATGAACAAACAAATCTCTGCACTTCAAGAGTATGCATGAGAACATCTCAATCCCCGACAAACACTCACTCAACTTTCCTTTAAGTACTAGAAGCTGTACACGTGTGTATGTGTGTGTTTGCATGAGCAATAAGCATTTGCCCTTTTCTGATCTGCACAACTTTTTTAAATCTTTCTACATCGACTCTTCAGGTATGCAAACTATCGCGAATGTCATCCCTACCCAAAGTTTTCATGTGCATTTAACCTTTCTCCCTCTTTGCCCTTTTCCCTAATCTGTTACCCTTTTTTAATCTCTCGCAGACCAAGGTCTGGATACCATTGGCAGGGGGTGGGGGGTGGCAAGCAATACAACTCTCCAGACAATCCTCAGCACTGTTGACACTACAGTGGTGATTGGTGCAATGTAAAATACTCTTCGCATAACAAGACGTGTATAGCAGAAGACCCCGGATTCACATTTGCTTTTCTGTATATAGCCTTGCTTTGATTTGTACGTTTTGTTTGTAAGATTCTCTTTCTTTACAACATAACAATTTCGCCCATCAGTCATATTTAGATTTCACCTATTCTTTGGAAAGGAGAGGCTACATTAGAACAGGTTTTTGCCTCCAAAGGTTCCTCTTTGCCTCAGCAAATTAACCGCATACGGAAATATTCCTCGTTGGTGAGCCCCCACCACTTTCTTGTCCTGTACTACAGCAGTGGTGAAATGCTGTCAGGTTAAGGAACTGGCACACACAGTGGCACATTTGAAGGATCATCCGCAGTCTGCATCTAGGAATGATTGTCTTATTATACTTTAATGTAAGTGATGTGATTTCACACACAATTCAACTCTTCATTGTATAGCCTTCATTCGGCTATATCCATGTTTTATAGCCTCATGAAATGTATGGATAAACGAAAATGCAGATAAACACTGTCTACATGCCGAAAATATTAATGTAAAATGTTTACATGTCTGGTCTAGCAGAGTTGTTTTGCTAGTAAACGAAAAAAAGAAAATGAAAATCGTTATTCCTCCAGAGTTATTATAATTCTTGAAGCAGAGTCAGAGTAACTAATCGGTTAGTGTAGAGAATGTATACGATTCCTTGTAAGGAATATATACTCTGTACATATAATAAGGAACGATAGTCAAAACTCTGCTCTTCATATTTTGCCACTAACGAACAAGCTGTTTGACTCCTGTCGTTGGGGGTAAGAAGCCTATTTCTATGTTAAAGATTGCTTTTGGGGGTAAGAAGCCTCTTAATATGTTAAAGATTGCTTTAGTGGACACACAGATATAAACCTTCAGCAGAAAGAAATTGTGCTCGTTCTTCTGAGAAGAAGTTGCAGTATTGCACTGCAGGAGCCCAAAGGAGACAAACGTAATATGGATGATGACCTGAGTGAAGAAAGAATCTCGAGCAGTTTGAGCCATCCGATCACACTGTAAAACTCAATTCAGTCCTCTGCAAGAGGACTTATCGTTTGTCCTCCTTTTCCTTATTTCTCTCTATTTTAAGTGTCAAATCACGGCAAAAAAAAGAGACAATCTGAATCTAAGGTGAATCATGCTTGGCTTACCTCCTGGCAACTAAAGGTTTAAAACTGTGCTGGCCTGTTGGTCATGCGGCAATTTGAATACCAAAGTATTTATTTCATTCTTATGGGTTGATGGTGGGGAAGCCCAGATTACAAATCTAAGACCCTACAACAACGTTTGTTTGTCTCTGTTCTTTTCAGTAAATATAAAGACAGTGGGTGGGAGAACCCAGAGTATCTGACTGGCAATTTGGTGTTTCCAATGCCAACGGGATAATGTACATGTTCAGGTCTCATTGGAGCGAATAATTCAGTTGAGGCTTAACCATTCTGCTTTGAATTAAGAAACATACAATTTGCATAATGAGTGCGTTACGTTAATTACCACGCACGACATGGTACACTTTGTAGAACAAGTTAAGTTTACTTGTAATTGAAGATACAGCAATACAAGCAGCGCCCTCTAGCCAACACTGTGCCACCAACTGAACTGCCTTCTGGAACCAGGAATCCTCACGGCTCTGAGTCCCCCATGATTCCAGGTTCCAACTCTTCAGCTAATGGAATATGCACTTAGTAAACATGGCAACCAGCTTAACACATATAATTAATGCTAATAAAACATATGCACATGGCCAGAAGAATGTCATTCCTAACAGAGTAGTTTGGAAAAATATTAATTTAAGGTATTCTCGATTTCTCCTCATGTTCATAGATTCAATTGATTGAACTAATGGTGAAGCATGATCTACAACTGGGTGCAATATACAGAAATTCAGAAAAATTCACATAGGTCCAGACAAAGGAGTTTTTACGAAAAATATATGCTGAAACTTCAGTGGCGTCGACTACCAATATATTGATTCATATCAATGAAATTGGAGCTATTAATGATTAAATGTAAATAAATTAGTGTAGAATGAGACACTGTTTTAGTGAAAATAAAATATAGAAACAGTGATAGAATGTGTGTATATGTTTAGTCAGAGCATTTATATCTAGAATATTTTCTCACATTATTAGGTGTTATCCTGATAGGGATGAGAAACAAAGTAGTGTCCAAAAACTACTGGACACTCCCATCCCCTGCACACCTTTGTGCTGTATGACAGCCAATATCGTGTTAAATAAATGTTTATATATATATATATATATATATATATATATATATATACACACACACACACACACATCAGTGAATGGACATATACACATGACAAACAAAACATCTTGTAAAAAAAATAATTAAGATTGCGTAAAGAAAGCCACTAAAGACAATTTAGGACATTCCAACAGGCGAACGGTAAGTAAGCCCAAGTCAGACAAATATGAATTTGTAAATATGTGTTACTCTGCAGACCTGTTAAACTGCACCTGATGAATGGGACCTGGAATCCCGAAAAGCACTGTGCTTTTCATTTCTAAATATCAAAGAAGAACTGGACAAAGAAACTTGTTTGTGTATATGTTCATTCACTGATGTGTATATATATATATATATTATATATATATATATATATATATATATATATACACACACACACACTATGCATTAACATTTATTTAACACGATATTGGCTGTCATACAGCACAAAGGTGTGCAGGGGACGGGGGTGTCTGGATACTTTTCGGACACCGCTTTGTTTCTCATGTGTTATCCAACTCCGTGCCAGGGTTGTGTTACCTCCCTCTCACCCAAATTCATCGCTATCTGATTAATGTATTACATAAATATTTTCTAGAATTAGGTGTACAGATTGCAATTTTTGATCCCGATAGGGATGGCCAGGTGGTTTGAAGGTTTAGGTCTATTTGACCGAAAATAATTGACCTTTTCATATTTGCCCGAAATTATTTTGTTTGTTCTTTTTGTTCGGAAAATGCGGGGGGAAGCCACCCGCACCTACCCCACCTTAACCTATTCCCTTACCCCACCCCACCTCACATATATATTTCTTTTAAATTGACTGAAATTCCCCCAAAAAATGAACAAAGAATTTCGGTCAAATTGAAACGGCCAATTTTGGTTGCGATCAGGTATGCTCAGGCCTCCAGATAAGGTGCGTGCAAGGCCTTTTTACACATGAAAATATTGTAAATACGACAGCTTTATTATTTTCGTGTGTACATTTACACATGGGTTTACAGCAGAGGGCAGTGCAAAGGTTAGGTTACTTGACAGAAACCAGAAGGCTTCTTTTGATTTTTATCTACATGGATGTAATTGCAAGCCACCTCTGAAACAAAATGTATTTCTCTAAAGCCTTTAAAAAAAAGAAACTGCACACTGTGATAAAAGGAATGGTTTCTTTCCATTCAGCTTATGTTGTGTTGATGCTCATGGAGCAAACAGAAGCACTGTGCATATTTATTTTGCTAGAATTTTAGGATTGTATATTTAATAAGATGGAAAGTTGTAATCGAGAATTAATATTTTGTAACAAATTATGCTTTTTTTCCAGTAAAAGCGAACCAGTATTGCATAATTGTATTTTTCAGAGTTCCGGTGCTGTGTGCATAATCAGACATTATTTTTACACGTATAATATAATTTACACTGCAATTATAAAAACAGTGTGTAAAATGATGACTATGCACAGTCTAGTTTACATCCATTCAACATTGCAGTCAATGGAGTACATGACTATGAATGGTCAGTGGCAGCAGAGTCTTTGCTCAAGGGTGATTATCATTACACCAATCACAGGTGTTCTAGCCTCTCAAATATTCAAGACTACAATTAAAACACCCAAAACATGACTCTTTAGGAGTGCAAGCGCTGTTCAAAAACAAACAAATGAAAGTTACATTGGTAATTGAAATAGAAACACAGCAAAACCTGTTCCTGTGATAATCCAGATAGGTATTTAACTTTATGTAGCGCTTCATAAATGGATTCGTCCAACATCTAGGTACTGTGATTTTTAGACCTCAGTCGATACTCGGTTAACCAACCTCTGAAAGAGGTTAGCCAATAAGAGAGCTCAGCCGGTTGAGCACTCGTTTCTGCAATCTGTAGGTTTCAGGTTTGAATCCTTTCGAGGTCGATAAAGGAGTACCAACTTTGGTTTGGTGATAATTGTGACACATATGTTCTATGTACAGGGCTTTGCCAAAAGCGCTATATTAAAAACCATTAGATTAGATATAGAATTTAGCATGGAGTACTTGCCGCTCTGCACTGTTGGATCGTACATAGGCATACCATTAGGTAGTAATAGCTCCAGGAAATGAGGATTTACATTAAACATCAAAAGACAATTCTGCTATTGAACCTCAAAATGCACAATACAATTCATGTTTGCTATGTTATTGGCTAGGTTTTTGAGATTTCAAAATTTAAATATATACAGGAGAGATCAAAAGGCCAGACCTTCGAGAAATAATGAAAGGTGTATTTTGTTACAATGCAGAAAGCTGCCCCATAGTAATGATTTCCATACAGTTTGTGCACACGTCTGCTGGATGTCACATACATCTTACTCTCTTGCAAAGGAGAAAAGTCATTTTTACTCTCTTAAAATCACATTTACTCTCAAAGTTTAAAAATAGGGAGTAAAATACTCCCACCTCAAATTCTTATGTGGACCACTGGGTATGCTGTATGAATGTCTGTTGTGAGTATTTTGGTTCACATTTTGTGTGCTATATGACGCACATTCTTGGATTTATTTAATGTATTTTAAGTATTGTACATTTTTGTGCGCGTTTGCCTTGACAAATGAGGTAACATGGGAGGGATTTCATTAATTTGTTTTTCAACAGGATTGCTAAACAGAACACTTAAAAGCCATGCATTCGAAGTGTGGGAAGTGTGCTGTTGGGCTGCACACTCTGCCGGACCCGACGGGATTCCTTGCCGTCACGCAACAAGTCTTGTAAGGACAAGAAGAAGGACGGTTGCTATTTTTCAGGCGAAACGCCAGATTTAATTCAAAGGACTTCAAGACCCAAACTAAATATGTTACAGGACTCAAGGCTGCTGGGACATTTGGGTGATGAGTAGGGAGCGGGTTGGTCTATCTGTGGTGGAGTGGGTTGGGCTGGGCTGGAACTTTACGTAGTGTGTGTGACTCATGCAAACCTCTCCGTTTCCATTTTAGATCCTCCCAGCATCCCTACTTAGACTAAGGTGCATGCGCATTTCGCGCGTGCATTCGAAGTGTGGGAAGTGTGCTCTTAGGCATGGAGGTGTGGGGGCCCAATTCCGAACTTGGCTTACTGTTCATGCTATGACCTTACTCGCCCTGCAATTCTGATTTATTGCCTTCTCTTGCACTTTGCACGGTGTGTGTGTTTAGTCTTTGGCTTTACTTTTAGCAACAGGCCACTCAACTTAGGGTTAGTGGTTGTTGTAGTACATAATTCACTTGTGCAGCAGGGTCGAGTGATCCCTTGTACGTTCTTTGTGCTTGGAATACCAGGTAGACTTAATTTGGGTTATGAAGAGAAACAAAATGCCAGCAATCAGAAAGGAACACGGGGCAGACTTTTTCCATGAAGTGAGCACGCGTAGAGCAAGCACGATTTCCTTTTGCTTGACAATACAAAGGTGGGTCTGCAACATCTCCTAAAAGAGTTCAAGCAATTTATAAATCAACTTCATCTAAAAATAAATGCTACAAAAACAATTATCATCTGTATGGGGAAACCGAACAAGAGGCAAGATTCCTATACCTGGTTTTGCGAAGGGAAACATATCAAGTCGCAAAAAGTTTTCTAATATTTGGGGCACCGTTTTTCAGGTGCTGATTCTACTCCAATAATTAAAAATCGACTTAAGGTAAAAGCGGAAGTGGCATTAAGGCAGATGAGACTGTTAGAGAGAAAATTTGGAAAGTTCTCAATGAAACCGTTAAAGGAGTTTTACACCAAGAAAATTGTACCAAGGTTAATTTATGGATTAGAACCATTTGCAACTGATTTTATGGAATATCGGAAGGTATCTTATGGAGGGGCATTCTGTTTTTCTTGCCTAAATGTATACCAATTGAGATCTTACGGTATGAACTCGGTCTGCAGTCTCTTTGCTCACTGGTAATCGGAAAGAGGCTCCTTCCATGGAGAAAGTGTATGATGTCTGGTGACACTAATTTGTACATGCATGCAGGTATAGATTTAGCCTGTCCTTTTATGATCAAACTAAACACGGAGGTTGTGAATACGTTGGAGGAGTTAGGTATTGCAAGGAGCTCTCTGCTAAACAAACCCAATAAGTGTAAACAAATCATACGAGGATGGTCAACAACCATGAGTAAAGTTGCTGATTCAAAGCTTTATATTCAGACGTATTCATTTTGGAAATGTTTTCTTAAAATGGAAAACTACTTACTGAAATATCCATCAAGGTCTATTAGAAATGCATTTATGAGATTTAGGTTAAATGTTATGGACACCAACCAAATACTTAATGTTAGAAATAAATCTGTTAACATGAAATGGTGTAGATTTTGCAAACAGGAGGGTGTGGAAGAGACTTTATTCCATATTCTGCTAATTTGCTCGATGTTGCTAAGTCAGAGATCAAAGTATTTTTTAGAATGTATTCCCATAACTGCATGTGTAGATCTAGAGTATATTTGGTATAAAACGAGGCCTGGATACACACCAATTTTGACCATATGAGTGGTTACCTTCTTGAAAACTGTTTGTGAGCTAAGCTAAATCAGATGCTTTGGTACATGGCCAACGTATTTTATGAAATGGATGTTCCACATGCAATGTATGTATGTATGGTTTGGCCATTGGGAAGATGTTGTGTTGTTATGTGTATTAAGGGATAGGTATCTTTTTAGTTTTTATGAAAGGAAATATAGGCATGTATTTGAAATAGTAATGGTTTTTATGTAATTGTATTTATGAGTTGTTAAGTATGGTCTTATGATGATATGAGTTGTTAAGTACTTTTATGATGAATTTGTTGTAAAATAAATGTTTCGGGGTTTTTTTGTAAAGGTTTATAATAAACCGTAAACAATTAAATTAAAATAAAAAAGCCATGCAATAAATAACACAATGAGGGGTCATTTTGCAAAAGCTGTTATTTGCATGAAGGGGCCACCAAAGTTTGCGCTTACGTGCACTTGGGTCCCCACTATGCAATTTTCCATATTTGCATGACAGTGGAGACAAAGAGGAAGAAAGTGTTAAAACAGACAAAATTGCCCCAACACCTTTTTTTAACACAATTTTTCCAAAAACGGTAAATGCCATCTGTCATTTGCGCACTGGCAGACAGCATTTACAATGGATTACTTTGCAGCAAACAGCATACTCTTACCAGGTGCAAAATCAGGTGGTTCAAAAAGAAACTCTTTTCAGTAGTAAAAGAAGGCGCAATCAGTCAACCCGTTCTGTGCCACCTTTCTACATGCACAATATTGGAAAATTCTGCACTATGCAAAAACAGATGCAAAACATGGTGTGAAACTTTTAAAACAGGTGTTACACCCGTTGGGCATAGCCGACTTCACAAATGACCATTACCATTACTTACAACTAAGTGCATTCAAAAGCTTTTGCGGGGGTGATGATCCCATTAATTGTCCTAACGCATATAATACATACATGTTAGGAATACTTTCGAGTGCATAAAACCACTCAAAACGAAAGCAGAAAATGGACAGTTGGAAAATATGTATGT
Organism: Ambystoma mexicanum; assembly: GCF_040938575.1. Lineage (NCBI taxonomy): Eukaryota > Metazoa > Chordata > Amphibia > Caudata > Ambystomatidae > Ambystoma > Ambystoma mexicanum. The sequence continues at coordinate 407,011,831 of NC_090941.1, forward strand.
TTTATTTGTGCAGGCCGATTAATTTGTCAAACCAGCCCGGCCCCAACCACTTCACCTTCCCTCGTCAGAGCATCGATTTTTTTTGTTATCTGGACTAACAAGATGTGCGGAGACCCGGATACAGATTCAGTCTCCCGCACCACCCCAAAAAAACGGAAAAATAGACGTCTTGCTATTGCAAATATATCGTCTGGAAATATATCGCAGTTTGAAAACCAGGTTCATTTAGAAAGTTACTTCAAAACTTCTGTTTACTACACTATCTCGTGTTCCCTACAGACGACATGGGCGATAAGAGTGTGGAGTAGGCGGAGCTACGTGCAACAATTGACAGCTGTCAATACCGAAGACCGGAACCATTATGATCAGGGTAAGAGCTTGTGCACCTGCATAGAAAACTGCAGGCTTCCCCGAAGGAACTAATTTTTAAAAAATCCTACTTCGACTGCGCTCCCAATTTCACACACATCCCCATGCAATCAGATTGCAGACTCGCACATACTCGAAACCCACTCGTTATGTCCGTTTGCGCGTTTTCTGTGACGATAAACCCACGTGCAAGTAGCCCATACATTGTACACCCGTCCAGGGCACAAACAATCTCCAAGGGAAAGCTCACAGCCTAGGAAACCTCATTGTCATCTCACAACTACGAGTCTAGCTGAACACACACACACACACACACACACACATCCAATTTTCTGAGCACCCCCAGTCGCATATTATTGAGCAAACACTTTGCCATGTCACTGAATACACGCAGGCAGTATTTCTTGAAAAAAACTTATTTGCAGTCCAGGAGACACGTTTTGCTAACTCATCAACATAATACCACGCGTTTGTTTATTAAAGATTGTGTAGGGATGGAAGTCAAGTATGGTGGGACAGAAGAATTAAGTAAAGAAAACAATGACTTGTCATTCTGTTCATACTCTGACAATCCCTGAATGAACAGAGCGGATATCCTGTTGTCAAAATGTACATTACATGCTGTCACCGTACATATGACCGGGTTGTCTGGTGTGTGTTTACACTCCTGTCTCTATACATATGGCAGGGTTACTGTACACATGCCACAGTGCCTGAGTGGCTCTGCAAGACTCTTCGGGGTGCATGGCTATGCGCACTTACCATCCCTCCCTGCAAAGGGGCGCGCTGCCGAGCTCGGTCATGTTTTCACTGAGCCGGGCTGCAGGTGCACCTCCCGGCTGTGCCCTGATCCACAACTCCAGGAACTCACTGTAAACTATATCAAGCGCCGCAGACAAAAGCCTGGGCCGCCGGCCGCGTCTGTCATTGTGCGCCCGACGCAGACATCTTGTCACTGTGGTCAAGAGAGGCAGGAGGCGCCATCATAGCTACTGGCAACAGCTGAGACGCACAGTCCTTCTTCTGTCTCCACCCAAGCAGTGCCAGTGTACAACTGCTCGCGTTCTTTTGTTGCACGAGCGACGGGGGCGGGAGTCTCAGTCTGTATGAATGAGCGCAAGCAGCAGTCAACTTGGTGTTAAAACAGGCTCCGTGCCCTGAATATGCGCAATGTACGAATCGGGCGAATACTGTGCTTTTTAATATATCTCTGATTGAAGCCTGAGTTCTCCTTTAAGCTTTCTTGCGTCACAACTGAGATAGCTCTGCACTGTTGCACGCCTTTGCAGGGCTCCCGGGACTCTTCGGTATAAACGGACTTCCCAAGATCTAATGTAGATTTTTTGTTGTTGTTGCAATAGATAATGCATCGTTTACTTAGGGGTAAGCTTGTTACACCCTGTCCTACTCTAACTCGTCACAGTACATGCGCTGTCAAAAGCAAAATTATCTGTTTTACCGCCGCGGAAAATACAAACGTGTGAGAGGTATGTTAATACCCAAGACGAAGGGATGAATGCACACCTTTGGATTAATCAGTGAACATCAAGACTGGCAAGAAAGGACTAGGTGTAAAGAAGATTACTGTTAAAGGAGACCCTAAAACCATTTCCCTCGTCCAAGGACTTACTCATTGAGTAATATCAAATACATTTGATGAGTTCCAGCCCCATCAAGCCCTAAAACAAGCACTTTCCAGTCCCCTGCTTTCCCTCCCTAGCTGTGGTAATGTCCCTTTTAAGAGTGTCTGCTCCCAATAGAAAGAGTCTCAGCCAGCACGTGCGTTGGAACGGCGGCAGATTCCATGAATGGCCCTTCTGTCTGTATCTCATTTATTGGACCTGCAGGTTAACGCTGTGTGATCACAGTACTCAGCTCCTACTGATCTGGGTGACCCTAGATCAGTATGTGTGACCTGGGTGCCCCCATACCACTGTCCAGCTACGTAATCACAGCTCAGTTGCAAGCCCGGGAACCCCCAGCAACTGCAGACATGCCAACATTCCAACTCAACTAGGTGGGAGATTTCATCAGAGAAATCAGGAGATGCACATTCCTCCATAGGGATGCATTGGAGCTAGAAGTATTTTAGGCGGGAGAGCGTGAAAAATAGCAATATTTTTTCACGAAAAGTCGTGAGTCTCCCGCCTAAATCAGGAGGGTTGGCATGTATGCAACTGACCTCCAGACGTGTGACCACAGCACTGTAAGTGTATGCTGGGTGCCCCCATCAACGATGTGGATGGCCTTTGAGCCCACGAGCCAGTCCGCAACACTGATGACGAAGGACTCAGGACCCCGTGGTGCTCATACGGCCGCCCAGTGGCTGTGCTGTGTATGCGCTCCGTGATCAGAGCTTGGAAAGTAAGTAATATGAGATGATATGATATGATATGGCATTTGTAACGCGCCTATACACAAGGGTTTCAAGTGTTTCAAGGCGCGACGAGGCAGGGAGGGGGGAACCGGGGAAGACAGACAACAATCCTACTAGGCCAGGTGTCATTCAGATCGTGCAAGTGCAGGGATAGGGGGAAGGGAGAAAGTGCAAGGGGAGGGTAGGGGGGAAGTGCAGTACAAGGTAAGTCGAATAAAATAAATAGGGCCAGCTGGTGGCAAGTGCAAGGTAAGTGCTGGGAACGGGGGCTGTAGGGATACAGAGACAGTCCCGCAGTGCAGGGGTTGCCAGGGAGGCAGTGCAAGTGGAGAGTAGCTGGGCCCAGGACCGAGGTCGGCGAGAGTGGCCCAGTTGCAGATTCGGTGCAGATTCAGCGAATAATTAGCAGGGGAGAGGGAGAGAGAAAGCAGAAGCAAAGAGGAAGGTTTTGAGGTGCTTCCGGAACCGTAGATGGTTCTCCTCAAGTTTCAGGGAGGCAGGAAGGCTGTTCCAGAGGGAGGCCCCTGCCGTGGAGAGAGATCTACCACCAGCTCGTTGCTTCGAGAAGCGGCTGACCCTGAGGGAGTTGGAGACGGATGAGCGAAGGGCTCGGGAAGGAAGATATTTAGGAAGAGAGAGTTGAAGGTATTTAGGCCCCAGGCCCCAGAAGGCCTTGTGGACAATGCAGAGGGTTTTGAACTTTATCCTCGCAGCCACTGGGAGCCAGTGTAGAGACTTCAGTCCTGGAGAGATACGGTCCCTGGGCTTGAGGCCAAGGACAAGTCTCGCAGTTCTGTTCTGGATGAGTTGCAGAGGGCGGAGAGTGGAGGCAGGCAGATTAAGATAGAGGCTGTTATAGTAGTCCAGCTTTGAGAGAACCAGGGCTCGTGAGACAGTGAGCTTCTGGGGGAAGGAGAGGAAGGGAAGAATACCTCTGAGGAGGTGCAGCTGGTAGTGTGACTTCTTAGAGACGTCAGATATATGAGGAGAGAAGGAGAGTGTGGAGTCGAAGATAACCCAGAGGTTTTTTGCCGTGCAGGTAGGAGCAGGAAGAGGGCCAAGAGAGGCCGGCCAGAGAGCTGCAGGGAAGGAGGAGTGGGTGTGCCGATGAGTAGAATCTCAGTCTTACTGGCATTAAGGCAGAGGTCATTGGCGGCACACCATTCCTGGATAGCAGACAGACAGTCGGAGATGAGGGAAGGAGAGGAGGAGGCCGAGGGTAGCCTGAAAATGAGCTGGGTATCGTCCGCATAGCACTGAAAGTTGGGGCAGAGAGCGGCGATGCGGTGGGCAAGGAGTGCCAGGTACTGGTTGAACAGCCAGGGGGAGAGATTTGATCCATGGGGGACACCACAGGTGGAGAAAAAGATGTCAGAGAGGAAGGACCCCAGTTAGACCTGGGAGGTTCGATTGGAGAGGAAAGAGGTCAGCCACGCCAGAGCCTGACCAGTGATACCCAGGTTATCACGGAGACGGTTGAGCAGGATGGCATGGTTGACAGTGTCAAAGGCAGAAGAGAGATCGAGCAGAATGAGAACACACGGAGTGTTGGAGTCAAGGTTCAAGAGTAGGTCCTCATGGATGTTCAGGAGAGCAGTTTCCGTGCTTCTGGCAGCTGTGAAGCCAGATTGATGGTCATGAAGACTGCCAACAGATTCAGCATGGGAGGTGAAGCTGGGAGATGGCCAGTTTCTCCAGGAGCTTGCCCAGGAAGGGAGTGATGGAGATTGGGCGATAGTTAGCCGGGCAGGAGGGGTCAGAAGAGGGTTTCTTAAGAAGAGGGTGCACAAGGGAGTGCTTAAGGGGGGATGGGAAGACTCCAGAGGCGAAGGAGTGGTTGCAAAAGTCAGCCAGGGCAGGAGCCAGGGAGTCGATGTGGTCCTTGATAGTTTTGGAGGAACAGGGGTGAACCTGTTTAGACAAGACTTTCATAGATCGGACTTGTCTGGAAACCTTGTCAGCAGAAAAAAGGGGAAAGGCAGAGAAGGAGGGAGGAGGGGTGGCTGTAGAAGGGCCAGAGGAAGAGCCAGGAAGAGAGGGAGGGAGGTGATAGGAGGAGAGTGAGGACAGGATGTCCTGAGTTTTAGAGATGAAGTGAGAGGCAAGTGCAGTGCAGAGGGCCTGGGAGGGGACAGGAGAGGTAGAGACTGCAGCAGGGTTGGCAAGCTCCTTGCAGATTTTAAAGAGTTCGTCCGAGTTGTTAAATGCCGCAGAGATGCGGGCTTGGATAAGGGCTCTCTTCTTGGAGAGAACGGAGAGACGGTATTGCCTTTGGAGCAGGCGGCAGGCCAGTTTGTCAGAGGATGAACATGAAGCACGCCATTTCCTCTCTGCCACCCTGCACCTGCGTTTAAGGGTGACGAGCTCCGAGTCATACCAGGAGTTACATTTGGCTTTGGGCTTCAGGCGGATTCTCATGACAGGGGCAAGGATATCAAGAGTATCAGATATAGCAGAGTGGAGCATGGAGAGGGCAGTGTCAGGGTGGGAGTCAGCCGAAGGGGGAGGGGGGTGCGAAGGTGGCAGTGAAAGCCTCAACTGACACGCGGTTCATGGGTCGGATGACCGAGAAGGTAGGTGGCAGTGATGAGGGTGGCTTTGTCAGTGGGGTAGGGAGGGTGAGGTGGAGAAAGTGATCACTCCAGGAGAGAGGAGTGGAGAGAGGGACGGAGAGGGGAAGGTCAGAAGAGATCAGAGCATCAAGAGTGTGCCCTGCAGAATGAGTAGACCCAGACGGGAGAATAGAGAGTGAGAGAGAGTCGCAGAGGTCACGAAAGAGTCCCGTGGGGGGACAGGAGACATCCAAGTGGATGTTGAAGTCACCAAGAAAGAGGAGTTGAGTGGTTGAGGACAGGAGTGAGGAGGAGAGGTCAGCCCACTCGGAGAGGAAGGAGGAGATTTGACCAGGTGGCCGATAGATAGTAGCCACGGTAAGGGAATGGCTAGGAGAGAGAGAGAGACGGCAGACAAGGCATTCAAAAGAGGAGTAGGACTGCGTAGGAGTGAAGAGCGAAGAGAAGAGAGAAAGAAGGAGGTTTGCTTAGTGATCAGAGCTTCAAAAAAGGTACCTGCAGCTCTCGCTGATTATCCTGAGCAGGCAGTGAAGTGTGTATGCTCCGTGGTTGAAGCAGGAAAAGGTTTCTGTTCGCTCCGGCACCGGAGCTGCTGAAGGCCGCCTGGTCTTCCCGAGCTGCAGGTGGTGAGTTTCGGCACTGCTCCGTGATTGGAGCTGCTGAGAAAAAAATGATAAAGGTTGGAAAGAGGAGCGCTGTCGCTCCGTGATCGGAGCCCCAAAAAAACAAAAGGGAAAGGAAAGCATGTGCTCGTTGGAGAACATCCGCAAATAAACATGCCTTACCTCGGAGGTTGAGTTGATGAGGACCTGCTGCTTTGGTTTGTCCCTTTTACTGATGGTGCCAATCCCTCCAGGCTGCCTATCAACAGTGTATCAGTGTGGTATCCTGCCACCAGTTGAAGTGCCCCACGAAAGGGCTCCTAAGGCTTGTTGAACAACCTGAAGTGCCTCGGACCACATCCCCCTTACACATCCAAACAGAGACCCCAGCACAGGCCTGGCAGGAGATGCTCTATGTGAAGCCTCATGTCTTCAGGGCTAATGCTCACTGTCACCACCCCCTCCAAGGCACCTTTTCATGTTCGCTGCTGACACTGCAAATTAATGAGCAGACATTCTTACCAGTTCAACAGCTCCAGGACCCATTATTGCAATTAAGAAGAGGTCTCACAGAGTGCCTTCCCAGGTAGCTGGAGCCATAGGCCCTGACAACATCAGGCGGCTCCCGTGCCACCTGTTGGCATTGACAGGGTGGGGGAATGAAGGGCAGGTGTGCGCTTCTGGCTATGGGATCTCGAGCTGTAATTAGTGACAGAGCCAGTGGGGTAGCAACACGTCTCAGGATCAGATCCTGGCTCAGATCTTTAACGAGAGAGAGTTGTGAAGCATGATAGACATTCGGTAACAGCACAGACACTACACTGAAATGAACTGAGACACAAGCAAACAAGTTGTTGGGGCTGCTGGCAGAATGAAAAGTGCTGACAATGGCAGCGTGATTTAACACAATAGACAGCGTGTGTACGATACCAAATTGATGTACAAGATACCAGTGGTGCGAGGAAACGTGGCATAGCCACGACTGCTGCCTGGTCCCCTCCTGTATGGGTGAGCCTGGAAACTGCAGTTCTGCTCACCACCCTGGTGCGGCATGCGCTGTCCCTGGGAAAAGTATAACACTCATGCCTGGGGGAGCCCAACGTGGCGCAGCCCAGACACCCTGCCACCAGTGTCTCGCTGCCTGCCCAACCATCAAGGGATTGCAGCAAATGTGGCCCCCGGCATCCCCGGGTGCGGCTTTACCGACTTATCAAATGTTTTTCTACCTACCTGGATGAAGAAACGGTCATTGCCCAAGTCAGTGGTCGCCCAACCCCGTGACATGCCTATCCTTGTGGCCACGATACCGCAGCATGTGCCGGGAGCAGGTCATGCCTCCCACAAACAATGGTATGTGAAATGTAAGCTGCTGTCCTGCATTGCCCTAACTGTTTAAAGTGGATTCAGTGACGATGTACATTTGATGCTGGGAGCCCGCATGTTATTAATGTGCTCAAAGTAGTCTGAGTAATGGTGTGTTTCTGAAGCTCTCTATTCTCAAGACAGTGGAGAACCACAGTTTGGGGATTAATAAACCTCTTACTCCGTGGAGTAAAATCTAATATCTACAAAAAGAAGTTTTCACATTTTTTTCTTTAGAAAAGGAAAGATATGCCACCACTTCCACGGGTACCCTGTCTCAAGAATATATTTTTAGACGGAATTAACCGTAAATACAAATTTTATTAATCATACAAAATTCATTTTAAGATAAAAAATTCATCATAAAAATTATCATATCACATAAAACAAACAATCAAACCACATTTCCAAAGTTCTATCTTCTTGTTAAAAGTCTGTGTACCCTGTTAATACAAAAATGGGGCACTGTATCACTCTTTTTGGAACCAAGTGAAACGTTTCAGTGTTGATGGAGTGATCCCGGGTGGCATAATTAAAACTATATGGTAAGATGCCTCCTTGCAATAAATAAGGATTGATGAGCTCAAAGATATGGGTAATAAGAGTTTAACACGGGTATATTTTGTGCACTAGGACAGAAGATATAGGAACACGGGCATGAAGTCCTCAATCAACGGGACATTTGTCTAAACCAATTGAGGTTGAGAAGAAGACTCTGGGATAGAGAACCCCCGAGTTAGGAAGGTATGTTATTAATTACATTCTCTTCACCCTTATGGGGATAAGGGTTATAAAGTTAGCAGAACTATGTGAAAAGTGAGAGTGATACAGTGCCCCATTTTTGTATTAACAGGGTACACAGACTTTTAACAAGAAGATAGAACTTTGGAAATGTAGTTTCATCTTGAATAAGATCTACACAAGACACACACCCCTGAGGAATGTCCCACATGTTTGTGATAGAGGGACAGAAACTTGTACAAGTTGGGTTTTTGGGAAACTAAGGACTGAATTATTTAAAAGTTTATCTCTGAAGTAAGGGGACTCAGTGTGATTGGGTCATACGAGTCTACCAAAAGATCAATTTTGAGATCTGATTCGATTGAAGCTGAATTACTTGTGTGGTTTTAGAAATTGATTGTTTGTTTTATGTGATATGATAATTTTTATGATGAATTTTTTATCTTAAAATGAATTTTGTATGATTAATAAAATTTGTATTTACGGTTAATTCCGTCTAAAAATATATTCTTGAGACAGGGTACCCGTGGAAGTGGTGGCATATCTTTCCTTTTCTAAAGAAAAAAATGTGAAAACTTCTTTTTGTAGATATTAGTGTTTCTGAAGCTGCAATCCCGCACATTATCGGCATGCTTAAAGTGGACCCAGCATCTGGGCACTTTATTGTTTGTGGGAGTTCTCACCTCCCCTGTCAATTAAAGTTTCCCTTATGTGATTGCCGCACTATGAACAACTGCCCAACCAAAATGTCTACATACGTGTGTATGTGAGTAACAGAATAATTTGTAATGCATGAGTTTGAAACTGTACCTAATGTCGCATCATGTCGTTTCCTTAACGTTTTACCCGTGGCACATGATGTCCCAGGGCTACAGGAGAGTGGAAAGGACTTCAACGCACCTGCGACTGGGACATTGGGTAACATGTATAACACCTGTCTGTTATTGTGTTTGTTATGAAAAAGAAAAAGGAGGAGTGTGGTAATGTCCCCTTTAAGAGTGTGTCATGACTGGCTCCCAATAAAAGGAGCCTCATCCGGCAAGTGTGTTAGAACTGTGGCAGATTCCATGAATGGCACTTCTGTCTCGTATCTCATTTTTTGGGCCTGCAGGCTGACGCTGTGTGATCACGGTCCTGCAGCCACCACTGATCTGGGTGTAAGTGTATGCTGGATGCCCCCAGCAACAATCCGGCTGGGCCATGTGCCCACGCGCCAGCCCCACAACACTAGCCATCCAAGGGGGAGGTCAAAAGCAGGCACTTTATTTGAACTGACAGTTGGTGAAATGGATCCCTCAGATCCCAGCAAAAAGGAGAAGTGGTTTACACCAGAAATTGTACTCTGCAAGAGCAAGACATTTCAGCAGACAAGCAAGAAAAACCAACTGCTCATAAGGTGACACAGAAAATATGCAAAATACAAGAAATGCAGGGCAAAGCGCACTGTCAGCAAAGGGCATCCTAAGGACGATGCATCTTGAACCTCAGCGCTCGCCTCCCACCGCATATAATCCCATGATCGTTGTATCAGTAGAATACGATTCACTGAGCCAGAAACAACAGAGCACCTGACCCACTGAGGCACCTTATGTTATTTTAGCTGTCTAACTGAAAAATGGCAAAGAATACTCCTGACACATTAATGCTGCCATAACAATTTGACAGAGAAGCATCTAATGTCAGAGCTCGCAAAAATCTACTAGCCCGTTCTCATTGGCAAGGAGATTTTATGAAGGGCGAGTAACATTTGCAGGGAACTTGGTGAGTATGGGTATGTTTGAAAACTTTTTTGAAATTTACTGCAAAAAAAACCTTTGCAGTAAATGGCAAATACAAGTTTCACTGTGCATGGTTAGCCTTTTGGGTGTCAGCATTGTACCAAATAGGAAATGTGCTTATGGTGACATGCACCATTTTACAGAAAGCACTGGTAAAGTTTGTCACCCGTCACCATGATGCGAGTGCATTTCTCTTAGTTTGAGTAGGTAAGTGAAATAACTAGCTGTGCGGTCTAGTAGGATTTTTTAGAATTTGCAAAGCCTGATTGTCCATGGGTGAGCTAGTTTGCATAGCTTCCGAGACTAGGCACATCTAGGGCGACATAGCCACAGGTTCCCCATGAAAAAAAAAGAATCTATAACAAACCAGAAACTAACTGCCTCACCCACCAGCAAGCAGGATACTGCCACCAAAGCAGCAGTTCCTTAAACAGACGTTATCCCATAGAAGGCTGCAGCTTACAGGGAAGTTCCCTAACAATCTACTCCAAATTGCTATACCCAGCCCTCTTGCATGGTAAATGACACTCAGGAGAGATAATCACTGCACAGTCTCAACAAATCCACAAAAGTAAGCAAGCCCCATGGAGCACAGAACAATGCATGACCCAACACAGTGTCAGCCGTCGGCTGGGATATGGTGTGTGGAATCGTTGGAGACTGTCGCCAGCGTTTTCCTTCCGACTCCACAGCACATGCCCTAGAACGTCGCAGCAGCGGTCTTGTGTTTACACGACTATGTTTTCAGTGCCTGTTCCATATCGCAGCAGTGATTTCATACAAAAGCCGCCTCCACTCCACACATAGAGCGGACAATTCTCTGTTAAGATGCGTTGCAACTTTTCCTTCTTGCCCTGTGCTCCCTTGTGTTCTGTTTTCTCGGTCCTCGTTTCTCTCTCTGCATGTTAATTTACCCAGTCTCTGCTTCTGCCTTTCTCGTTCCTTGTTTGTTTCTTAATGTATTTCTAATGCGCACTAAACCCAGGGGTAACAGGGTACAGCAATAAGAAAATGCAAAGCTTACATAGTTACATAATTACAAGTGAAAACACAATAAAACATATATAGTTACAAGTATATTCACAGTGAGACATATATACACATACACAAGTTGTAGGCAAATTATGAGCAGGAAGGATGAAAAGGCACAAAATAAGTTATTGCAATATAGTGGAGGGATGGTCCAAAGCATCCTCCTAGGTGAGCATAATGTGGCGGCTCCATAGGCTAGTGATCAACAGAATTGAGCATATTAATGTAGTTGCTTCTAAGTTGTAAGTACGGTTGATCTGCTCTAAGCCCGGGTGGCAGGGAGTTCCAGAGTTTGGAAGCTTTTGCGGGAAAGCTGTTGCCACCAATTTTGGTAAGTCTGGAACTGGGTACAATGAGGCAATTTGTATTGTTGGCTCTCATGGGTCTGATAGACGTTCTTCTGTGTAGTCTATCTACCAGGTAGCTGGGGGAAGCATTGTTTAGTGCTTTATGAGTAAGGGAGACCAATTTTAGAAGAATTTTATTATGAGTAGAGAGCCAATTGTATTGACGTCTAGTTGCAGAAATATGTTCTCTTTTATTCACGCCTAGTGCAGCTCTTAAGGCATTATTTTGGCATGTTTGTAGCCTCTGGATGATGTCCTTATTAGCGCCGCTGTAGAGAGCATTACAGTAATCTAGCCTAGAGAGTATTAATCATACAGCTGTCATTTGAGAGGAAAGGTCTGCCTGCCCTGATGAGCTTACAGGTGTAAGCGGTGGTGGAGGCCAACGATTTTATTTGTTTGTCAAAGGACATGGTTGAATCAAGGTAAAACCCAAGGGTTTTTACCTCCTTAGCTACCCTAATGATATTTCCATTGATGGTAAATGACTGTGTTTTGGGAAATAACCAATAATTTTACTATACGAACCAAAAAAAAAATGTACATTAAAAAACATGCATTCGAACATTTCTTTTTCGAACCTTTTGTTTCGAAATTATTGTATTTCGAAACTATGTTTTCAAAACTTTGACGGGACACCCCACACGTGATAGGGAGAGGGTCTGCAGCAGCCGATGATGAAAAGACCCTCATAGTTCTATCGCTTAGGAACGATTCTATCCATCTGATGGCCTCTGTAGAAAAATGAGCTGCTGAATCCAAGTGATTACACAGCACCTTGTGATCCACTAAGTCAAATGCAGCTGAGAGATCTAACAGTAGGAGGAGGGCTGTTTTACCTTTATCTCTCAACTCATCAACCTGTGTTTTTAAATCGATAAGGGCAGTTTCCGTCCCGTGTAATGGGCGAAAGCCAGATTGTCTTGCTCCCAGGAGCTTATGTAATTCTAAACATTTTTTAATCTGGGTATAAGCGACCTTGTTGAGTATTTTAAGTAAGAATGGAACCGTCGTGATGGGACGGTAATTAGTAGGAATAAGTGGGTCTAAAGTTTGCTTCTTTACAAGTGGGAGTACCCAAGATTGTTTCAGGTTAGAGGGAATGGTACCAGATGAGAAGGAGGCATTGATCAGTTTAGATATGAAAGGTGCAAGATCTCTGGCTGCATCTTTTATAATCTGAGCTGGGCAAAGCTCACCTTCACAATTAGACGGCTTGAGAGATAGGATAACTTTCTCTACCTCTAGTATAGTGGTTTTGGTGAAGTGGAATCTGGCGGTCTTGTCAGTAAGTATTTCACTAGAAGGGGTGGAGGATGTTAGATTGTGGTGGTAAGTTCAAGGTATCTTTTTTTTGGCCAATTTTATTTTGAAGAGTGGTTATTTTATTAGATAGTGCATGTTGAATATCTGAGCACCATGACTTATTTTTGATGCAAATGTCAGGTGTAGGAATCGGGGACTCTAGTTCTTTTAGTATAGTGAATCATTCCTTCATACTAGAATTTGCTTTGCCAATCCGTTCGTTGTAGGATTTTCGTTTTGCCAGGCATATTTCATTCTTGTATTGCGAGGATATTTTAGTTAACTTGAGTTTGTTATCATTGGAAGGGAGTAATCTCCAAGTGGTTTCACATTTCCTTTTTAGAAGACGTAGGTCCTTAAACTGGGGGGTGAACCACTTATTTAGATGGGATTTAGATTTGCTAGGTCTAAGTTTGAGTGGAGCAATTTTACCTAGTGTAGTAAGCATGATTCTATTGTATTCGTGGACCAAGGTACTGGGGTCTAGGTTATCCGCCAGTGAATTTAAGGTAGGGAGAATGGCAGGTATCACTTTATCCACTGTAATGTTCTTTTTGTTCCTTGTTGGCCAAGGTAGCGCAGTGGGTATGTCCATCGGGGGTGGTCTAAGAGTAGATAGTGTAAAAGACACAGAGGAGTGGTCAGTCCACAGTTGCGGTGTGATAGAGGTGATAGTGGAAGTACAGTTATAATCAGTTGCCCAGTCTAAGGTTCTCCCTTTATTGTGGGTAGGTTCGTTAACAGTTTGTGACAGGCCTAATTCAGAGAGGATATTGGCTGTTTTGCAGGCATTAAATCCTAGATAGAAGTCACCTAATAGTAGTAATTGGGTCGTGATTTTAAGATTGTTAGAAAGTAGGCTGTAGATATCTTCCTCGAATGTCCCAAGTGGACCGGGAGGTCTGTAAATTAAGTGGATGCTAAGTGACTGGGAATTAGTTAGAGGGATTTTATCTGTGAGGACTTCACAAGATTGTTTAGTTTGAGAGGGGGCTAGTCTCAAAGCTAAGCTAGATCTAGATATGATGGCGATACCTCTGCCTCGAGTTTCACCTCTGTCTTGTCTAGATAACGTATAACCGTCTGTTATGGCTAGCATAAGCGAGGGTCCTGCTGCATCATGTAGCCAGGATTTTGTTATCGCGAGGAAGTCCAAGTTATCTTCCAATATTAGGTCAGAAATGTCCGTTGCGTGGGCAACCAGAGATCTAGCGTTTATGAATGCTCCTTTAAGGAGAGGTGCCTCCGTTATGGCTGTGGCATGACAGGGAGAAGGTAGGTTAGGGTGGTAAGCAGACTTAGGTTTGTGTACCATTTGTTGATTATCGTTGTCAGAAGGCAGAGGTACGGAAGTAGCCCAGATAGGCTTAATAAACCTCACGCCAGTGGGACAATTTGTTTTCTTATTTGTCGAAGGTAGTGATCTTGTAAGTGGTTCGTACAGTTTGGAGAGTCTGGCACGGAGTTTGAGGTTTCTGTCGCTTGTCGTGCAAGGGTAGGTTGCAAAGGAGCCGAAACCTGTTGCAATGGGTAGCTAGGTTGGAGGAGGCTCAGGTTATTGATTGCCATTGTAGTCAGGGTGGGTGTGACTTATACCACCTCAGATGGTGGGAGCAGCCAGTCACAATCCTCTGAGAGTCTAGATGTAAGGAGTATAGTGGCAGCCACTGAACTGTACATAGTGTGTAAGTTTAACATATTTGGCACGTGGTAAACTAGGAATAGGGTGAGCCTGGGCCAGTGTGGCAAATGAGCGTGAAGAGCAAAATCAGATGGCACGGGGCAATAGGAGCAGGTTCAGATGGCATGGGCAAGTGAGCACGGTGACATGGTAAATACGAGTAGAGCGCAGGATCAAGTGGCACAGAGCAGTCTATACAGGTTCAAATGGCCTTTGGCGAGTGAGTACAATCGCATAGCAGATAGGAACAGTAGGCAGATTTAAATAGCAAGTAGGCAGGGTGAGCAGGTTCACATGACATTAGGCAAAATAAGCAGGTCCTTGTTGGTGTTTGTCGAATCCTCTGAATACAGTCCACGGATCTCTCCTGAGACTGCTCCTGTCTACTTCTCAAACAGAGCCGTATTCATATTGGGGTGTTATCTCCCGGTTTTGCATTTACAGCAAGTGACTCAGTTGAAGGAGTTTGCAGCCTTTCTTCACCTGCTGCTCCAGTTGGCCAAGTAGGTGCACTGCTAAAAGCAATGCCTGCCTACAGCTCTGAGTTGGCTCAAATGCAAGAAATAATTACAGCAATGCACGCGCCAACTGCTGAAGTGCAAGCCTTAAAGGTGGAAACATCTGTGCTCCGTCAGGCCAGGGCAAACAGGGTAACATTGCCTGCTTTTTCGACTTTTCCTGCTGTTTCCATTGACAAATTTAATTGAGACCAGAAGAAAGTCAAATAATTTTTGGATGCCTGTTTAGTAACTTTTTAATTCAGGCAAACAGCCTTTCCCAATGACCGGGCAAAAGTGACCTGGGTCACTTGCCCACTGCCACAAAGGGAAACGAGCTGGACCTCACTGATGGGGTTGCTTGTGTTTCTGTGTGGAGGGGACTTGGCCTAACATTTCGGGCTGGGCGGCTCTCATTGGTGGAGTACCTGGCTGATTTGCATATGACTTGACCTCTTTTGTAATTGTGCAGATGGGCTAAAAAACGGTGGTGTGGAGGATTGCCCACAACAGTGCCAGTTGAGCAGATTTATTCAAAACCTTCCACCCACCACTTTTTTGGTTTAAGTTTGTTTCCCTGAGTGAGAGAGTGCATGCCTAGACTTGGGTCCCTTGTTTGCTGCGCCAAAGGCAACAAAGCTGCGCCTCACTGATAAGGACCAGCAAGGCTAAAACATGTCTGGGATTGCTTGTGTTTCTGTACAGAGGGCACCTGGCCTAGCATTTTGTGCTTGGCTGCTCTCGTTGGTGGGAGTACCTGGCTGATTTGCATATGACTTCACCCCAATGAGATCAGCAGTTTTTTTCAGAAAAAGATTGCTGGCATTCGTGCGGCTATTACTCAGCGCCAAACGGAGGAAAACGTTGCTCTGGAGCAGGTCTCCACCGGTCCCCTGGCTATGGCCCCAGTAAACAATTTTGAATTGCTCCCCATATCTGATGAAGTTCTCGGGAAAGCTCTTCTGAGTCTGAAATATGCCTCACCATATGCCTCACCATTTGATGCTGTCAACAATATTTCCCAAAGCGACTTTTGCGTTCAGCTTCTCACCAGCTTCCTAGGGTCCCTAAATTCTGTCGGAAGCGTCTGGGTGGCCACTCTTTTTCTGTGCTGGCGCCCAGTTTATGGAATGCTCTCCCACTGAACTTAAGAACTTTGGCTGATTACTCTCCCTTTAGGAAAGCACTGAAGACACATCTGTTTCATCTTTTTCTTCCATTTTGCTAAGACACTGGTTTGAGTACTTGAGGTTGCCGCCTCTGCCGTTTTAGCGCCTCGATGCCCTGTTGGGCCTTTGTAGCACTTTATACATTTTAAATATTAAATATTTTGTAATTGTGCAGATGAGCTAAAAAACTGTGGTGTGGAATTTGCCCAGAGCAGTACCAGTGGATCAGATTTATTCCAAACCTTCCACCCAGCACTTTTCTGGTCATGAGAAATTTGTAAGACAGTTGAACACATCCTTTTGAGCAGTTTGGAGTAGTGCACAAGGAGAGACACAGGGCAAAAGTTAGCAGATAGGTTCGGGTCAACCCCTTGCTTTTTAAGGAGAGGCAGCACCATAGCCATTTTGAAAATAGAGGGACAGCAAATGGAGTCGCAGGACAGGTTGAAGAGTTGAGCGAGGTGAGAGGTCACTAAAGGGCAAATAGGATTGACTAGCTGAGGGGCTAGAGGGTCTGATGGGTACAAGAGGGGTTAGCCTTCATCAGAAGAGATAGGACTTCTCCAGTATTAATGTGACTAAAGTGGGAGATAGAGGTAGAGTATGCAGAGCGTAGAAAGGAGGAGGAGGGACTGTGAGGAAGGTCAAAAGAGAGTTTCTAATTTTGGAAAACTTTGCAGCAAAGTATTCTGCTAGGTCATTAGTTTGAGAGTGAAGTTGATATTATTAAGGTTGAGAAGGAGTAAGGAGTGATCTTAGGGTGCCCAGTAGCCACTGAGGATGGGTGGAGTGAGAGTCAATGAGGGTGAGGTAGAATTCTATGTTTGCTCTATCAAGAGAGGACACAAGTTCAAAGACAACGGGGCTCATTACGAGTTTGGAGGCAGCCATGGCGCTATTAGCGCCATGGCTGCCTCCAAACCCGGGTCCGGTCTGGCTGAATGGGGACTTACCGGGTCATTCCGACCTTGGAGGACCCGGTAAGTCCCCATTCAGTAAACCATTCCCCATTCCCATTTGAGCCCCCATAGGGCTCAACGGGAATGGGGAAGGCGCTAATAACGGGCCCGCAAATTGCAGGCCCGTTATTAGCTCCAAGGTCCCTTAACTGGACCCGCAGAGAACGGCTGGTCAGACCAGCTGTTCCTGCTGGGACCCGCTAAGGGACCTCGGAATAGGGCGGTAAGGGTTTACCGGCACCGGCATCCTTACCGGTGCCCGTAAACCCTTACCTCCCAACTCGGAATGACCCCCAACATCTGCATGCATCTTGCCACTGTTCAGTGCACCCTCCGTCTAGGTCCCTTGTCCAAGCACAGGCCACAAACCTGTCACCATTGCCTAGATTCCCATCATACGCGTTGGAGGCATTAGGGAGAAAAGGAAAGGAACCGAAAGGCAAGACCTTATTCTCTCCTCATTCTCCACCATTGTCTCACCTTGTTATCCTGTTGGCGTCCCGGAAATGCCCAACTGGCTGGTTATGGCACCACCCTGTAGTACCGAGCAGTGACCTGGCCTTGGGGCCAGCTCCTCACCGGGGAGGCCACGAACGATGGCCTAAAGAGTGACCTCCACTGCTGTCCGACCTCAGCAGGAACCATAGGAGATCAATTGCCAATCGTAGTTGACAAAGGGAATATTTGGGAGAGAATGGGCCCAGCCTAGTAGGATTCCTCAGGATTCAATGTCTGGGAACAAAGGAGAAAAACGTGGAGGACTGTGGCTAAGAGAAGGTTCTTTCACCTCCCATGGCTAAGCTGGCACGGTTTCGAAAGAAGAAAATACGAAAGAATGTTTGGAAAAAAGTTCCTGGTTTGGAGATGGAGCACCTCATTTAGTAAGTTCTGGGACTACGAAAAGGGACATGGTGGCAAAACACCTAATGTAAGTCGAATACACAATTACACAATCAAACTTGTAACATAGCTCAGTGGATTCATGCATGGGGTTGCCATCTTTAGAAAATGGTTTTCACGCGGAGTGAGCGCAGAGTGAGCTCGCAGACTTTGGCAGACTCCAGATTCCACAGAGTCTTTCTTCAGTGGATACTTCCTGTGTGGCTTGAAAAAGCCATTACACCCGCGGAGCGGACGCGGAGTGAGCGCAGAGTGAGCTCGCAGACTTTGGCAGACTCCAGATTCCACAGAGTCTTTCTTCAGTGGATACTTCCTGTGTGGCTTGAAAAAGCCATTACACCCGCGGAGCGGACGCGGAGTGAGCGCAGAGTGAGCTCGCAGACTTTGGCAGACTCCAGATTCCACAGAGTCTTTCTTCAGTGGATACTTCCTGTGTGGCTTGAAAAAGCCATTACACCCGCGGAGCGGACGCGGAGCGGACGCGGAGTGAGCGCAGAGTGAGCTCGCAGACTTTGGCAGACTCCAGATTCCACAGAGTCTTTCTTCAGTGGATACTTCCTGTGTGGCTTGAAAAAGCCATTACACCCGCGGAGCGGACGCGGAGTGAGCGCAGAGTGAGCTCGCAGACTTTGGCAGACTCCAGATTCCACAGAGTCTTTCTTCAGTGGATACTTCCTGTGTGGCTTGAAAAAGCCATTACACCCGCGGAGCGGACGCGGAGCGGACGCGGAGTGAGCGCAGAGTGAGCTCGCAGACTTTGGCAGACTCCAGATTCCACAGAGTCTTTCTTCAGTGGATACTTCCTGTGTGGCTTGAAAAAGCCATTACACCCGCGGAGCGGACGCGGAGCGGACGCGGAGTGAGCGCAGAGTGAGCTCGCAGACTTTGGCAGACCTTGGCTGAACTTCGCGGGACTTCGGGGCGGTGTCTTCCTCTTCAACACACCTGCTCCGCCTTTGATCAATTCCCCTCATCTCCATCTCATCTTAACCTCATTCCACCGGATTACCGGTCTATCGGTCTCGTTTCAAGATGGAGGACCATCCGCCCGATATCAACACCCGCGAGCCAAGCCCAGACACAGGACTCGAGGTACTTTTGTTAAAAACCCGAATCCCTGGCATAGAATCCCCTTGTCCTCCACATCCGGTTGCTATCGCAAGTTCACCTCTCACCCCTGCCCCCTCCCGAACCCTTGTCTTACCCCCCTCCCCGTGCCACTCCACCCCTTCCCTTCCTTCCATCCCCCTCCCAGTACCCGGCTCCCGTACGCCTTCCCTACCTTCTGTCCTCACCCGAGCGGCCTCGGCCGACCATGGCTCCATGGGATCCGAAGAGGAGGGAGACGGGCCCGCCCGTCGGGCACTTCGTGCAAGAAAAGAACCTATCGTGCACGTCGCGCGAAGAATGCCCACGAGGAAGCGATGCGAGGGGCTGGCGCTTCCCAGCCGGGTAGCGCGGCCCGTGGCCCCAATGGGCCCGATCGCTAGGACCTGGCAGCTTGCGGATCCGGTAGTCGAGCTGGCAACGGGGCAGGCCGTTTGTGCGGAGCATAGAGAGGCGGCAATCTCTGCCTATCCCGCCTCCCCTGGCCCGAACGATCGAGCGGTTCGCACTGAGTGCGAGCCAATGGACTGTCCCATGGATATGGGCGACACCTCAGCCTTGGTGAAATCGGGGAGGCAGACACTCCCCTCCCCGTCGGGGAACGTTGCTATTAGTACATCTGGTAGGCAGACGGACCTGATTCCTTGGCATAAAGGCGTCTCAAATCTCGCCACAGTGACCACCGCAATTGCCCCAGAAGGAAACGAAATGGCAACGGAAACATATTCCATCACCTCAAAAGGATCATCACTTAATGTCGAGGTTCACCAAACTCCCAACTGGAATGTTCTGTCAAGCCCAAAAGAGACCTCTTACGACTCAGACCCAGCTACAGACACGGTCGAATGCACGACCAACACACTATCTCTCCTCAACCCAGACTTTCATCTACTTGATGCAGATACTCCTAATAAGGGTGAGGCTTTACCATCAGAGCCGGGAAGATCGGGAAACTGTCTACCTAACACACCCTTGATGCAAAAACACCAAGTAATTCGGGTGATATCCGCCCAACAAGTCTCTCACCTGCAACCTAAAAAACAAGACAAAATCCCGTCAGCTGAGGAAGACCCGCATCCAATTATTAAAATCTACACTAAACGACATCGTATCACAAGTAGTAAGTGTAGAAAAAAGCAGAACACGAAACCCGCGGCCTCGCAACATAAAAAAATGGGACCAATGAAACATCCCGCACTATCGGTCACCGAGGCAACTATGAATAACTTTTTCAAAAGGAAAACGGATAGCCAGTGGACTCCCCAGGATGAAATCTCAGACAACGAAATTTTGGATAGTTTAAACTACCAAGAGCATCCTGCCTCTCCCTCAACCTCAGCGTCTGGGAGTTACCTTAAAAAATCTCAAGACGTTCAAGTCAGCACACCGCCACCAGCGCCAAAAGACACCTCCGTGGTAAGATGGCACTGTACTCCTAAACTCATTTCAGCAATGGAAATAACTAAACTAAGTAAGGAACCTACTGCTGATACTGTTGTAACCCTACCTATCAGAGAAGACGAGAAGCCACCCACCACACCCTTGAAAGAACGTCCAACTGCTCCACACGTAGAGTCATTAACAAATCTGGTCTGTCAGGGCCCTGACCAAAGGAACATGCTTGACACCCTAAATCCTCCTGTTTTAACATCAGCAAACATCATGTCTCCTCATCCTAGAGGAAAGAGTCCTGTTCCAACAAAAACTAGAGGACCTACCAGTTCGTTTAACATGCCTTGTACGCCGACTCAACTAAAAGGATCGATTAATGGAGGCCACTCGTCACCTCAATCAACGCCCCATCACAAAAAGCCAGATCTGATGTCCATTATGTCAACGGTGACGATTGCGCTTGCTCCATTTAGTAAGCTGTATGAGAGTATCAACGACACCCTACAAGACCAGACATCCCTAATAGCATCAATGCAGTCAAAGCTAAACTATCTTGAAGGTTTTATCACTGGTAACAACGGCAATCTGGCCTCAAGAATAGACCAATCACTCAAAACGGCTCTCTCCAACACCCCATTGCCCCCACACGATACACCGGGGGTCCAAGCAAACAGAGTGTCAACATCCACCCAAACATCACCGGTCTTACCCTTATTTGAGGCCCAGGACCATCATGAGGCCGAAGTCTCTGAAACATGCGATAACATCTGTAACACAGACAATCTATCAGATCCTCTTGACACACTAATTGCGATAATAGATGAAAACAATAAACCCGCCTATAAAGATAACCGAACCAAATCCTTCACTGGACTCAAGCCTTCAACGCAAAATCCCTTTTCCTACATAAAACCATTGGGTCATCGTATGGCCACTACCAAAGGCCCAGACCGAATCCCGAAGGTCTTTTCCTACGGGATTTTCAGCCAGCAACAAACTGCGTTTCACTTTGGTGCAAAGAAAAATCCCAAAAAAATTGTGACGTTACAACGTTCCCAATCAACAAAGAACGAAACTAAGCGGGTGGAACGAACCAAAGAGCCAATGGCCAAGTCCCAATCTGATAATCCTATCCTGCCGAACCATCAACCGATCACCATAAACTTAACAGAACCAGAGGAACAATCAGACTCAATAACGATTATTGAAGATCAATCTGACTGGTACCCGAAAACGACTGATGAAACCGGCTCAGAATCAAGGATGAAAAAATCTACAAAACGGAAAGCTACAGAAGCGGGAACCCTATCAGGCAAACGAGAACCACCAATTAAAGTTCGTCTCCATGATTGCCCATCAACAGAACTGTGTGTAGTTGAAAAACACCCAAAAAAACAAAATGACTGTCTAGAATCTCAAAAGATCCATACAGCAAATAAAAAAAACGATAACCACGCAGCAAGAACATCCAATCCCTTCAATCGAGGAACTAGATCTTGGTCAAGGAGCCCACGTTCCGGTAATCCTGTGAGATCAATCGACCACAGAACCCGCACACACGAAACACAACACGAATCTAGTAACAGATCTCAACTACTCTCCCAGAACCACTACGCAGCAACAACCATTAAAAATTCAATAAGGCAGAAGAGCGAAAGTAACTCAAAGGTTCTTACGAAGCAAATCATAAGCGATTCCATCATCAGATTGAAAAAGATCAACCCAAAAGGGGAAGAAATTACACTGAACAGAACCAACATTTTGAAAATAATGGCCCAAATCCCAAACCTAAGACAGATTAGAAACTACGATCTGTGGATGGTAGAACCAAGCACATCAGGGAGAAAGGACTACTCTTATATTCATCTAAATTCAGAAATCATTAAGCGTCAACTGATGAAGGAAACAGAATCACTGATGATCCTCGGTTACGAACTTAAAGAAATTAAGCGGTCAAATAATCAAACCAAACCATCAGCACGATCATTGACGGGCGTGAGAGAAGCAACAACCTCACCAACAAAGCCGGGTCCCTCTTGTAACCATTTTGTTGGGAGGATGGATCATTTACGAGCATCTGATAACAACCAATTAAGTGAGAACTCAAGAAGATGTATAGCTTCAGTCGTGGACCCTAAATCTTCAACCAACCATCACAGGAGACAGCCAGCACTCGAGCGACCCCAAACAAGATCGCAGGGAAGTTCATATCAGCCTGAGAAATTAGTACCAGTGAATCAACTGGAACAAACAGCGGAAAGAACTAAAAGGCCCTGGACATGGTTTAATGAAGGTACACAACGTAACCAGAAAAATTAGCAATTATCATCTGAAGACGGAACGAGCCTACCAGTTGTAAGAAAAAGGGAAAATCGACCTAAAACAGATACAAAGAACCCCCTAAAACTGGGAACATGGAACACACGAGGATTTGAGCACCTAACTAAAATTACGGATGTCAATCTAGGCATCTTTGACATCCTTTGTCTGCAGGAGACATGGCTGACTACAAAACCACAACTGGATGGGTATGAAATAACATTCTCTGCTGCATCAAAGGGAACTTTGGGTCGTCCATCCGCAGGGCTAATCACGGCTCTCAGATCAGGATCGGGAATCGAAGTACTCGAAGTTTTGGACTCACCCAAATGGATCCAGGCCATGATCTTAAATCAAACATTCAACCAGGTACTTTCCCCGACTTCGAACGAAGGGAAAACCCTCTTATTCAACATATACTGGAACCCAGATATAACTTCTACCGAGGAATTTGAATCCACCCTCTCAAATCTGTTCGATGAAGCCGATAAAAAAATTCAGTACCATAACATCATAGTAAATGGGGATTTCAATGCAGAATGCAAAGGGATAGGGGGAAATGGCAAACATCAAAACTCCTCGGTAAGAAAAAGAGGGAACCTGCTAGAGCATCTGATGAAAGCAAGGGATCTGCATAACCTTCATCTGATGCGCACCAACGCAAATATGGAGATTCCGACGTGGGAAAGAGAAAACCAATATGCCTCGATCGATCACGTGTTTGTCTCCAAGGACTTACTCGAGGTGATCCATTCTTTCGAGGTTAAGCGGACAATGTTCAGCGATCACAATCTCCTCATCACGGAGGGGAAGAGCAGCAGACCACACGCCCTCTCATACCCAATCCCCCTGGAAAAGTCGACCACGGGAAATCGGGTTAAGATATCGGAAAAAGGCCTCCGAAAAATTAACTTCCAATACTCTAATCTTCAAGACAATGATGAGACTAGGGGAACAACGGCCAGAGACGCTCTGGATTACACCCCCTTGTTGACCAACTTCCTGATACCAACATCAAAATCCCGTAATCTGGCAACTATCCCCAACCACCAATACAACATCGATCTGGTGGAAAAAAGACGGATCCACAGACGCTTGAAGAAAGCCTACTCTAACAAACCCTCCGCAGAAAATTTTAACTCGTGGAGGCTGGCTGTCCGCGAGTATAAGAGCTGGCTTAGACATTATCGATATAAACTCTACCAGCATGACGCAGAACAAATGCTGTCAGCCATATGTGGAAACAAACCCAAAGAATTTTGGAACTTGATTAAGGGAACTCTTAACAAAACATCTGGCGATATCCAGAACAACGTAGGAGAGGCTAAGTGGATAACCCACTTCGCAAACTTGTTCGCACCGACAGCTGACACCAACACCTCGTTGGGCTCTGGTACCAGAACAATAGACCACGACATCAAACTCTGGAATGTCCCTGCTGACGAAGCCTCGATCCTGTTAAAAATAACCAAACTGAACAACTCGAGGGCCCCTGGTCCGGACGGCCTCTGCAACGCCGAGCTTAAATCCCACCCAGAACTATGGGCTACGTTAATGAGCAAGATATTTAAAAACTGCAACCTCCTTCAGGACATCCCTCCGTCTTGGAAAAGAGGCATTATTGTACCAATTTTCAAGAGGGGCCCCTTAGATGACCCGGGCAATTATAGACCGATCGCCCTTTTGGACGTCATGGGTAAGGTGTTTGCGTCCCTGGCCCTGGACGCTTTTCAAAAATGGACTTTGGATTCAGACCAAGCAGACCCCTTTCAGAATGGCTTCGTAAAAAACTCTGGAACATCAACTAACATCTTCTTAGTAAGTTCCCTGAAAGCGAGAGTACTGCAGGGAGGACCTCCTATTTACATGGCTTTCATTGACCTGGTTCAAGCTTTTGACCAAGTCAACAGACAACGATTATGGAACAAACTGGAAAGCTTAGACTGTCCAACTGACATCTTGGAGCCCATAAAAGCCTTACATCATGGAACGTCAATACGGGTGCGCCTAAGCGCCGCAGGCAGACTGTCAAGAGAAATACTTACATCAAA
Organism: Ambystoma mexicanum; assembly: GCF_040938575.1. NCBI lineage: Eukaryota > Metazoa > Chordata > Amphibia > Caudata > Ambystomatidae > Ambystoma > Ambystoma mexicanum. Next base: position 407,036,392 of record NC_090941.1, read on the forward strand.
GGGCGTAAAGCAGGGATGTCCGCTAGCACCAGCCTTGTACAACGCATATATAGCGGATTATAAGAAAGCGTCGGAACTGATCAGAACTTTCCCTCCATCCTTAGGAGGCTCAAAAATCGAGAGATTACTCTATGCAGACGACATTATCCTCATGGACCTAACTCCCATAGGCCTACAGCGCCAATTAGACAATTTAGTACGCTATATGGCAGAGAACAGCCTAAGATTGAACAAGGAAAAAACAAAAATACTAATACTGGGAACAGCAGCCACTAGAAGGAAACATTTTACTTGGTATGGAGAGGGGAAGAAGCTGGAAACCGTTGAGGCCTTTAAGTACCTGGGCATTATGATCAGCAACGACAAGGAAGAACAAACCATGCAGGAGGCCCTATGGACAAAACTGAAGAAGCTCACGGCACAGGCCAAAGCAGTGGACAGGAAGCACGGAAGATTCTCCATCATTCCCGTTATTAGATTTTACAAAGCTAAAGTCGTTCCTGTCCTGATCTATGGCATGGATGCAATGCCCCTGATCTCTGACTCAATTTGGCCTAAACTCGAAGGCTTCTTCTGGCGGGGTGTCCTGAATCTGGCTACTTCGACACCGATAACATTGATAAGAAGAGAATTGGGTTTATCCTCCCTCCGGGCATTAAAGATGAGATCGACCATCATGCTTTATCGCAAAGTCTTTGACTCCCCAAAAAACAAAGTTTTGGACCTCATTAGGAGAGAAACCCTCGATGGTAACAACATAATGCTGACAAAATGGGTCCAATACAACCTCTCCATTCTACAAGAACTAAATCTCAATCTGGAAACATTAACACAAAATCCCAACCAGGTATCAAAAAAACTCCTGGAAGCGGACTGGATAAACACTCTGGAAGTAGCAAACACCTATTCGATGACAGCTAACCTACCGAATATGCCGATGAAACTCAACGGGGTACGTGGATACTTATGTAAGTTCCCAGACAAACGGCTAAGCAGAACTTTTCTGAGGTTCAGATTAAACCAATTGAAAACAAACGAAGTCCTAGCGACTCGAAATCAATCTAGTTCAAACAACTGTCGGTTCTGTGAAACTTTGAACACCGTGGAAACTACCAAACACCTGATCCTTGAATGCCCGGGCCTAACGGGGAACAGATACCGATTTTTGGCCGACCCTTTGAAGAACTATTGCACTCTTGATTTAGAAAACATCTGGGCCCTATTAGCCAGCGGTAACAACAGAAGATGCACCATCGGTATCTCTTCATTTCTGGAAAAACTGAACTTGTGAAGCTAGCCGGTCTAAAGACCATATTTGGAATTAAGAAGGAACAATTTAAAAACCTATCATTGGGAGGATTCCTTTTTCTTTGTAAAAATTGTAAAACAATTAAATCAAAAAAAAAAAAAAAAAAAAAAAAAAAAAAAATGGTTTTGCAAGACATTTAAAATGCAGAAGCAGAAGCAGTCCATGGTGTGCACAGTTCCCTTCAGCGTTATCCACGCCCTTCTTTTACCCTGTATTCTCTTTTTTTGATAGCATCAATGGCAAACTTAATTTGAACACGTACACATCACAAACAAAACTGTAAGACTGTTTTGCATAGCGAGCACTGACAGGTAAGATTTCTCTCCAGAGCTGGTCCTGGAATTTTAACCGCCCTTTGCAGCAAAATACATCAGATCCTCTAATTTGCATATCTATTGACATCACAAGAGAGATCACATAAAATAACATTACCTGGCTTGTCATCAGTCTTTGATTCTCGAGGGAATAATGGAAAGTGGTAGTACAAGAAGTTGGCACATGTAAACCGAGAGACAAATTACTTTGTGGTGTGCAGTGCATAAGTGAATCTAGTAAACCACGAGTGAGGCTTTCTTAATAGCAAAAGCTGCAAACGGAATCACTTCCAAGGGGGTTGACATTTTGGCAGATAAAACACAGTGGGATTAAACGATTTGTATACAATTATACACCTTGCTTAAGTGGAGAAACTGGAATTTGTGCCCATTTTTTGCGACTTAAGCACTGTACCATATATCTTTCCGGGTGTATAAATACGTGTTAAGGTTTGGCTTTTGTGACGTCCTTTGTTTGGTGTCACTTCTCCCAAGGAGGGAGCCCCTTTCCATGAGGGCAGGGAGGTGAGGCCTCTACCCGAATAGTCCCCCTGGGGGTGGTTTAATGCGGGAGGATCTCATGGGGATGGACTCCTCCTCTGGGTATAGGGACAACCATCTAGGGTATAGCCCTTATGAGAACACCACACCCCCACACACTCTAACCTCTCCTTCCCCTACTAACATCTTTGTAGACAGTAGATCTATGTACTGTTAAAAGGCAGAGTACCTCAAGGTCCTTGGAAGTACTGATATCTGGAAGAACAACAGAAAACCTAGGTAATCCAATTACTGTGGAGCAACAAAGATGAAACCTGTGAAAGAGATGTAGGACTTATAGAATGGGCCCAGACACTGCTGGCAACATTGTATAAAAACAGACAACGGATTAAACTCTTGGTCTCTGGCAGCCGCAGAAGACTGCAGGTGTGTTTCACACTGAACGCGGGAGATCCAAACCTGCATTGCTGATCCAGAGGGAGAGAGCTCCAAGGACCCTGGCAGTCCACTGCGTCTGATGATATGATCTGAAGGTCTGCAGGAATAGACCGGTGCACAGCATTTTCGGGAGGAGGCTGGAACGTGGACGTCAAACATGAATGCTGTCGCACAGCCTCAGGGAAAGCAAGATGCCGGAAAAGCTGAATAGAATACTGCCATCTCAAGAAGCCCCGGCGATGTGCTGAAACCACCAACAAGATAAAGGGTGGCAGGTGAAGCCCGGAGGGGACGCTGATGGCATACTAATGCAGCATATGCAATTGTCCGTAGGCCCCTATGCAACCATTACACTTGGATGGCACAGCAGGGGCAGATAGCTTACAAACCTTCTCTGGATAGAAGTGTTGGAACAAAGCCTGTTGACCACCTAGGAAGTGTTGAGGACCCTAAGTACCGTAAAGAGAACTTAGGAGGGAGAGTCCTTCACAACAGTGGCAGTGATAAACCCACCGACAGTCAAAGGATGGTCAGAGACCCAAAATGAGATACGAGTCATCGTCCCCGTGTCAGTACTTGGCAGGGGAGTGAACTGAGTGGGCAAGTTCAAAGAAGAAGAGAAACCATGTTCAGGGACCCTAAGCGAGATACGAGTCATCTTCCTCGTGGCATTACTTGGTAGGTGAGTAAAACAACTGGCCAGTCCAAAGGAGAAGAGAAACCAGGGTCTGGGGAGCCAAAGCAAGAGAGTGATACAAGTTATCTGCCTCATGGTAGTACTTGAAGGGAAGGGAACCAAGTGGGCCAGTATTTTTGGGAACTTTAAGAAAGTATTGTTTTGAACTTTACTATCAGGGGAGGGACGCCATTCCCCCCTGACAACGTGTGAGACACAAGACTGTTATTAGATTTGGGAACTGTTTCAACAAACCAAGCACTATAACCCAGGAGAAGGGAGTCATTTTCCTGAGACCGGATCATTACTGGCTTATTCTTTAGTTCTAGTGTAAGGGATAGAAGTAAGGTTTTCTTGACACAGGACGGTGGTGTCAATGCTGGATGGTTGGCTTGCGGTACTACTGTCTTCAAGGTTGGAATAGAATAGTTCCCTCGACCCTTCCTCCACCTCCACCTACTCACCTGGTGACGTGGGTAGCTCCAACTTCCTTCTCTGGGGCCTTTGGGAAGTAGGCTTTTTCTTCTTGTGCAGATATGGTCTGCCTCGGAAAGAAGCCACCGTGACCCCGAGACTGGGGCTCACCATGACCCCTCTCCGTGACAGCCAACAGGGGAAAAAGCCGTAGCAGAAAAAAACCCTGGCAGGTATGCTGGATGTTGCTGAAGAGCTGCCCCAGAAGTGTCCAAGGAGGTGATGAGACTGGCACGAAGGTCCGGATGAAAGGCACTGAAGGGATCCAATAACAGCCCAAGTGCGGAGGATACCAGGAAGAAAAATATATACGGAGGAAAAAATATATATAAATACCAAAGGGGAGCTCTGGAGGGGAGGATAAATGGAAGGGCGAAGTAAGCCCCCTGTAAGTATATAATTGTAGCTAAAGAAAAACATAAAAAAGAGGCAAAAGAAGAAAGAGAAAGCAGGGGGGGGGGAGACCAGGAGGGAAAAAACAATGGAGAATACCAAGCGATGAATGGAGGAGAAAAACAGGGAGGTATATGAGCGCAGCGCAACGGAGAAAATACTAATGTTGCAACGCGCCGAGCCGCACTGCCGCTGAAAGTAAATAGGAAGCGGCGGGCGGCCATCTTGAAGAACACTAGACCGCTAATCGCACGTAGACAGGATGCCCCCTCCGATAGGCATGTCCCCCCGGTTTGCCTGGATGCAATCGATGAAACCTACGCAGTAGGCGGGGAGCGTGAACATGAGAAGAGGGTTCCCAGGTATCCTCAGATGAAGGGTATCCCTTCCAATGGACCAGATATTCAAGACGACCCCTATAAAGCCGAGAGTCGCGAATCTGGGAGACCTCGTACTCATCCGAGGCTGCGTCAGGTAAGGTCCATAGACTTGGATGTTCCTGTTTCCTGGTGTCAGGAAAATAAGGGCGAAGCAGAGAAGAATGAAATACTGGGTGGATCCTACCCAGTGCCTTAGGGAGCTTGAGCCTGTTTGCCACTGGGTTTATCCTAGACTGTATCCCAAAGGGGCCTATGAATCGAGGGGAGAGTTTAGAAGGACGTACCTTTGTGTCAGTCATCTTATATATGGTGTCAGTAGTGGAATCTGGCCCAGTAGTGGGATCTAGCCCAATTGACCCAAGTTGGGGGACCCTGAGAGTTTATAATTTGACCAAGACTGCTTCTAGTCCCACTAGTTATACCTATGGAAAGGGGTTGAGGCAGGTCATCTTTTCTACCATTGGGTTGAATCCTCTAGAAAGAACCCGAGAGCCCATTGTTCATACAGGTCAGAGGATCGGAGTCAGGTTTTCTCCCCTGACTCCATAAGCCATTGTGCCCATTAGGAAGAGAGTGGAGGGGAATAACTACAATCTTTATTTCCCCCACAAATATTGATTCCCAGTAGGGACAAACTTGTCATCTCCTTAGACCTCAGGGTAGAGATCCCCAACAACTCATTGGGCCTCATTACGACCCAGGCGGAAAACCATTGAGCTAGTAGCACCATGGTCCATGCCGGTAACTTATCGACTCCGGCATGGAGAAAGGGGGAATCACCACCACATTACAAGGTTGGCGGGGCGGTAATTCCCCCTTCCTCCATGGCCCTTCCCCATTTCCATTTTTGCCCCATACGGCTCAATGGGAATGGGGAAGGCGCTAAGTACGGTACCTCATATTGCGGTACCGCACTTAGCACCAAGGTCCCTGTGCGGGTCCCTACTTTAACGGATGGTGTAGACCAGCCGTTAAGGTCGGGTCCCGCAAAGGGACCTCGTAATCAGGCGCTAATGGGTTAATGGCGCCGCAGCCTTTTACCCTGCCGTTAACCCATTAGCGCCAGGGTCGTAATGAGGCCCATTATCTACCTGATGCCTTTTGATTGAATTGGCTAGAAGAGAAAATTAAAAGTGCTACCTCTTCTGTCCTGTGGAGATGAAATAAAATCACTCTCTTAAATGTATCATATTGGATGATGCAGGTTAAGAGGGGTGAATTGGTAGGGTGCTTGATATATGAAACCCTATGGGAACCTCCCTCCCAGCAGTATTATAAAAAGGGAGATGAGAAGAGAACCCAGAAAACCAATCCAGTGGGACAGGGATCCAAGTCATTGTTTTTTTGTAGCTCAAAACTGGGAATGGAGTTAAACTCCAGCTCGGGTCACGATCAAACCGAATCAAATTCCTCATGGAAAAGTGCAGACTCTCCCAGTTCCCTACCCTCTTCTGAGATTGCTCTCACGTTGGGAACAGGAAATTGTGACATTCCACAGCCTACTGCCTTTTTGTCATCAGCCCAAGATGATGACCTAAAAGATCCCGGGGAAGAGGGCGAACCCGCTAGAGCGGAGAACACCATTCCCTATATAAAAAGGTCTGAAACATTTGAATCACAAAAAAAGGAACCCTCAACTACTCCCAAAACAGAGAATGTTATGTTGTAACTGCAGCTGGAGAAAACAATGGCAATCAAGTTTATACCTCACTATTGTTAACCTCTGTTGAGGCCCCTGTATGTAGTTCAAATTGGGAGTTTGGCCATGATGAAAAAAAGGAACTGTCGCGTAGGGGTACCTTGCCCACCGACCTCTCTAGCCATCCCCTCTATCCATCCAAAATACCCCAAAGGGGCAAACAGACACTGTGGCTGCTTGTCAGCTGGCTGTCACGCCCATCTCGGCGGCCCAACCGCAGTTTACAAATTTTCATGGAAGAGATATTACTCTATCTTTCCAAGCCAACAAAATAGAAACCCCGAACCAGAAATCATCTGTTATCACATGAAGTGACAAAACCGTGTCCCCCACCTTAGGGGAAAGAGCTTCAGATCTGGTCCTGACAACAGACCCACTGGAAACTATTAAGAAACCCTCCCATCAGGAATAGTGCCCGAAAAGTTTCCCAGTAGAGCAGGATGGCCTGTGATATACAGAGGAAGAGGGAATTTTGAAACCACCCATGGGAGTGGAACCACCACAGAACACCCCAAATAAGATACCCTTTTCAGGTACCCTCAATGTAGAAGGGTGGGATGATTATAAAGTCCCTCCACTCCCTTCTCCTCATCTTAATCACATATGTCTGTCTTGCGGAGAACACAGACACCCTACAAGGCTTTGCCCCTTGGAATTCTTCTCCTCCTTTACTATCTCTACAGAGCCCTGGAAGTGAACCTGCGAAAGGGAGGTTCACAGCGAACTGTTGAAAGTACTTTTTGTGAAAACAATAGCAGAAGAATTGTTGAAAGCCATTGGGAACCCGGCGAAGGGAGGCCAACAGTCGAGACGGGTCCAAGCCCGAACGAGGGAGATCCAGGGGTGAAGTCATCACCCAAAACCCATTAAGAAGAGGAACTGTTTTTGAAGGATCAGCCCAGAAGAGTGGGACACAAGGGTGAAACCATCACCCAACGTGAACTGCAAAGAGAACTTTGTTTTTGTTTGTTTTGAGAATATGTGAGGTCCTTGAAGGCAAGAGACTTTCAGAGGAATGAGACTTGTCCATTGACAGTCCTGATTGCTGCCATTGGAACTGTTTACTCGTGCTGGGAAAGCTCAAGTGTGTGCTGTGCTCCAAGCTCCCATTTTACCTGTGTTTCAGACATGGGGAAGGGAGTTCTAAGCTACCGCATCCTGACACATTATTTACAAACACTTCTTTCTTTTCTTAAAAACTACCCCACACCCTTTTTGAATTAGTTGTGAGGTTTGATAATAGGTTTCTTAGTATAGGCCTTTATTATTTGACACAACACCACAAGGACAGCCTTATTTTTCATTTGATTGTCAACGCTCGTTCACATCTTAGATTTAGGTTTAGTTTAGGCATTTTTCCACCCTGAATACAGTTAAATAAACAGTCTTGAACTGTGATCACTTGTGTCTGTCTTACTGTTGTCACCATGAGCTCCTCACACCACCTTGTAACCCTTCTCTGCCAGTAATGTCAGGAGTGTACCTGAACCTTTTTTGTACTGGTCCTCCATTGCGCTGCACACCAGGAGGGCATCCACATACTGGATGACTGTGTTGAGCATTTGCAAGTTACTTGGGTCCATCTGTATGACTCTGTTGAACACACTAGGTGCCTTGGAAAACCCTTCTGGTATACGGGTGTGCTGGAACCTGGTCACGCGATATGTACCAAGCGAAGCACCATTGAAGCACCGCTTTGCCCGCTCGCTATCTTCTCTTCAAGCTGGACTTTTAAAGTTTGCCTTGTCAATCCTTCGACCAACATACTGTGAGACTCTGCCCAGTATTTGCCGACGTTTCAAAAAGGCGACCTCGCGCGCACCAGCGTGCGCGCACCAAGCGAAGCATGATTGAAGCACCGCTTTGCCCGCTCACTATCTTCTCTTGAAGCTGGACTTTTAAAGTTTGCCTTGTCAATCCTTCGGTAATTGAATATAATTACTGTTTGAACCTTATTGGGCAATACAAAGGACTTAAGGAACATTAAAGGTTACTACTGTAACTTAAATTTCTCTTTTTTATTTACTTTGTCAACGTTTTTAGACCAACATACTGTGAGACTCTGCCCACTATTTGCCGACGTTTCAAAAAGGTGACCTCGCGCGCACCAGCGCGCGCGCACCAAGCGAAGCACCAAGCGAAGCACCATGGAAGCACCGCTGTGCCTGCTCGCTATCTTCACTTGAAGCTGGACTTTTAAAGTTTGCCTTGTCAATCCTTCGGTAATTTTATATAATTACTGTTTGAACCTTATTGGGCAATACACAGGACTTAAGGAACGTTAAAGGTTACTACTGTGACTTAAATTTCTCTTTTTTATTTACTTTGTCAATGTTTTTAGACCAACATACTGTGAGACTCTGCCCACTATTTCCGACGTTTCAAAAAGGCGACCTCGCACGCACCAGCACCTGCGCACCATGCAAAGCCCCATTGAAGCACCGCTTTGCCGCTTCGCCGTTGCGACGAGCGACGTGAAGTGCATGGGTGCTGCGTTGAAAGCTGGTGCGCGTCCGGTTGTCGGAATAGATTGAATTGGAACTAGTTCAGTTCACAGTAAGGTGGGTGCGGAGTTGTCTGGTCTAACTGAACTCTGTGTTTTTTTTTGCTGAAATAACTGTGTGTGCCGTTTATAAACAATGAAACGTACCTTGTATACCTTTTCGTACAGGCATGTCCCCATTATCACTAGTACAGAAAACTGAAACTGTTCTCAGTACAAAGCAGTCAAAGAGACGGAAACGGTTCTTTGTAGATGAATCTTGTTCGACTCCTAAAATGCAACATTCAACGGCAAAGTCAGACCAATCTGTATTAAACAATAACCCGGTTGCTGGTATACGCAGATTTTTCCTACCACATCCATAAAAGCCACCTTGGGCTCCAATTTGGTAGAACCTAGTAATCAGGAGGCGGCTGTTGGAAGTGTTACAAAAACAATAACGAGTCTTTCCATTCATTCCGTAGTTTGCAATGTTTCTTTGTCGGATAGCACTGTATTGAGGGGCAAAACTATGGTAAATGACTCAACGGACACCGATGGGGTAAAACCAGATGTTTCTGGAGATATAGCTGTTATTGATCTGGGCTCCATGCATACAGACTACACTACACAGACCATTCCTGAAAAACGGTCTTTCTCACCTGATATGTTTTCTGGAGTAAGCCCGGTGAGATCGTATGTGGCATCTTCTTTTCTTGCTCCAACTACTAGGCAAACACGTGGTATTGAGAATCCCTTTGCTGCGGACGGAACGAGCACTGTAGTAGGATTGGCGCTGGAGGCTTTGCATACGACGATGCATATGATTGTAAAACTTTATGAGAGACTGAATGAAAAAATAAATACCCAGAGTGCCCTGATTGCAAACATAATTGCTTGGCAATCGCACTTTAAGATCCCACTTGAGCAAAATGATCGATTAAGTAAAAAAAATGTAATTAATGATTCTAATGACCAAGCTACATCCCCGATGTTATTTTGTAATATCGAAATGACTTCTTGCACTGCTAGTACAACTGCTGATGTTCAATTTGTTGTTCCACCCATAATGGGCATAATAACAGAGGTTGAGGTAGAACAGAATAATGATACTGTGATAGTTCAAAATACAACTGAAAAGGTGCCCAAAAAAGCCTACACAATTTCACCAATAAACCAAAGGGGGTCACGTCCGGACCTCAGCCAAATAGGGGTACACATTCAAAACAACAAACAGGTAAAGTATCTATTGCAAGTGATCTTGGAAAAAAGACAAAGAATATAAACGCTAAGAAAAATGTAATGTCAGGTGCTACAAAGCAATTCATTAAAACACTTGAGGTCCCGCCGAAGAACACACAATTGGCATCTGCTGCTGTTGGGAAAAAATATGCATTATTGGACCAAAACCGTAAACGTAAACTGAGTTTGAAAGCTACCAATGAGAGTGATAGTGCATTTAGAACATATTCCCCTTTGGATGAGCTTGTAGAAGCGATTCACAAATATGCTATACAAACAACCTCATTACCTGCCGTCACTGTTCCCCCGAAAGTAATTTCATGTGAGAGTACAGTAGAAAATAAAGTAACAGAGGAAACTAGACGACAGGAGATTAGAAGAGAGGTGGACTCGTATATGTCACGATTTGTCAACTTACCTAATGTAGGTGCGCCGCATGTAAACCCTAGTGGACAATGTGCACCCGCTGTAATTCCGACTAAAGTATCCCCTTTAAATCATGATTATAAGCAGCTGGCTATTAATAGAGAAGGTGCAAAGGCGCTGTCTCTATTTGAAGGTTGTACTAAGGTCAGTGAAACCAAATCCAAACAAATAGCAATTGAAACCGCAGCTTTACTGAAGAAGAGTCATTTGGTGAGTGAGTCAACAAGGACACCTGGTATTTTGGGTGTACAAGATGACCAATATGGAGGACATGGAGCGGAAATCGCTCGACTGCTGCAATCATTATTACCCAAAGAAAAAAAAAAAACCTTTAACACCTAGGGCAGATATCAAAAATCCAAAACAGGCTCGGCATATAAAATATAAACCGCCAATAATTGACAAACATGTTACTAATTTAATACTTGGCTGCTGGGAAGCTCCTTTCCCTCAATATTTGTTGAATAGACGGAGTATACTGGAACTCTTCTCCGATATTTACAAATTAGAGGATGTAGGAACATCTGATATCGATCAGGTGGAATTTGTTAACGAAAATAACTTGGGATTGGTATGCTTGCGATTACGCTCTCAGTTAGTTCACAGCATTATCTGGTCCGCAAAGGAAGAACTATTTGATTTGGGCTTTCTACTATTGTTAGGACAAGCTCAAACAAATGAAGTACAACGATTAAGTTCTTCTTGTGCAGGTACTTCACCTAGAGTGATATCTGAGATTGCCTCCTCAAATTGTGTGAAGCGAACTGATGCTAAATGTGTATGTTCTTGTGAAGCCAATAGTTAACTATCACCTCAGAGAATGAATCGAGCAATAAAAATGGTATCTTGGAATACTTGTGGGCATCAACATCTGTTTAACAATGCAGAGTCTGAATTGGAACAGTATGACATAGGCCCTCATTAGGACCCTGGCGGAAAGGGGTTTACGCCGGCGTAAAGCATGGCGTACCTTTCCGCCTGACTACGAGTTCCCGTAGCGCCATGGTGATTTTTACGCCTGCTTTTTGCAGGCGGAAAAATCCATGGCGCTACGGGACTTGTTGTTAATTACGCCACCGCAATTTACGGTGGCGTAATTAACGCCTTCCCCACTCCCAATATACCCTATGGGGCAAAAATGGGAATGGGGAAGGGTAAATGGGGATTGGGGACTTACCGCCCCGCCAAGGTCAGAATGGGGCGGTAAGTCCGCCAACCACCATGGCGGAGTTGGCAGCTTAGCGCCATGGACCATGGTGCAAATTGCACCATGGTCCTCCGCCAGGGTCGTAATGAGGGCCATAGTCTTAATTCAAGAGACATGGTTAACTAATTCTCCTGTGTGGTATGATCACACAATCCATTTAACTCCTGCTCTGCAGGGCGAGAAGGGTCGGCCTATGTCTGGTCTTCTCACTTGCATTAAAATTAGTTCCGGTTTTAGCATTGTCTTCTCATATGCTCCTAATGCATTTATCCAACTTACCATTGTTTCTGTTCATTCAACTCTGTATGCTTTGATTAATGCTTATTGGAATCCTAATGGTATTGAAGATTCTAATTTTTTGTATAAGGTTTCCAAAATGCTGGATTATGTTGTTTTGAATTCTGAAATTGCGCATGTTATATTGGCTGGGGATCTTAACATACACTGTTTTGAATTTGGTAACCTAAAGGAAAGGAAGAGAATAACTCAGTGGGAACATCTGATGTCTTCTCATGCTCTGTGTATGCTTAACGGCTCCTGTACGGGAGATATTCCGCCTAACATTACATGGAAACGTGGTAATCGTAGTGCGATTATCGACTATATGTACGTAGATTATAGCTTACTAACCAGAATACAATTTTTTCGAGTACTTAATGTACCGATTAGTGATCATCAAATGCTCACAACACAATGGAATGAGACAGAATTCCCACTATCTCCTTGTTAAATGCAGTATTCGGGTGACAATCAATGCACAAATGAACCGACTTAGGTGGACGGATAAAAGCCTTTCAAAGTTTGCAAATGATTTAAATTTGGTTTTTGCTCACTCCTGACATAGTGGTGCTTGGTCTGACATATCTTACTATGATTTAATGCAGAAGTATACTGTACAAAAAAATCTAATACACAAGTTAATGGTAAAGCCTATGTCTTTGACAGTCAAATTAAAAAGAAAAAGTCAGAACATCGTGCCCAAAAACGTAAGGCTCTAAACCTGATTGGTCATCAAAGAGTAACAGCTATAACTAGAGCTAACACGACATATAGAAATTGGTTGCGCTCTTATCGTGGGAGGTTAAATCAAAGAGATGGTGAAGACATGTTGAATCTGATGCAAAATAAAAATACTACACAAATGTGGCTAGCACTGAAATAGGTAACAGCTACTTCCCAAATGATGACACAAGTACATAGTGTTGGTAACTAGAGGGACAGCCCTAAAACCGTCAGAGCTATGGGCTGAGAATACTAGGTATACGAAAAGGGGGTTTGCTCTGAGGTCTGAAGTTCTGTGGTCTACTTATTGACTGCAGTAGGCCTAGACTTATTTTATTAAGTCACATGCATGCAAGAACACTCTAAATATAGTAGTATTTTGGAAATTGAGACATTCAGGCAATAATAGATGTAAATCATACAGCTTTTATTTTATTTTGCTGTTGGGTGTATTTCAAAATCATGCATTTGTAATTTTTTGATTTTATAGAAAAAAGAAGGTGCAGTACATTAAGGGTAGTTAGTCTTTAGTCTTCACAGGATCCGCAATGTAACTGAATTAGCAACTGATTTGTAGATATACATTGCTTAAAACATAGTAGTGCTTTAATATCAGTGTGTAACCACCACCTATAGTGACAAGTGATAGTATAGTATTGGTACTTAATACAGAACAACCAGGCTGAAAACAGTAAATTGTATAACACTGGGTTGTATGTAGCCAGGCTAGAGGGTGACCTAACACGTGGTCGACGTCTAGATCTGAATCAGGAGGATGGAAGGACCAGGTTGAGTATGTAGTGATGGTCCTTGGACATTTCGGCAAGATGCCTTCATCTTGGGCCTGGAATAGGTCTCCCTGGAAGAGAGATAGGGGGACTCTATTAGTGCCTAAAGTGGGGGTTACAAAGTTTATGCACATGACATAACTATATCCAAAATTGTGGTACACCATTAGTACGATTGGGATAAAATTGGGATAAAAGTAAGGGATGCACGTAACTGACCTGTGGGACGGCAATGCTGGATGGGTCTTAGATTTGCTGTATAACTGGTGTGTGGCGAGGACCACAGGCTGTGGTCGGCTATCACAGTGTCCTCGAGCTGGAGGGGAACTGCAAGTGGATGCTGGCTGGAAGTGTGGCATCCGTTTAAGGAATGGAGGGACAAAGATGTGGTTGGTTTCACAAAAATGGTCGCCAAAGGCTAAGATCCTGTGGAGTGCAAAGAAAGCACGTTCGAAATTTAGTGAAATGGCAGGAGGGAGCTCTGTGGAAAGGGGATGCATAGGGCTGGGTCTGGCGTTACCTGGAAATGAAGTCCTGGGCAGGAGATGTGTTCATCTGTAGAGCCGCGAATGCGAAATGCGGCTGGGGACCCGTTTATAAAAGGACGTTGTACCAAGCTGTTTTCATTGGAGCGGAGTGCGCATGCTCAGGGAGAGTAGTGTACATTCTTGTATGCAACTGCACATGTACGCGCACAAACAAAGCGGAGGTGCTTCTGAGTGTGCTTGTAACGTAGTGTTGAAAAATGCTACCCTGTAGCGCATGCGTGGACAAATGGAGTGTCTTGGATGATGTTCTTGCGGCTGTGTGAAGGCCGTAAGTACGTGTAGGACACAAGGCGTGAATGTGTCCTAAAAGAGGAACACCTAACTAATCAAGGCAGTAGAGGTCCTCTGGTTATAGAGAGTAGTCAGGAGCATGGAAATTTTGGTAGCGTGATTATCTACGGTAGCCTGTGGGTTCTTCCTCATTAAGTCCATTGGTAGTGCTTTTCAATTGGAAGATCCACCAGGCCTCTTTGTGGTTGAGTGAGCTGATAGCATTGCTGGTGTTTGGTACTGAGTCTGCTATGCTCCAGAAGATGTAATCGGGACCATGGTGATTTTCAGTATAGTGTTGGACCATGGGAGCTTTTAAGGTTTTACATCTAATCCGAGATCTATGTTCTCCTATTCTTTTGTGAATTTGGCGGGTAGTTTATCCTACATAACGGAGGCCACATGGGCATTCAATTATGTATATCACGTTTGTTGTTTTGCAATTGGTGAACTTTCTGAGTTGCCAGTCTTTGGTCCCGATCTTAAAAGAATTAATTTTCTTGGTGAACCGGCACACTGTACATGTGCCGCAGGGGTGGTGGCCTTTAATTTCACGCATGTTCCAAATCGTTGATCTTTGCATCTTGGTCTCTATTCTGGCATGTGATAACATATCCTTGAGGTTTTTGGATCTTTTGAGCGCCATTCTAGGTATTTTTTCATCTGGCAGGCTCAGTTGTAATAAGGGCCAGAATCTTTTCAATATGCCTTTCAGTTTGGTTGTGTCGGGTCCGAAGGTGGAAACAAATGTGATATTGTCATCCTGGTCTGTGCTAGCCATTTTGGGTGTAAGCAGGCTTTCTCTGGGTGTGTATTTTGCTCTCTTTGTAGTTTTCCTGATGAGTTTTTTGGGGTATCCTCTTTCTTCCAGTTTACTTTGTAGAACCTTGGCATGTTTGTTATATTGGTCCATTTCTGTGCAGTTACGTCTTAGCCTTAAGTATTGGCCGTATGGAAGATTATCCCATAGACTTCTCGGGTGGTGGCTGTTGTAGTGAAGCAAGGTGTTTCTGTCCGTCTCTTTGGTAAAAAGGTTGCACATTAGGGTCCCGTTTTGTGCTGTGATGGTGAGGTCCAAGAAATTAATCGTAGTGCTGCTGCTTTGCATGGTACATTTTATTTCTGGTGTCTTGGTGTTCAGCCAGTTGAAGAATTCGTCTAGACTATTTCTGTCCCCTTTCCATATTAGAATGATATCATCGATATATCTATACCATGAGTTGATTTTGTCTTGAAAGGGGTTTGAGGTGTCAAGGACGTGCAGGCGTTCAAATTCAGCCATGGAAATTATCGCCAGACTAGGAGCAAATGCTGCTCCCATGGCCGTTCCGCTTGCTTGAAGATAGAAATTGTTGTTGAATGTGAAGAAATTATTAGTCAGAGCAAGTTCAAGGAGTTCCACTATAAAGTTAGTGGGAACTCTTCTCTGGATCATAAAGTGTGTAAGGTGATGTCTTATGCATTCCACCGCTGCTTCTTGTGGAATGCTCATATATAGACTTACTATGTCCATGGTGACTAGAAGTTCTTGGTCGTTGTTGAATGGGAGTCCTTCAAACT
The DNA here is from genome assembly GCF_040938575.1 of Ambystoma mexicanum. Classification (NCBI taxonomy): domain Eukaryota; kingdom Metazoa; phylum Chordata; class Amphibia; order Caudata; family Ambystomatidae; genus Ambystoma; species Ambystoma mexicanum. The sequence goes on from NC_090941.1 coordinate 407,052,101, forward strand.
TGGTGATGGTAGACATCGTATCTCTTAGGTAGGTGGATGTTTGCTGGCTTAGTGGCTTCAGGAAATGGTCTATGAACTTACAGATAGGTTCAAGAATTGATCCGCAGCCTGACACAATGGGTCTTCCGGGAGGAGTTTCTCTGTGTTTGTGGAGTTTAGGAAGGGCATAGAATGCTGGCGTCCTGTTTTCTGAGGTATTGAGGAAGGTTTCTTCTCGGTCTGAAATCCAGTCCTGTTCTAATGCATATCTTGTTGCTTCCTGGATTTTGTGCTTGATATCCGCTGTGGGGTCTTTCCTGAGTTTTTTGTAGTTACCTTCTTGATTAAGTAGTTCCATTACCATTTCTTTATATTGCGTGATGTTCTGGATAACTATTCCTTCGCCTTTATCGGCTGCTTTGATGATCAGTTGTTTATTAGCGGCTAGAGTTGTCAAAGCCTTGCGTTCCCCTGTGGTGAGATTGTGTCTCATCTGTTGAGGTTTGGTTTGGAGTTTTTTGATTTCTTTGGAGATGCATTTCTCGAATGTTATCAGGGATCCCGGTACCTCGTTTTCCATAGGGTTGAATGTGGATTTGACTCTTAGGCCTGTGTCATCTAGCTCTGGGTGGAGGTCTTTGTCTTTGAAGTATACTTTTCTTCTGATACTCCTGAATAGATTGAATAGTTCTGTGTCCAGTTTGAACCAGTCTGTGTGTTTGGTGGGTATGAAGGATAATCCTTTGGTAAGGATGGAGGTTTTGTCATTGGAGAGTGTACATCCCGATAGATTGAATATTGGGATCTCGTTTAGAACCTGCGGTTGGTCCTCCTCCTCTGGTTACGTTGTCCCCACTGGGGGTAGTTGAAAAACTGCATTGCTTGTGGAGGTGGCCCCCAGCATGCTCCGCTGGGGGCCATTTGCCCTAAAAAAGGCATCTGATGTGGTGGCTGGTGTTGCCCTTGTTGTCTATTTTTATTTCTGCTTTGGTTGGGGTCTCCTGATGATGAGTCCGAGCTCGACGTATCTAAGAATGAGACCCATTTTTGTCTGCTTCTGGTAGCAGATGTTTGATTGGCCAGTCTTTCCTTTTCCTTGTTGTCTTTGTATTCGGCTGAGAGATACGGATACATTTGTTCTATTTTGAAGTTGCTGATATCTTTTGCCAATTTTTTATGTTTTTTCTCTAATGTGATGGCAGCAAATTGGTCGAATGCTTTGTCAATTTCTTTCAATTTCTCTCTGGCATTGGTAAGGCTATTATCATTCAGAAATTTGAACTCTTCTTCTTTAAGATCTTGTTGTATTTTCGTATGGATGCGTTGTGCTGTTGTTATGGTCAGGGCCATTAAGTCCCTGCTGCATTTTGTTGAAATCTTACTAAATCCCAACATTTAGTCCTTGTCTTCTAGAAATAGTGCTGGTTCATTTCTGACTAGTAGACCCATTGGCACACGATTTTCTCTGAGGTATTCCCTAAGAAAATGCCTGTGTACGTCCGTCCGGAAGCACTTTTTCTTTAAGTTTAGTAGTACTGAGGCCGTGGAGGCTGTGGAGGCTATGGGCCTCATTACACGGAAGGCGGAAATGGTTAACGGCCACCGTTAATGGTAACGGTGGCCGTTAACCATTACCGCCTTACTACGAGGTCCCTTAGCGGGTTGGTGTTTTAACGCCTGCTTTTTGCAGGCGTTAAAAACCAACCCGCTAAGGGACCTCGGAGCTAATTACGGCACCGCAAAATTGCGGTGCCGTAATTAGCGCCTTCCCCATTCCCATAGAGCCCTATGGGGCAGAAATGGGAATGGGGAAGGGCAATGGCGGAAGGGGGATTTACCGCCCCACCAACCTTGGAATGGGGCGGTAAATCCCCTTTCCGCCAAGGCGGTGCCGGTAATTTACCGGCATGGTCCAGGGTGCTAATAGCACCCTGGACCACCGCCTTCCGTGTAATGAGGCCCTATGTGTTGGTGGGCTCCTGCCATGTTGAAAAGGGAAGGCCCTTCTATAATATTGTCAATTTCTTCTTCTGTGAAGGATAGCATTTGATTCATGTTGTTAATGGGAAATATGAGTGCCCAATAGGACAAGTACTGTGCATTCCCTTGGTGGGTGTAGAGAGGTGAGGGCCTATAGGTAACGCTGAAGGTCCAGAAGTTGGTAATACAAGTTAAAGGTACCCTATTATAGCATGGTGATATATCTGAGTTTTGGTAACTAGAGGGACAGCCCTAAAACCGTCAGAGCTATGAGCTGAGAATACTAGGTATACAAAAAGGGGGTTTGCTCTGAGGTCTGAATTTCTGTGGTCTACTTATTGACTGCAGTAGGCCTAGACTTATTTTATTAAGTCACATGCATGCAAGAACACTCTAAATATAGTAGTATTTTGGAAATACATGGTCCAACACTATACTGAAAATCACCACGGTCCCGATGACATCTCTGGTGGATAGCAGACTCAGTACCAAACACCAGCAATGCTATCAACTCACTCAACCACAAAGAGGCCTGGTGGATCTTCCAATTGAAAAGCACTACCAATGGACTTAATGAGGAAGAACCCAAAGGCTACCGTAGATAATCATGCTACCAAAATGTCCATGCTCCTGACTACTCTCTATAACCAGAGGACCTCTACTGCCCTGATTAGTTAGGTGTTCCTCTTTTAGGACACATTCACGCCTTGTGTCCTACACTTACTTACGGCCTTCACACGGCCGCAAGAACATCATCCAAGACACTCCATTTGTCCACGCATGCGATACAGGGTAGCATTTTTCAGCACTACGTTACACGCACACTCAGAAGCACCTCCGCTTCGTTTGTGCGCGTACATGCGCAGTTGCATACAAGAACGTACACTACTCTCCCTGAGCATGGGCACTCTGCTCCAATGAAAACAGCTTGCTACAATGTCCTTTTAAACACGGGTCCCTAGCCGCATTTTGCATTTGCGGCTCTACAGGTGAACACATCTCCTGCCCAGGACTTCATTTCCAGGTAACGCCAGACCCAGCCCTATGCATCCCCTTTCCACAGGGCTCCCTCCTGCCATTTCACTAAATTTCGAACATGCTTTCTTTCTTTGCACTCCACAGGATCTTAGCCTTTGGCGACCATTTTTGTGAAACCAACCACATCTTTGGCCCTTCATTCCTCAAACGGATGCCACACTTCCAGCCAGCATCCACTTGCAGTTCCCCTCCAGCTTGAGGACACTGTGATAGCCGACCACAGCCTGTGGTCTTGGCCACACACCAGTTATACAGCAAATCTAAGACCCATCCAACATTGCCGTCCCACAGGTCAGTTCTGTGCATCCCTTACTTTTATCCAAATCGTTTAGGCACTAATAGAGTCCCCCTATCTCTCTTCCAGGGAGACCTATTCCAGGCCCAAGATGAAGGCATCTTGCCGAAACGTCCAAGGACCATCACTCCATACTCAACCTGGTCCTTCCATCCTCCTGATTCAGATCTAGACATCGACCACGTGTTAGGTCACCCTCTAGCCTGGCTACATACAACCTAGTGTTATAAAATTTACTGTTTTCAGCCTGGTTGTTCTGTATTAAGTACCTATACTATACTATCACTTGTCACTATAGGTGGTGGTTACACACTGATATTAAAGCACTACTATGTTTTAAGCAATGAATATCTACAAACCAGTTGCTAATTCAGTTACATTGAGGATCTTGTGAAGACTAAAGACTAACTACCCTTAATGTACTGCACTTTCTAATTTCTATAAAATCAAAAAATTACAAATGCATGACTTTGAAATACATCCAACAGCAAAATAAAATAAAAGCTGTATGATTTACATCTATTATTGCCTGAATTTCTCAATTTCCAAAATACTACTATATTTAGAGTGTTCTTCTATGCATGTGACTTAATAAAATAAGTCTAGGCCTACTGCAGTCAATAAGTAGACCACAGAACTTCAGACCTCAGAGCAAACCCCCTTTTTGTATAACAAGTACATAGTGTCCCTGAAGCAATCTGGATCACACATTTCACTAAAATATATGCTGATCCTTTGACTAGTCCATATCAACAAAAGTAGAAGTAAATACTCCTTTTTACCTTGTTATAGTGAAGGGGGACATATTGTACTTTATTAACACAATGAGCCAATCGAAAGCTCCGGGGCCGATTGGCTTATCCAATAAGATCTTTAAGCAAAATCCGGAAATTTGGTCTGAAATTTTATTTCAAATTTTTCAAAACATTAATTACACACATGTATTACCTCTACATGGAAACATTCAATCATTGTTCCATTGTTTAAGAAAGGAGACTCACAGAAGCCAGGAAGTTACAGACCAATTGCGCTGCTAGACACCCATGGCAAAGTATATTGTCGTATTATACTACAAGAACTTAAAGAGTGGACGAGTCGTGAGCTTAAACGTGACCCTTTTCAATGTGGGTTTGTAAGTGGATTGGGCACGGCTCCAAATATTCTCACACTTAATCTACTCAAAGCTAAATATCTCAACCAGAATCAAAAGCTGTACCTGGCGTTTGTAGATTTTCGAATTGTATTCAATTCTGTTGATCGACAATTACTTTTTGCAAAATTGCAACACTATGGTTGTCCTGCATCCCTCCTTACTTTGGTTAAACGTTTACATTCTGATACTTCTATACAAGTAAGGTTGACACTTGATGGGCTATTATCTGCCAGAATTCCAACGGAGCGCGGATTGAAACAAGGATGCATATTAGCTTCCACATTGTTTAATCTCTTCTTGCTAGTCATAGGTCATAAGTTTGAAGATACTATCTCAGATGCTCCAAAATTCGGAAATCAAAAGATTATGTGGCTGCTCTATGCTGATGACCTGATTTTATTATCATTAACACATACAGGCCTTCAAAATCTTCTGAATAAATTGGATGAGTATGTCATCGAGAATAATTTGATTATAAACCATGGAAAAACTCAAATTGTCGGTTGTCATAAGGCTCGCACTATAAAACTAGTGAATTATCATTGGTCCATGCAGTATAAAGCATTATCGGTTGTTTCTGAATATAAATACCTAGGATTGCCTTTTACTGCCACAAACAGTGATATTATTCAGATTGCAACATTGGAAGCCAAATTGCGGACACTAATTTCGCAAGCCAAGATACTTTTGTATAAATATGGCAAATTAACAACGACCCATATCATGACTTTTTATCCGCAAAAAGTTGTACCGATAATTTCGTATGGACAAGAAACAGTGATTCCAAAAGCTAGAACATATTGGGAATGTTTGGAAGCCAAGTATTGGAAATCCGTACTTGGTCTTCCAAAGTGCACACCTATGCCTCTCCTGCGATATGAAGTGGGTGCCATTTCTCTTTACTCACAAGTACAATGGAAACTGATTAGTCTTTATAGAAAGTGCCTTATAGGAGCAAAGACCCCAAATATTTTGGGAATAGTTGCTAATTATGTACTAACATCATCATCTAGATTTCCGAAGGCCTGGACTAGCTGTGTTCTTGAAACCTTGTGTAATGCAGATATATCAATAACGCTCCTTTTGTCGAACCCGACTAAGGCAAAAATGTATTTATATCGAAATGATTGGATATTTACACGAGCACAAAGTCAACACTGTGTCAATTGCGAAGCAATGATGTTTTCTCACAAGAAATGTCGTACGATGCAATCTTATCTAGTCAAATGCCCTTCAAGATATGTGAGATCACAAATGTTGCATATTCAATTAAATCTGTGTTTAACAAGGCAGGTATTGGTAAGAAGAAAGATGATTCCCGAATATCAAATTGTATGTTGCCATTGTAATGTTCAAATTGAAACCCTTGTGCACCTTGTAATTTATTGTCCAGCGTTGACATCTATTAGGAATTTGTATTTTAGAAAACAGTGTCAATTTCTATGTTATCATTCTGAAGAAGAAATATGGAAATTGTTATTATGTTCAACAAAAACGACTATACAGATAGCATCGGTCCAGTTTGTTAATATTGCTGTCCAATCTGAGCCCCATTAGAGTTAATGGAGCAATTGATATGTGAAATATCTGTTCTGGAATGCAATGTGGTAATCTGCTTAAATTTTATATTTTTTAGTTATCTTTTGTAATTGTAAATTGAAAAAACTGAGTCATGTGATTTTTAGATTTTTTTGGAATGTAATTGTATGAATAAAATGTACAGATATGAATTTGAATAGTAAGAAAATAAGTATTTGAAAGGTTGAATAATGCAGCCAACCAAATAAAAATAATTTTAAAAAAGATATGTAAACACAGTCAGATACTGTGAGTCTGGGTGCAATCGGATGGAGAAGAACGCATTTTTCAAATTAATGACTGTGACGCATGTCGCTTCTGTGGGGATATTGCGCAATACAGTGGCTGGATTTGTTACTATTTGAAACTCCACTTCCACTACATTGTTCAAGGGGTGGAGAACTTGAAAACATCTCTAAGCCTGACTTTCAATTTATTGACTGAGTAAATGGCCGTGTTGCTTGGGGATCCTGATGTTTTTATTGTGCCCTGTCGCCACGATGCGTGAAGTGTGTTATATATACCCTTGTCTGCTTATTGTGACAGTGGGTATTGTCTAACCCAGAGCATCTGTGCCACTTCCTTCCTTCAGTTTTATGCAGACAGCCCCTACTTCCTTTAATAACCCTACGTCATGAGGCCCACTGGCCCATAGTACCTCTGGCACTTTTTTCAAATCATCCTGCAAATGAGCAGATAATGTGCCTGCTATCTGCATCCTCTGGGGAACCTGTCTCTCTTCTACAGTCCCCGAAATGAGATGCATGTCTGAAATACCATCTCCCCCTCCTCTTCGTCCTCTGAAAACAGTAGTTCATCTGTCAAGTCAGTTAGTCTTAATGTCGGGTCAATACATAGGACTGTGCGGCACTCTGTACCCTCCTCGTCTGTCCCATATAAAATTACCATGCACTTCCTTGTGAGTGCTGCCTCTAAATGTATTGTGAGTGTCGTTCCTGGTGCCATTTTGTTTGTGTACTGCTGGTCTAAACAAAAACTCAGTGGTGAATCGAAATACCTTGTCTTTCATTCTGGGTACTGTGAGGGGTCAGAAATGTGAGGCAGGCAACTTTGTGAAGATTTTCCAAAAGATGCTATTTTATTAACTCAAAATGTTGGATAAACACCTCACTATCCCCACCCTGATGAGGATTGCCATGCCTAAAATAAACTAAAGGAAACACTCTAACAAAAGGTTTCTGTCCCTCACACTTGTATATGCAACAGCTCAACATGGTAATATATAGCAGATTCAATTTAACAAATATAACAGTAAGATTCACAGTCTGATAACTGACTCTCCTTATAATCTGGGTGAATTCCCCTTCACCAGATTCAAGCAGGATTCTATTCAACATTTCCAAAAGGATATGGAAATCCTGTCTTGTAATAATGTTCCAGCTCAGTTCTTTTGTTTCCAACTTGACAACACAATTTCCAATACAATTGTTTTTTCCAACTTGAATTCAACCAACAGTTCATAATTATTCAACAAGGGTTTCCTCTTTCCACATGTGACAAAGAGCTCAAAGCAACCTCTTCTCATGAACCAAGAATACTTCCATAGATCATTAGGATCAACACAAATGTATTTGTCAGGATATATCTGCAACAGTTCACAAAACACTTATTTTAACAATTGTAGATGATTCTGCAGCAGTTCATACAACACTTGCATCAGTGTTATTGATTTGTCAGGATGAGTCTGGAACAGTTCACAAAAACATCTTAGTGGTTCTGCCACTTCTTCTTCATTTAAGACATTTAAGCACACCACAGTACTTTGATGACTTACACCTGGTCCACTTGCATGGCCTACTATTACAAAGACCTCTGCCCTGGTGCACTCTCCTGCCAGTACAGAATGAAACTACTAACTACAAGTACGTCTGTTGTTCTGTGGTTAGCTTCCAACAAGTTAGCAATGTATTTTGCTTCACAGCATCAAGTTGAAGTATTTCTACTGGGAAAACAAGAAACACATTGTTGCTGTTTGTTACACACTTGTGATTGCCACACACAATGCAGGCTATGCTCCATTCCTCTTTAATACCTTCTGTCAGAAGGGCAGCCCTCCTGCCTCTCTTGTTTCCCCACTTCTGCATCAACTAAATGCTGACAATGGTTCCAGATCACTCTTATACTTCTTTGGCTTTGGCAATGTAGGTTTAAGTCAATTCCTCCTATGACCTTCTTTACACAAGGGCAATATGTTTTACAAACCCATATATTCTTAATTGCACTTTCTTGGCTTTGCCAATGTTGGTTCTTTATAACTTGCCTTGAAATGAATCTCTTTTGGCTTTGGCCATAGTTGTTTGTATTGGTTTCTCTGGTTATTGCCCTTTCTTGTGGTTGACCTTTAATCTGATCCACATAGATACAATCTCACCCTTCTGGTCTGATATTTAAGTTCTTGTTCTGCCACTTGCTCCTTTTTGAGTCAGCTTGGTTTGCAATAGAATAATTAGTCTGCTTTATATTAGTTCAGTATTCAAAAAAATGTTTATTTCTACACTTTACTCTGTTTATATTATTCTGTGCTTAAGGCCCCTGGACTTGGATAGTGGATGGTTATTGTCATGATGCCTACCTCTAAGGAGCCAGGCCGGGCCCAGCAACCCCAGAGGCAGACATCATTTTCCCCAGGGAAGTCTCAGCGGGCCCAAGTCGGGGCCCTTTGGACTCAGTCCTGGCGCCTTAGGCGCCAGGCTCATAGCGGACCCCAGTCCTGGCGCCTTAGGCGCCAGGCTCATAGAAGAGGATATGTGTTTAAGTGCTTGGGTGCACACTTACCTGATGCAGACCTTGCTGCTTCATCCAGGCCCTCTTGAGGCCTGAATGGGACTACTTAACTTGTAGGACTACTTCACCACCCGGGTGTGGTCGGGGAAGGATACATACCTGATTGGTGGAAGGATACATACCAGGAACTTCTTCCAAGGCTATTTAAACCCCACCCGAACAGCCACACATGCTTCGCGTTGTTCTGCACCTAGCAGCTGGACGCTCTCCGTGTCAGCTCCAGCATCCTGACTTCAGCCACGCCTGCCAGCACCCTGGAACACCTGCAAGGGGAGAAAGGAAGAGAATAGGAGAAGAAAAGCCCTTACCTGCTAAATCTGCATCCCGGAGTCATTTCTCCAACGGCCCTGAAAAGGAAGACATCATTTTAAAGGCATTTCGTTTCGATCGCTGCAGCGCTGCATTTTACTCACCTTTGCAAGGCGCTTCCATCTTCAGCAGCGATCTTCCGGATTCAGCTACGCCCCGGCGCCTAGAGGAAAAAAGACAAGAACAAAGGTGAGAGGGAGAAAAGGAATAAGGAAAGCTCAGTTTCCTTTTAAGTCTTACCTGTTGGATTATTCCCACTGCATTTCGGGTCCTGCCGCTTCCTGGCATCTCCGGACCCCGGCCCCTATGGGGAAAAAAGACAAAGACATTGAATGAGCGAATGCAAAGACATTACCTGAGCGCTCATCCAGAACTGTTTCACTTCGGGTCGGCGCCATATCTCCGGCACTCCGAACCCCGGCCCCTAAGGGGAAAAAGACATAAGCATTAGCGCTTGCTGCAATTAGACAACGAACATTATTATTAAGCTTGAACTTTTGAACATAACTTTTACAGCGCCTTACCTGAACAGTCAAGCTTACCTGAACTCCCATCAATCCTCAATCCAGTGAAGTAACTGGGTTTCAACGCGCCCCTGCATCAGAAGCAGGATGGAGAGCTCATCCTTCCAAACCCTAAGGTGAGGCTTCACGGGGAATCGTGGAGGAGGTATCGTGGAGGGTTGGAAGGGAGTGGGAGGCTTGAGCATTGTTCCACAGTTGGTAATACTCCCTTTTCACGCACAGGAGGGTATCCAACGAGCCAGGGAAGCCAGAATAGAGGGGCCCTTCCTGTCCATCTTCAGAGTTCTGCGCCTTCGACGCCGCGCCTCTGTGGGAACCAGGTGAGTGTTACAGAACGCGAAGCCTTACCACAATTTCCCACCTGGGCGCTATGGAGACTTCCGAGACAGATCAGCTGGCCCATCTTTTAGGGGAATTACGGGCAGAAGTGCACTCAGCCCGCCAGGAGACTAATGCTCTCAGAAGGGAACTAATCCTATCCAAGGAAAGAACTGATGATCTGGCCAAAAGGTTATTGCAGGGCCAGGCAGAGCACACTCCTTTACCTGTTTCCGGAGATATTTCTACAACAATGGGTTCGAATAACCCGGTACAAATCAATCTACCTGGACACATGCCTTTGGCCCCGCCGGAACGTTTTGCGGGGGATCCCAAGAAATATGCCGTTTTTATGAACCAATGCCGTTTACACTTTTTATGCAGGCCCGGGGCCTTCCCCAACGACCAGACCAAAGTAGCCTTTGTACTATCTTACCTCAGTGGCTGTGCTGCCGATTGGTCTATTCCATTGGTAAATCAGGATGATCCCATTCTCCGGGATTTCCAGGGCTTCCAGGCCAGCATGGAAAGATTGTTCGCTCGACACTCGCAGGGACAGGCCCTTGACAACGAACTGCTATCCTTACGACAAGGTAATCAGGATCTTTTGTCCTATATCGCCACCTTTAATAGACTAGTTGTGGAAACCGGATGGCCTGAAAATAAAAGGATCACATTGTTTCATCGAGGCCTGCGCGGAGAGCTTAAAGATGTTATAGCTCAGATAGTAGATCCACCCCAGGCCTGCGCAGACTACATAGACTTAGTGGTTCAACTTGATCACAGACTTCAAAATAGAAAAGCAGATCGGCTCAAGTATGAAACCAGAGTACCTATCAAAACCCACGTTAACTCCAAGAGTACTGACGTTTCCGGACCTATGCAAATTGGCAGTGTTAAAGGACCATTAACGCAGAAGGAACGAGAGAGAAGGCGACAAATGCAACTTTGTCTGTATTGCGGAACTTCCGGTCACTTTCTTCAAAGTTGTCCAGTTAAACCACCCAAGAAGGTGGTTGGAGCCACTGATAACGAGTTATTGACACCTGGTTCGGGAAACGACCTAGCCCGACAAGCGTAGGGGTCCGCTTGCCGAGCTTGAAAACAAACTCTTTGACCTCGCATTTTGTCATGCCAATGGTGCTTGTGAACCCAAAACAGCCTCAGCAGTTGCATGCTATAAAAGCATACATAGACAGTGGAGCTATTGGAAATTACATAGACCATGAATTGGCTTCCAGGATTAAGCTTCCTCTCCGCCCGAAAGTAACCCAAGATGTAATTACTACAGTTGATGGAACCGAAATAGCCTCAGGGCCTGTAACGCATTCCACAGTTGAAATCACTCTGGTGGGTCAGGACGGACATCGGGAAGCAATCGTGTTTGATATGATCAAGGCCCCACAATTTCAAGTACTTCTTGGAATCCCTTGGTTAGAAACACATAATCCGAGAATAGACTGGCGAGCAAAGAAGATAACTTTTCCTGATTGTGAACCAACCTGTTACCCAAGGAATCCAGCTATGGGTCTAGCCTCTGTAACTTCCACCCCTGTACAGCTACCATCTGAATACCAAGAATTCCAAGACGTTTTTCAGAAAGAGCAGGCTAACACCTTACCTCCCCATCGATCTTACGATTGCCAAATCGACTTGGTACCCAATGCACAACTACCTTGTAGTAGGATTTATGCTCTTACTGAACCTGAGAACCTGCATTTGCGCCAGTATTTGGATCAATACCTGGCCAATGGTTTCATTCGCCCATCAAAGTCACCAGTCTCTTCAGCTTTGTTCTTCGTACCTAAAAAGGAAGGAGACCTTAGGGCCTGTATTGACTACCGCACCCTAAATCAGATAACGATTAAGAATCGTTTCCCTTTGCCCCTGATACCTGAGCTTATCGACCAAGTAAAAGATGCTCGTGTGTACACCAAGCTAGATCTCCGAGGAGCTTACCACCTGGTACGTATAAAAGAGGGCGACGAGTGGAAGACTGCATTCCGCACCAAATTTGGGCTCTTCGAATATCAAGTAATGCCCTTCGGTTTGTGCAACGCACCTGCCGCCTTTCAGTACTTCATGAATGATGTTCTTCGGGAACTTATCGATGTTTGTGTCATCGTTTATATTGACGACATCCTGGTGTATTCCTCCTCAGAATCTGATCACAGAAACCATGTTAGGGCAGTTCTTGAGAAATTGCGCCAGCACAAATTATTTGCCAAGCTCGAAAAATGCGTTTTTCATACCACAGAAGTGGAGTTTCTCGGATTCATCCTGACACCTCAAGGAATCCGAATGGACTCGCGGAAAGTGGACGCCATTCTCAAATGGCCATCTCCTAGCTCTGTGAAGGGAGTGCAAAGCATGCTTGGCTTTGCCAATTTCTATCGAAGGTTCATCCCGGAATTTTCTCGAACTGTTCAACCCATCACAGCTCTCCTAAAGAAAAATAAACGCTTTGAATGGACTCTTGAGGCTGAACAAGCCTTTCAGGACCTGAAAACCAAATTCACCTCTGCACCTGTATTGAAGCACCCGCGCCCAGATCTCCCTTACATCGTGGAAACCGATGCATCCAGTTCGGCCATGGGAGCTGTCCTGTCGCAAAGAGACCCAGAAACTAACCAACTACACCCTGTAGCCTTTTGGTCCAGAAAATTCTCTCCACCTGAACTCAATTACGCAATTACCGACAAAGAACTACTGGCTATTAAATCAGCTTTCAAGGCTTGGCGTCACTATCTTCTCGGTGCAAGACACACCATCACCGTAATTACGGACCACAGAAATTTGCAGTATTTAAAGACGGCCAAAGCTCAATCTTCGCGACAACTCCGATGGGCTTTATTCTTTGCGGAATTTGATTTTGTAATTACCTATCGCCCTGGCTGCAAGAATGGTAAGGCAGATGCCTTATCCCGGATAGGCATGGAAGAACCCAATTCGAGTTTAGAACCTGTGCCAATCATACCGGAACAAAGAATTCTGGGCTTGACTTCATTGCAAACCATTGAGGACATCCAAGCTCAAGTAAAACAGCTTTTTGACTCTTCTGCCTTACTGGAATGGAGTCAAAAGGGTCCTCACTACACCGTTAAGGATGATTTACCCTACTTCCAAGAGCGGTTATTTCTGCCAAGTAAAGAATTGCAGGAACTTGTCATTACCCGTCATCATGAATCATTAATGGAAGGACACCCCGGTATCGCGAAAACAGAAGAAAAAATCAAACGCCACTTCTGGTGGCCTTCTTGGAGAAAAGACATAAAGTCATTTGTGTTGTCTTGCGGAATCTGTGCCCAAAATAAGAGTCAAAAGAAAAGGCCAGCCGGCCTACTTCAACCTTTGGACATTACACCAGCACCTTGGCACACCTTGTCAATGGACTTTATAACTGACCTGCCTCTTTGTGGTGGTTACAACACGATTCTCGTAATAGTGGATCTATTCTCCAAAATGGCCCATTTTATCCCTTTAAAAGGATTGCCGTCAGCTTCCACCTTGGCCAAGGAATTTATGGAAAATATAGTGCGGTTACATGGTTTCCCTTCCATATTAGTCTCAGACCGTGGAAGTCAATTTATCTCCCACTTTTGGAAGAAATGTTGCCAACTAGCACAAATAGACGTGCGGTTATCCACCAGCCACCACCCCCAGACCGACGGACAAACCAAGAGAACCAATCAGACTCTCGAGCAATATCTGCGGTGCATGTTACACCAATCCGAGTTGAATTGGAAGGACATCCTTTGGATTGCAGAATATGCATACAACAATTCAGTGCATTCTGGAACCGGACAGACTCCTTTTTATACCCTGTATGGTCACCATCCTCGGACCTCTGACCTAGATCCACCTCTGACCCTGGAGATGCCTGCAGTAAATCACCTACATTCCACAATAACCCAAGCCTTCAAAGAAGCTACAACCCACTTACAGCAAGCCAAGAAAAAGTATAAAGAAAACGCTGATTTGCACCGAAGTAAAACTCCTCCTTACCAAGTAGGAGATCAGGTATGGCTAGCAACTAAACATCTACCCCTCAAGGGTCAGCGAACTTTTAATCCCAGATTCATTGGGCCTTACCCCATCAAAGCTATTATCAACCCAGTGGCCTTTAAACTTGATTTACCATCCAACATGCGGATTCATCCCGTTTTTCACGCATCTCTTCTAAAACCAGTACAACCTGGAACCAGACTGTCTGAGCCCCCAGGCCCTGTCCAAATTGATGGAGAATTAGAATTCGAAGTGAAAGACATTTTAGATTCCAAGATAGTTAAGTCGAAACTCTTCTATCTTGTTGATTGGAAAGGATATGGACCTCAGGAAAGATCTTGGGAACCCAGTAACTATGTTCACGCACCACGATTAATTCAAAGATTCCATCGAAGATTCCCGCACAAACCAAAACCCCCCGAGGAAAAGACCTTGGGAGGGGCCTTGAGGGGGGGTACTGTCATGATGCCTACCTCTAAGGAGCCAGGCCGGGCCCAGCAACCCCAGAGGCAGACATCATTTTCCCCAGGGAAGTCTCAGCGGGCCCAAGTCGGGGCCCTTTGGACTCAGTCCTGGCTCCTTAGGCGCCAGGCTCATAGCGGACCCCAGTCCTGGCGCCTTAGGCGCCAGGCTCATAGAAGAGGATATGTGTTTAAGTGCTTGGGTGCACACTTACCTGATGCAGACCTTGCTGCTTCATCCAGGCCCTCTTGAGGCCTGAATGGGACTACTTAACCTGTAGGACTACTTCACCACCCGGGTGTGGTCGGGGAAGGATACATACCTGATTGGTGGAAGGATACATACCAGGAACTTCTTCCAAGGCTATTTAAACCCCACCCGAACAGCCACACATGCTTCGCGTTGTTCTGCACCTAGCAGCTGGACGCTCACCGTGTCAGCTCCAGCATCCTGACTTCAGCCACGCCTGCCAGCACCCTGGAACACCTGCAAGGGGAGAAAGGAAGAGAATAGGAGAAGAAAAGCCCTTACCTGCTAAATCTGCATCCCGGAGTCATTTCTCCAACGGCCCTGAAAAGGAAGACATCATTTTAAAGGCATTTCGTTTCGATCGCTGCAGCGCTGCATTTTACTCACCTTTGCAAGGCGCTTCCATCTTCAGCAGCGATCTTCCGGATTCAGCTACGCCCCGGCGCCTAGAGGAAAAAAGACAAGAACAAAGGTGAGAGGGAGAAAAGGAATAAGGAAAGCTCAGTTTCCTTTTAAGTCTTACCTGTTGGTTTATTCCCACTGCATTTCGGGTCCTGCCGCTTCCTGGCATCTCCGGACCCCGGCCCCTATGGGGAAAAAAGACAAAGACATTGAATGAGCGAATGCAAAGACATTACCTGAGCGCTCATCCAGAACTGTTTCACTTCGGGTCGGCGCCATATCTCCGGCACTCCGAACCCCGGCCCCTAAGGGGAAAAAGACATAAGCATTAGCGCTTGCTGTAATTAGACAACGAACATTATTATTAAGCTTGAACTTTTGAACAGAACTTTTACAGCGCCTTACCTGAACAGTCAAGCTTACCTGAACTCCCATCAATCCTCAATCCAGTGAAGTAACTGGGTTTCAACGCGCCCCTGCATCAGAAGCAGGATGGAGAGCTCATCCTTCCAAACCCTAAGGTGAGGCTTCACGGGGAATCGTGGAGGAGGTATCGTGGAGGGTTGGAAGGGAGTGGGAGGCTTGAGCATTGTTCCACAGTTGGTAATACTCCCTTTTCACGCACAGGAGGGTATCCAATGAGCCAGGGAAGCCAGAATAGAGGGGCCCTTCCTGTCCATCTTCAGAGTTCTGCGCCTTCGACGCCGCGCCTCCGTGGGAACCAGGTGAGCGTTACAGTTATGCAGGGCTCTGGTGTCACAATCTACTAGTGAACTCACTGTGTCCGGCATGCACGTCCATTCACCTTGCTGTCTCCAGGTCTTCTGCTTCTGCTTTCCAGCGTGGCCTGCAAACCTCGGCTTCCTGCGGCCCATGCCAGTCGATAGAGGCGCTCCCCTCGCTCTGACGGATCTCCGGTGCTCGCCTGTCACAAGGGCTCGACTGACAATGGAGAAAGCTTTTAAATTGTGCGCTTCCCACTCCGCAACCTCTGCAGCTGCGGTCCTCAGGGGGAAAGTCATCAATCCCAACGCTTCCCACTGCGCAACCTCTGCAATCAAGCTCTCGGATAGAGGGGGCTCTCCCTGGACCGGCATCCTTTCGGCATATGACGGGGGTCCCAGCATCTCTGCTTTCCTCTATCGTCTGCTTCTGCTCAACTGCTCCACCTCTTGCCGCTAGTTTTCTTATCTATGGCCTGCACCTGAGGGGGGCTTTTATACCTCCCAGTCTCCCTCAGGTGTGAGCCATTACCACTAATAGGCTGCACTTTGCAGTGTTGTGCCTCTGCAGACCTCATCTTCGTCCAAGTACTTTGGGTATTGTGGGACTTGGAGTACACGATGTAAAAATCAGCTTTTCTAATGGGAATATCAAAACTCTCTCCTTAATGTCATATTTAATTTGCTAATTACTCCCTAATACGTTGATGGGCGTGTCTTTTGAATACAACAGGGTCACTACTATTTGATGTGCGTCTATTTAAAACAAACGTCTTCTGTAATAGGAACCGACACAACAGCCCCAGAAAATCCCTGTGTATCCATTACTTTGTCCGACAAGAGAAATACACCCTCCTTAATGCAGGATTTGGTGGATCCTGTGCCAATCAAAAATGAGAAATCTTTTTGTCCAATCCTCACTGCTACGTTGAGTTCCTCTTTGGGGTCTTCAGTTAATGAAAGGATCAGGCACACATGTGTCTTCTGTGGGCTGGCCTATTGGGTGTTTGGGAAAGGGTTACTCCTGAGTACTGTCCCTCCCGTGTAGTGTGGAACTATGTTCTGGGCTAACAATGTGCTGTTCCCCTGTGTGCACATATGTGATTGAGCCTGTAATGCGTTCTGTGGTACTGTCAGTTGCTGTTGAGTTTTTGTCTCTGGTGTCTGCGCAACCATTGGCAGGTTGAACAGTCTGTGTGAAGAGCACCTGTACCTGCTGTGATGCAGAAGACATGAAGAAACAGTGGAATGACTTAAAGGCAAGAGTATGTAGCCTGTTTTCCATCCACCGGAGGGAGACGGCTGCCACTGGTGGCGAAAGTATAGAACCACTCCAGCTCGCCCCTTCGGAGGAAATGGTCAGTGGCATCCTCCACATGGTCGGCATAGAGGACTTGGGCTCACCAGAGATTGGAGCCAGCAGCCAGGGGGAATCTGGTGGGTACCTAAGTGAATGATGGGCCTATTGCTCAACAACCATGATGGCATATGCACATACATCTAGAATGATATACCCTGCACTCCTGTTGTAAGAATGACATTCCAATAGTTTCAAATTAGTGAAGTAAATGAGTATTTTGTAACAGTGTAATCTTATTTCAGGTGCAGAGGAGAAAAGGTCAACCCTGGCATATGGGTTGAAAAAACGAATACAGTACTAGTTGTGGAACTCCCGTCCTATGCACACTATCATAGGCATAAAGCCAACCTTTTTAGAAGAAAGGTAGGAAAGTCATACTATTTGACCAGTGAATTCAATTAGATTAGATATTTCAATCTTTGTTAATTGATTGTTGCTTAACACAATATACGCTTTAAGATATCACTTTTTCATTGAGTATTTATTCATGAGGCCCAAAGCGTTCAAGATTTTCTTTTCATCAGGGGCATAGATCACATCCTTTCTATAAAAAACATCAAATAATGTATTTTTAGTGTAATAGTCCAAGATTGTCTGTCTTCTTAATAAGACACATTTTCAATCGATCACACTTCCGTACTTGTGATTCATAACCAATTTCCATATTACATGCACTGCCTTTGTTGGAGTCATAATGATTTCCAATGTCATACAGTGATTACTTATCACTATTACTGGTTGTTAGAATTGTCCTAGTCTAAAGATCCTATTCAATCAATTACGATCATCTGTGCATCAGTGGCATAATTGTATTAACAAAATATCATACATTAGCTTGGTCGCTACTAGTTGCAGTACTTATGATGTTAGCCGACCTTAGTTCCTTAATCCAGTAAACAAGATGCTGCCTCTATTTTCCTCTTTGACGTCCCACTCGCTAAGTAATTCTTATCTGTGATGGCATGAATGGTACATGAATGTCTAATGTGTTTTTAGGATTCAAGGTTTAAGACCTCAATAACAATGTAATTGTAGATAACATGTGAAATCAGGCTTACCCCAAGGACTTGTATCTTAATTCCCGCTGTTTGTAAAAGTGTTGGGGATTCCCAGGATTTCCGCAAACTGATGGGCTCTAGAGATAAAGATTTTATGGATTTAGAATGTAGTACTCCAATTGTTAGTTTCCTCCTGATTACCAGTCCAATACCTATGGGGATATACTCACTCAAAGTCTATTCTTCTGTATGAAGAGTCAATGCCATCCTCTTGCCGGTATTCAGCAAAAATATTTCTAAAAATGGCTGCTTTAAATAGAAACATGATGGCAACGTGATGACGTCATCACGTATGCCGTTTGTGACGTCATTCATGTAAACAAAGTATCATCACTGCTTGAACAGCGCTAACATTATCAGTGTGAATGTGAAATGCTCCAAGTTTAATAAAATTCCTAAAATAGAATAATATTTGGGGCCTCATTATGGGTCCAGCAGTAACCCTGCCGGCGCTACCGGCGGGTTGCTGCCGGACCCATAAATAATTACTGGCACCTGACTTGCAGTGCCACTGTGCTATTCCAAGTCCGGTGGC
Source organism: Ambystoma mexicanum (assembly GCF_040938575.1). Taxonomy (NCBI): domain Eukaryota; kingdom Metazoa; phylum Chordata; class Amphibia; order Caudata; family Ambystomatidae; genus Ambystoma; species Ambystoma mexicanum. The sequence goes on from NC_090941.1 coordinate 407,070,873, forward strand.
CGGGAAGTCAGGCGCCAGTAATTTTGTTAGTCCCCATTCCCATGGAGTCACACAGGACTCCATGGGAATGGAGACACAGGAACACCTGCACCGTTAACAACGGTGCCGGTTCCCCCATGAAAACTCTGCAGACGGGTGCCATCCCGCCCAGCAGGTCTGGCCCGGGCGGGCACGACAGCACCCACCTGCAGAGTTGTAGTGTGCCGGTCTGGAAACAACAGTGCTGGTAGGCTTTCCGGCACCGTTGTTTCCGGACTGGCACAATTGTAATGAGGACCATAGTCTCTTATATGTAAATTGGGTATGGAAAAAAGGGGGCTTGTGTTATAATGTAGAGTGCTAGATAATTCCATTGAGAACGTTCTGCTTCCCGAGTTCTGGAAGTGCTCCGAGGCTAGCAAAGAAGAACGTTATGATATGAGGCCTTTTGATGGAGGTTGCCTGCCAGGGACTTCCTTATTATAAATTACTTAATGAATCATCACATGTCCGATTATTGTTATTGATCAAGGAAATACTTCAAATGGCGACGAGGAGCTGTCATTTAGCAGAAGGAAGTCCCCTGATGTGTGTATGCAAGGGCCAGTAGTAAGTTCGGGCTGACTACGGAACGAAGACAGCTGAACCCACACGAGCGGCATGATCAATGAGACAAGCAAGGTCAGAAATAATGATGCGTTTTGGTAATGAAACTGAGATATTTACCAGGAATGGTCATCTAAAGTAAACGTGCGTCATTTGAAAGTGTACGCGAGCCAGCAACTGAAGTGTGTGGCCAGAGCGTGCTGTACGGCAGCGCATCATTGCTAAGTAGGAGCCAAGACAAGTTAGTTTAAAGTAAAGGACCCAGGTACGTGCATTACGTGCCTCCTTTTTTATTTTTATTTTTTTGCAAAAGACTTTGATGCCATAGTAACGGCAAACGCTGCGGACGATGCGTTTCAGCGTAACTACGCTTTAAGGAAAAAACAAAAAAAAAAACAAACTGGCGGCACGTGAGATGCTGCTGTTGTGACATGTTTCGATGAAACCAGAACATTTCATAATAAACGTAAGAGTGCAGGAATAAGCCACACAAGCTGCTGTTTCAAGGTAGCAATAAAAAAAAAAGAAACTGGATGTAGAGAGAAGTTAACACGAAACAATGGAAAGAACACAAGTGAAAGTGAGAGTAATTCCATATGTTGAATCAATCTGAATAAATTCCTTTGGTGAATGCAGTCACATACAAAAGCTCTGAACACAGTGGGTGCCCACCAACAGTGATAAGGCGATTCCACTTAGTAATTGCAAGCACGTGGTCCACAAGATTACATGTCACAGTCTATAGGAAAAAAAGGGGATTGACAAAAGTAAAGATTTATCCACCATGCAGAATATTGTGGCTCCAGTGAAATTGTTGGCACTACCTGGCAATCCTGTGTGTCCCTGGGAACAGTGGCTGGATAACTTTCAAGTTTACTTGAGGGCAATTGCTGGAGCTAAGTACAATGATGACATGAAGGAGGCCATGTTGCTAAATTGTATAGGGGCAGAAGCTCTGAGAATATTTAGGACTTTACCAGAACCTGGTGACACGGAGGAAGGGTCTGGGGATTCAGCCACTAGTGCAAGGAAATATGAGACTGCACTGTTGGAATTGAACAAGCACTTTGGCAATAAGACGAATATTGTACTCGAACGGTACAGATTCCTTTCTAGAAAGCAGAACAAGAATGAATCAGTAGATGATTACATCGCAGCTTTAAGAGGTCTCATATCGACATGTGAATTCACGGGTGTGGCAGATGAGTATTTGAGAGACCAACTGGTTTTGTACGTAGCGGATAGTCGAATTCAACAACGACTATGGCAGGCGAAGAATCCGAGTTTAGAACAATTGAAATAGCGAGGACATTTGAACTGGGAGAGAAGTGCATGAAGGAGCTCCATAATAAACCTGAATGTGTTCACATAAAATCTGTGCAAGACACAAGCGAAGGAAACCCCAGTAGAGACGAGGAGGCCTTGATTGCCATGGTGGAAAGGATGGCGAAGTCTGATTTTGGCACGAACTTCAGACAAAACAAGGAGGGGCTCCAGAGACCACAAGGCAAGTGTTTTAAATGTGGTTGGTCCAGACATGCAAATACAGAAAAAGATTGCCCGGCTCACTCCGCTGAATGTTACAGATTTGGACAAGTGGGCCATTTTGGAAAATTTTGTCGAAATGTTAGGGGAAGAGGCAGATTCAATCCACGCTACAATGCCACAAGAAATAACAATCACTTTGGAAGAGGAGCCACGACAAGTGTGAGGGCATTGGAAGAGATGGTTGGGTCGAACGACTTGGTGGCGATCACTAGTGGCTTTGAGGATGAAGTGCATATATTAGCACTCACTCCAGCTGGAGGCACAGTTGGTCCGTGGGTGCCCATGGCCATTAATGGTATAACACTACCGGTGATGGTCAATACAGGATCTCCATATACTATGGTGGACATGAATACCTATCTGAATGTATTAAAGAAGGACATGAACGACCTACAGATGACTAGAATCAGGGCTACAGGATATGGCAAAACACCCATTGATATCGTAGGGTATACCTGGGTGTATTTGGACTTTGAAGGGAGGAAAACATACTGTAAATTATATGTAGCAAAGGATGGCTTTTCAATAGTTGGATGGTGGGAACAAGCATCATTAAAGATCGGAATACACCCTGGTGAGAATGTACCAATTATGAGCATAATGAATAATAGCTGTGATTCTGCTGAGAATTTAGCGAGGAGCTTTCCCAAAGTTGTCAACGACAATATTGGTGTTCTGAAGGGATTCAAGCATCGTATAATACTTAAGAGAGGTGCAAAGCCAGTAGTGCACAGAGTAAGAAACATTCCGATTGGTACTCGAGAAGCTCTACAGAGAGAACTAGAGAAGCTATGCTTACAAGACATAATTGAACCGATAGAGAGCTCTGAGTGGCTGTCTCCAAATGTTATAGTGAGGAAACCAGAAGGAGCGATTAGAATGTGTGTGGACCTAAGAGATCTTAACAACAACATTTGGGTTGATCGCCACCCATTACCCAATATTGGAGAAATGCTTACCACCATGGAACCAGCAAAGTTTTTCTCCACGTTAGATTTATCATCTGCATATCATCAGGTTGTATTAGAAGATGAGTCCAGACATCTCACATCTTTCATAACTCCTTTGGGGGCTTTTCGATACAAGAGGATGCCATTCGGCTTAGCATCGGCAGCCGCCGTCTTTCAGAGACTGATGCAACATCTCTTCAGTGGCTTAAACGGTATACATTATTTTCAGGACGACGTACTAGTGTCTGCCATGATGGAAGAAGACCATGACGCCAAACTGTTGGGAGTGTTACAAATTATACAACAGAAAGGATTAACTCTAAAGATTGAGAAATGCTGGATAAAAAAAAAGAGGTAACATATTTGTGTCACTGCATCCATGAAGAAGGTATAGGACCTAAGGAAGCTCTTGTAAATAACATTCTTAAACTTCCTGATCCTGTTGACAAGGATCAACTCCGGAGTTTATTGGGTCTCACTGAATATTATTCCAAGTTTGTGGACCATTATGCGGATAGAACTTGTCAAATGAGAAGATTGATGACCAAAAGCACAAAGTTTGAATGGTCTGAGGAATGCAAAAAGGAATTGGACACAATAAAAGAACTGGTCAACAAAGTACCTGCCCTTAAAATGTTCAATTGTGGGGCCAAGACTATGATATTGGTGGATGCAAGTAATGAGGGATTGGGAGGTGTCCTTGAACAACTTCAGAACGGTTTTGTGGTCCCAATCGCCTTTGCCTCTAGGACTCTAAAGGGGGCGGAAAAGAACTACTCAACTACTGAGAAGGAGGCGTTAGCCGTCAAATGGATTTTAGAGCACTTCAAGGGGCTGATTTGGGGAATTCCGAATGAATTTAAGACGGATCACAAACCACTTATTCATTATTAAATCCAAAGAATCCTCATTTAACGTCCCCACGTATCAGGAGATGGATATTAATTATTATGCAATATAATGTGGTCATAAAGTACACTCCTAGCAGAACAAACATAGTTGCTGATTGTTTTTCCAGCTTGCCGTGTGTCGGCGAAGGTGATGATCAATTAAGTGGTGAAAATCTGGTAGAAGATCAAGACTTAGATTCCATTATTGCGCAGATACATCCTGGTTTTGGAAGAAATGAATGGATTGCTGCCACAGACCAGGATCCAGAACAGAAGCAATTGAGGAAAGCAGTTGAAAGTGGCTGGAAAGATGTTCATACTGAAATTAAGTGCTGGGAGAAGATTAAAGATGAAATGTCATATGATGAGGCATGCGTCTATCGAGGAGATCGTATTGTTCCTCCTGCAGCACTATGAAAGAGGATCATGGATATTGCCCATGAAGGACATGTAGGCAGGAGTTTGACAAAGAGAAGTGTCAGAGAGACATATTGGTGGCCCAACATGTGGGGCAAATTAGAATCATTAGTAAAGGAGTGCTCAGCCTGTGCGGTGAGTGACAAGGGCAAGTTAACTAGAGTTACACCGCTACAACCAATAACTGTACCAGATTTGGTTTGGACAAAGCTGGCCATCGATATAGCTGGTCACTATGAAGTACTAAAGCCACTAAAAATATATCTAATTGTGTTGGTTGATTATACGTCAAAATGGGTGGAGTGTGGAATCATCGAGAAATCTGTTTCTGCCCTGAAAGTTACAAAGTTTTTGGAAGAGATTTTTAGTAGAGAGGGAGATCCACAGGAGTTAATATCTGACAATGGAGCTCAGTTCATGTCACAAGAGGTAAAGTGCTTTTTAAAAAAACGAGCCATCAAACACAACACCACAGCTTTGTACCATCCCAAAAGTAATGGGTTAGTGGAGAGGATGAATTGTTTCATAAAAGAAGCAATCCAGTTGGCCGTAGCAAATAATTTGCCATGGAAAGATACACTCAAGGAAGCACTAAATACTTACAAAGTCACTCCAGATTCTGTGACAGAGGTGGATCCTTTCACTTTGATGAGAGGGAGAATTGCCAACAACAGGCTTAGAACCGCCTGGATAACTATGAAGAAGAGCAAGAATATTGACATGGATGAAATTATAAAGAGAGTCAAGATGAGACAAGAAATATTATGATGAACAAAAGCATGTGAAAGAGAGTAAGATTGAAAGTGGAGACTGGGTTAGAGTAAGGGAACCCAGAAGAATTTTGAAAGGGGAATCCAAATTCCGATCTCCGCAGAGAGTGGCCAAATGTTCCAAGAAATCAGTAATTTTGGAAGATGGTAACAGGTGGTCATGTAATGACATCATATTCGTGGGGGAAAATGAGATGAGGAATGGTGTTGATCAGCCTGTTGGGATGAAGAGAGAGAGATTCAATCAAACAAGAGACATTGATGATAATAACATCTTTGATATGTCCAGACAAGCTAGAGATCATGGAGATGACTTTGGCTTGAAGGGAAGAATTATAAAAATCCATGTGGAAACAATAAATACTCGTCTAGATCTAGAAGAGTTATACATAATTTCAAGAAGGATTGTATTTATTACTAAGACTGTAACTCTTGCACCAATTCATACTAGAACTGCATTATACTGGGCATATTGTGGATCCTCTGCGTGTATCCTTTTTATACATATATAAAGGGAAGTAAATGGGAGTTTAAAAAATACTGTTGGAAATGTATAAACCTGTACATAGTTTTCTTCCTGATTTATGGTCACTTAGTTCATGTCTAGTTTCTTTGTACATAGTTGTGGAGATTACATTTTCCTAAATTTTTGGGAAGGGAGATGTTATAATGTAGACTGCTAGATAATTCCATTGAGAACGTTCTGCTTCCCCAGTTCTGGAATTGCTCCGGGGCTAGTGAAGCAGAACGTTATGATATGAGGCCTTTTGATGGAGGTTGCCTGCCAGGGACTTCCTTATAATAAATTACTTAATGAATCATCACATGTCTGATCATTGTTATTGATCAAGGAAATACTTCAGCTTGGAGGTAAGATATATTATCTGAACATCTCTGACTGTGGTTGGCTAAGATAAATAGTGAAACAATGGGTTGTCTTAATTAAGGGATCAAGTAACAATGATATATGTAACATTTGTAAATAAAGATGTAAGGAACGATGTGTTAAGTTGCCTAAGGTTAAAGCGAGGTCTCATACATGGAAACACTGTGAGAATAGGCTGCATCTGACCATCTACATATAAAATCTATGATTAATTAATTTCCATTGTGTGTGTTAAAGAGATTGCGGCTTGCCTGAAGGTTAAATGTGAAGACTCAGTAATTTAAGATCAAGCATAGCGAAAAGTATATCAAGAAAACTATATAGGGTTATACATCATCTATGTTAAAACAACTTCCATAGTTAACAAGGTGGGCTCACGAAAGTCAAAATAAGGCTTGCCTTCTCCCAAGCTCACATTCTTGGTCAAACAATTTAGAAATTATATATTGATATGAGATCAAATGTTATATATCCATACACAATGGAATCCTGAATGTACATGAGCTGTTATAAGTTACTGCTGCCTCAGAAGAGTTCACAATCTCGCCTCCTAATTATGCATGTGTAGTATCTACATGTGGAATTTGTTGGATTTTTTCTGCCATGTCTATGCTAGTATCTTGGTGGCATATATACATGCACAGACTGCCATGCACGCATGCAACGTCAACCCCAACAATGCGCAAACAAATAAAGTGAGGCTGCAGGCCACAACAACATGAGTCAGTGAAGCCATGACACCCCTTACATGACAAGCAGACAGGAAGGGGAGCTGATGATATAGCCAAGTACCACCATTGCACTGCAATTTAGAAGTAACAATGCACATCCACGGCGCACATCACAACCACCCCTTGTCCGTACACTGGTCACCCATGTACAGCCAAAATAGTAATATTGAATGAATCACATAGCCCATGTCCATCAGCGAACATCAGTGGAGGTGTGTGTCAGGCCAATTACCCCAGCAACTGCAATGTACCACAAAGGCCCACATTGACAAAATAATGGCCGACATCATGTCTACACGACACTTACACAACTATCTGTATACTAATCAGCTGACGGCATTACATGCAAACCAAACATCGTCCGTCCAGACTTAGACGTGAACAGGTTACCCTGTGGGACAGTGAGGCACAGTACTGGACACCCAAGCCAAACTAGGCTCCCCACACCGACCATATGGTCACCCTGATCAATGCAGACAACTTCCATACTACCAGTCACATAAGGCATGCCCCCTGGAGGCCCAACACGCTGTGACCCCATAGTACAAGTGACAGTAAATGTTGACTTGCCAGTGAAGAACTATACTGGTTTATGTACAACATCTACTTTTTATCCTCCTTCGCATACCTTCTCCCCGGAATGTATGGTCTTTGAAAAACGGGTTTGGCAGAAGTAGAAATACTAGAAAAATCTAACACCACCACCTTTCAAAATCTCAGTAAAATTGAAAGGGAAGCTCTTAAAGATCTGTCTTCTAACGAGAAAATCACCATCAAAAGGGCAGATAAAGGTGGAGGAATTGTTATATTGATTCGTAGTGACTATATAGATAAATGCCTAAACAGCTGCTGAATACCACCTATCACAAAAAACAACCCTGGGATCCAAATACAGAACTACTCTGCCTTATAGAATCTTAAGTCACAAAGGCCAGAGAAAGAGGCTGGATCAGTCAACAAGAAAGTGAGTTTCTTATCAATACCGACGTTTCCACACCAATATTCTACTGTTTACCTAAAATTCATAAGACACTGATAAAACCCGCAGGACGACCCATCGCCGCTGGCATAAAGTCAGTACTTGAGCCCTTATCTAAATTTGCTGATTGCTGCCTGAAAGGATATGTTAAAACTATGAAATCCTACCTTAAAGACACCAAGTATGTTATCAAACAATTTGAACATCATGATTACAATCGAGAAGGGGGGCGTGGCCTGATGTCCACGGAGTGAGGACGCGAGTTCCCTGAGCTCCGTCTGGGCCGCAGCAGTCCGATCCTTTTCTAGGTGATTCTGCCCACAGACACCGCATCCGAGGAGATCCACCGGCGGCCGAAGCGGGAGACCTTGTCTTCCACCCAACCCCGACGAAAATCGGGGCCTGAGAAGCTTCTACCGCGACCCGGCGCTGGCTCCCCCTTCTTCCCGGGCGAGGCACACAAGATGGCGGCCGCCTCGCGTCGACAACCCAGCGGCTCGCACTGGATCCGGGAGCCAGCGACTCGCTGACTCGAGCAGTCCCACCCTGCAGTCGAGTGCAGCCCGGCTCGGGCCACTCGAGGGCACCGTCAGGACCCGGTGCAGCAGCCAAGAAGGGCCAGAAGGAAGATCGCTACGCGGCCGATAGACACGGGGAAGAGGGTGGTGACGGCATCAAAGAGGCAAGATGGCTACCGCGAGGAACAAAGCCAAGCACGCTACTCTGGACCCCTTTGTAACATCCAAGCCTGCTGCTCAATCCACACCGAAGACCTCACCAGCACAAGATGCCCCTGGAGATGAGACCAGACATAATCAAGTGCTTGAGGCGATCGCGGCCCTGAGGACATTCATCGACACGAAAATTGGGGAGGTTAAGATGGACATACAACTTATCAGGCAAGATGCCCGCAACTTAACGGAGCGCGTCACCATAGTCGAATCCTCCCAGAAGGACATCTCAGATGAGACGACGTCTCTACAGAAAGAGGTAGCGGACCTCAAACGGAAAGTGCACTTCTTGGAGGCGAGATCCGAAGAAGCAGAGGGTCGGGCCAGACGGAACAATATCAGGATCCTGGGCGTACCGGAGGGGTCGGAGACCATGGATCCGACGGCTTATGTGGAATCCCTGATACAGCAAGAAGTAGGGGTGTCGAAACTCTCGCAGGGATTCGCCATTGAAAGAGCTCATAGATCCCTCCAGAAGCGCCCCCCGCCTGGATCCTACCCCCGCCCCATCATCGCCAAGGTCCTCAATTTCCGCGACCGAGAGGTGATCCTGAAATTCTCGAGGGAAGGAGGTATAATCGAGCGGGGTGACTCAAAGATTACCATCTACCCCGACTATACCCAATCGGTGCAGAGAGCAAGGAATTCCTTCGTCCCCATCAAGGCCCAGCTGAGGACACTGAACATAAAATACATGCTGCTCTATCCATCACGACTAAAAGTAATCCACAAAGGGCGGGCAATATTCTTGGAATCACCAGAAGCGGCCACTATGTGGATGGAACACAATAACCTTGCTGAGGCTCCCAAAGAAACCACGCTAGAGGAACGCACCTAGCACGCCCAAAAAGCTGACCGCATACTAACGCGGCTGGAGCACCCATTTCTTTGGTATTATACTCCAAACCGAACTGAAGCTATACCAATACTGAAGCAAAACTACCACATCAGAAAGCTAAATGACTGCGGGCTCACTCGACCTCCCGCCCATGGACACAGACCACGGACCCACCGTTGACCAGTGCAGACCTCTTTCCTGCACGCAACCACTCGCGCCAGAGACCTGGACTAGGTCGGACGGCGCGAGGGCCCCCGAGCACTCCACCCCGGTGGCTGAAGCTGGGTGCATTAGTTTTAGTTACTTGTTCCAAGTTGTTATTGTTATGACTGTCCCAACCCGGATGAATAAAGATTTCCTGGGCCTGGGTGGGCCTACCCACCCCACACAAGCGGCTCATCACCCACCCTACAATACGGCTCATGCAACACCGGGAGAAGGGGTGGTACACCCCTCATCGAGGAACCCACTTATGCAATGGCAGCAAGACTCAAGCTAATTACATGGAACGTTAGAGGGATGGGAACATACATAAGAAGAAACCGGATTTTTTCTTATCTAAAGAGGAAAAAAATATCATTGGCCCTCCTGCAAGAAACACATCTCACCTTGGAGGTCACAGACAAAATCCCGAACTACTGGGGAGGCCAAGGCAGCGGCGCATCCTTCTCAAAGTACGCAAGAGGAGTCTATACATGGGTGAGCCCGGATACACCATTTCAACAAATGGGAACGGAGCTGGATAAAGAGGGCAGGTATGTGATAGTGTGGGGCATGCTTGAGAACACTCCCCTGTGTATAGTAAACTCGTATTTTCCCCAGCACAATATACCCTCACACATCAAGGACCTATGCGCTAAATTGCTGCACTACCGAGAGTATACGTTCATATGGGGGGGGGGGACTTCAACTCTATTATGAACCCGGAACTGGACAGATCGACAGCTCCACGCATGTCCCATAGCGCCTCTCCTGGGGCCCTCCCCAAGATGGTGGCAGACCTACACCTAACGGACATTTGGAGAGACCTCCACCCCTCGGACAAATCATATTCATTCTACTCGGCTCCCCATAGCCTCCACACGAGACTGGACTACTTCTTCATCGCCAACGAACTAACCCCTCAAGTTGAATTGGCAGAATATATGGGCAGAACAATATCCGATCACTCCCCCTTGTTGTTGCAGCTCTCCCTCAAGGGCCCCCGCCCCCCCATCCTGATGTGGCGCATGCCATCAGATGCCTTGACCGACCCAGCATTCAAGGAAACCCTAAGAGAAAAGCTGGAAGAATACTTAGCGATAAACAAGGGTTCGGTCGAGAAGTGGAGCTCGCTTTGGGAGGCGCTGAAAGTAGTGACAAGGGGGGAGATAATCGCCGAGGCGGGCGGGATCAGGCGACAACTGAGGAGAGAACTGGAGGTTGTGGAGGAGAGAATAAAGCGACTTGAAAGTGGCGCCCCACCAACCACCGAAAGGGAGGCTGAACTGAAACTGATCAGAGAGGATTGCAGGGAGGCATGGGAAAGACTCTCGAAGTTTGACTTCTCTGTGCGCACCTCGAAGGCCCACAGGGAAGCTGACAAACCGGGCAGAATACTCGCATGGCTATGCAGGAAAGAGCACCCGAGACAGGCCCTCAAGGAGATCAAAGATGCGAATGAAAAGACCTGCAGAACACGACAAGAGATCAATGACACCTTCACGGAATTCTACAACGACCTATACACTCATGAGACGAAGGTCCCCATAGCAGATATAAAGGATACGCTGGCTGAGGTGGGATTGCCCAGGCTGAGCCAGGAACAACAGGACAAACTTGGGGAGCCTATCACGGTGGAGGACATCACAGATGCAATCAGATCCCTCTCCACAGGCAAGGCTCCTGGCACGGATGGCCTCATCCCAGAATTCTACAAGGCCTACGAGGAGATCTTCTCTCCTATACTACACGCAGTATATATGGAGGCATATGAGTCGGGCACTCTCCCTAACACTATGAGAGAAACCCTCATCGTCCCGATGCTCAAACCAGGCAAACCAGCCGATAGATGTGACTCATATCGCCCACTGGCGCTCCTAAACTACGACGGTAAAATATTGACGACCATATTGGCCAAAAGGCTCTCGAGGGTGATCGGTTCCCTGGTACATGAGGGCCAGAATGGCTTCGTTCCGGGGCGTAACACCTCCGCCAACCTCAGGAGGCTCCAACATATCATTTCACAGACGTCCGAAAGCGAGGAAGATCTAGCAGTACTCTCACTGGATGGCATAAAAGCCTTTGACTCTATTTACTGGGAGTGGCTGATCGAAACCCTGAGGGAGTTCGGACTTGGCGAACACTTCATCCACTGGATAGAGGTCCTGTACAGCGACCCATTGGCAAGAGTTAAAACGGGTGTCATGATATCGAGGGCCTGGCCCATCCAGAGGGGTACCAGACAGGGATGCCCACTGTCTCCAATGCTGTACATTCTAGGCCTGGAGCCGGTGGCAATATACTTCAGGAAGCAGTTCTTTGACGCTGGCATTAGCATTGGAGGATCAGACAACATCATTTCGTTATATGCCGACGACGTCCTCCTATACCTGCGCGACCCCCTGGAGAATGCCCCGATTGTATTGGATGTTCTGGACAACTTTGCAAGATACTCGGGGATAAGATTTAGCAGGCAGAAGTCTTGCGCGTTCCCACTAGCAAGACTGAAAAATAAACCTGAGGAGGAGCTTCCTGAGATCGGGATCCGTTGGCAGGTGGACACTTTTCGATACCTAGGCCTCAACATCACACATTCACCAATATCCACCCACAAAGCCAACACGGAGGCCGCAATGGGCGGAGTGCGGAGATCCATACAGTTCTGGTCAAAGCTCCCGCTCTCCATGATGGGGAGGGCGGCGATAGCTAAAATGATAATCCTCCCCAGGTTCCTCTACTATTTCACCAACGTGGTGTATTACATTCCCCCACCCTTTTTCAGGACACTCGACTCTCTGATCAGGGACTTCCTCTGGGGACGAGCCCGCCACCGACTCACACTGAATACCCTCACACTCCCTTACGCAGAGGGCGGCATTCAGCTCCCCGACTTCCAGAGATACTTTCTGGCGGCTCAGTCGACACACCTAGCAAAATGGCTCTCAGATGAACCTTCAGCTGAGCTAGAACTTCTATCCCACTCCTCTTCACCGCTGTATCCCAAGGAGCTGCTCTGGAACCCCCGACTTGGTCCCCCCAACCCACCCACTATACTAGAGGTTGGAAGACGGGTATGGAACAAGGTGAGATCCGTGGCGGGCCTGCAACGCTCTTATACACCCGACACCCCCATGATGACGGATGTCTGCAAAACCTCCACCGACCTGGCAACTATGAGGAGATGGGAGAACCATGGTCTCTACACATGGGGGGACATGTTTCATGATGGCCTCTTCAGGGACTTCGAGTCGCTTCGAGAAGGAGATGGACTGCCACTGGGCCATTTCCTCTGGTACCAAAAAGTGAGACATGTGGCCAGAAAGAACTGGGTCTCATGGCCTGAGGAACCAGAAACTCACCCCCTCCTGAGAGAAATGTATGACGTTGGTGACGGATGGAGACCGACGTCCAGGTTGTACACTCAACTGAACAATCGACCCAACCCAAAGAGCGCCCGGCTGAAGGTAAAATGGGAGGCAGACCTCCGGACTGAAATCACAGAGGCCGAATGGGCGAGAGCCCTAATATATCCAAAGGAGGTATCCAGAAACGCCAGTTTTAGACTGATCCAACTGAACGTACTCTACAGAACGTATATGACCCCTCACCGGATATCCACGTTCAACAACAAAGCGGACTCAAGGTGCCCCTGGTGCTCCTCAGACCTGGCGGACATGATTCACATGTTTTGGACTTGTTCCAAATCTCAGAAACTCTGGCAGGCCGCTGAACGGACCTGCAGGAATGCTGGCCTAGAAACTCACGAGTGGACACCCAAGGAGTGCCTACTGGGCACCTACCCGAGACTTGGTAAAATCAAACACTTGACGAAGCTTATGGATATGGCCTGCCTTCTAGTTAAGAGAACAATTGCCATGGCCTGGAAGGCCCCAGCGGGCCCCAGGTATGACCCCTGGATCAGGGAAATGGAAAGATGGACTACGGCTGAGACTGTAGCCTGGGAGGAGGGAAACAGATGCGGCGGCGACGATGTGAGCAATGTGCTGGAGGCCTGGAAAGCCCTCCTTAGAGACATGGTCTTTGCAACGAGCTACAAACCTCCTTGAACCCATCCCCCTTCCATCCTAGAAAGCAACAGACACTACAGATTAGCCCACCACACCCAAGGGCTCCACCCAGCAACTGTACTGAGGGAGCAAAGCTGATACCCGCCTCCGGACCCACTCCCCGAACCTGGCGACATCGATTAAGAAACCACACCGAGAGTTGGGACAGTCACTGTTACTGTTATTGTTATTTCTTTTCTCTTCTTTTCCCTTTTTTCCTTAGTTTGTTTGTTCTTTATTAATAGTTTTGTCGTTGGTTATAAGCTGATCACCATATCACATTTACGCCAGTTATTGCATTTTGAATGTAACTGCTTCCAGAATCTTATCCTTGTACAAGTTTATTCACAAATGCCAATAAAGACATTTAAAAATAAATGATTACAATCGAGAAACTAACCATCTAATAGGATTAGACATAGTTTCACTCTATACAAACATCGCACAGCAGGAAACCATAAATACAGTGGAGGAAATCCTTCTGACCAGACCAGACAATGATCTGGTACCCACTTCCTTTATAATGTGGGGTATCAAACTTGCTTTAACAGAAACTATTTCAAGTTCCAAAGGGCCTTTCATCAACAAACCGAGGGAGCCGCTGTGGGGGCTACCATGGCACTGAGTCTTGCAAATCTGTATGTTGAACTATTCGAGAAGCAATTCTTCTATGCGAACAACCCTTTTGACCAACATATAACAGCTTGGTCTAGATACATAGATGATATCATGGTAATTTGGAAAGGTACAGCTGAGAAAGCAAAACAATTCTTGGAATGGCTTAATAGCCTAAATCGTCATCTAAAATTTACAGTGACGGTTAAACAAGACTCAAAAAACTTTTTAGATCTTACCCTCTACCATGAAGAAGGAAAACTATTAGTCAAACCCTTTCAGAAATGTACAGAGAAAAATGCTTTACTTCACTATCAAAGCCATCATTTAAAACATCTAAAAGACAACTTGCCATACGGGCAATTTTTGAGGCTTAAATGTAATAGCAGCCTCACAGCTTCCTACGAAGAAGAAGCCCAGCGACTAAAGAAAAATCTAAAAAGAAGAGGGTACCCTAAAAAATCTATCAAAAGGGCAGCTAAACAGTCCTTTAATAATAACAGGGATGCACTCTTAGAGGACAAAATCAATAAACCTGCTGATGACAGAATAGTATGTGTCAATAAATTTACCAACCAGGGCACGACCATATGAAACATTATTTCAAAGCACTGGAAAATATTCAAAACAGCTACTTATAATATGGCAACTCCATTATTTGCCTACAAAAAGCGATCTCTATTGGCAATTGCGTCAGCAGAAGTAAGTTAAAAACTAAAATCCTACCTACAGAAAGTATAACCAGACAGTGGGGTATGGACCGTATTAGAGGACACTATCCCTGTTGGCAATGTACAATCTGTAAATTAACAACAAAAACAAAAGAGGTAGACATTGGTACGAACAAAGTCTGGATACGGAAAGATTTTTCAAATTGTAATTCTGATCACGTGGTCTATATGATCACTTGCCCCTGCGGATTAATCTACATAGGGAAAACAAATAGGAAGATCAAAACATTCATAACTGAACATACAAGTTGTTTGAAAATCAAAGTATTACAAGCACCAATGGTAAAACATTTTGAGGATAAAAAACATGGGTTGGAAGAATTCAAATGGACAGTACTCATGATAGTTAAAGGCAAACAACAAACCACAAGAAATCACAAATTACATCAGAAAGAACAAGAACTTATCTACAGGACAAGACGCAACATCAAGGCACTTAATGAAGCCATATAATGGCATAAAATCAAACCAAATTAGCCCCTAATTACAGCCTTTAACGATTAAATTCCAACTAGGACAGAGACAGTATAATTTCCATTATCATATCTTCTTCTTAATGAACTCTATATAGTAGTCAGAACCATAAAACCTATTAGTGTCACAGGTTTCCCCCCTTCTCACCTGTCTGTGTTCTTTATTGGAGTTCTTTGAAGGAGTCTTCTTGCGCACAGTTCGGGTCTTGTATAACCCTGTGCGAACGTCCTTGGGTTCCAGCGTGCGTTCAGCGTTCCAACTCCTGGAACGTTCACAATGTCCGGGAAGTCCTGGAAAACGATGAAGAGTGTACTCAGAGATGGGTACATGGAGATCCGGGATGCAAGAGGTAATAAAGAGGAAGGGAATGAATGAGGAGGGAAAATTAGGGGCCAGGAACCAGGAATCAAAGAAGGCAGCGAGAGCGAACTACGGCAGCACACGTCTAGCCACTGCAAGCGGTAGCGTTGAGATGCGCGGGGCGTGTTTTCTTTATAGAACGTGCTGCGTCCGACGCGGAAGCTGGTAAACAACGTTCCGTGTTTGACGGCCATGTTGGGAGTACTGCTGAGTGCAAGCCGCTATGTGTCAGGGACCAGGAAGTCCAAACGGGACGTGTCTGATGGTTCATGACAGCATGCCTCCTCCGAAGGCCTGTCCCCCCGGGTTTGCCCGGGTGTATAAGATGATACCTTCTGAGTAATCTAGGGGCATTTAGGTTTGAGATTGGTTCCCAGGTGCGTTCACTAGGAGGGTACCCTTTCCACTCAACCAGGTACTGTAGCTGACCATGTCTGTACCTGGAGTCACATATTCTGGACACTTCGTATTCCAGCTGGTCATTGACAATTACAGGGGTAGACCTTGGGGCAGTCCGGGAGGACTGGACGTACGGTTTCATTAGAGACGTGTGAAACACTGGATGGATCCTCTTCCAGGAGTCTGGTAGTTTGAGTCGGAAGGCCACTGGGTTTATGATTTCCTTTATGGAAAAGGGGCCATAGTAACGGGGAGCCAACTTATTCGGTCGTAAATGTCGAGGCAGTAGTTTCAAGGATAGCCAGACTGTATCACCCACTGCATAGGAAGGCCCTGGTCTTCTTTTGGAGTTCGCATAATGCTTGGTGTTAGTTCGGGCCCTTTCTAAGTGTTCTTTGGCTTCCTTGTGTACGTTGATGAGAGTTTCAATCCAGGAGTCGACTGTAGGTACTGGTGTAGGATGTGGGAGAATGTAAGGTAGAACCGAAGGGTGGAATCCTTGGCTGCAAAAAAAGGGGCTGGTCTTGACAGCCGAGTGATCCGAATTGTTGTAGGCGAATTCAGCCACAGGTACTAAGAGTGACCAATCGTCCTGTACCTTGGTGGTGAAACAGCGAAGATATTGCTCTAGGGTTTGGGTCACACATTCAGTAGCTCGGTTAGTCTGTGGATGATAACCTGAGGAGAGGGTGCGTTGGATTCCTAGTATACGGCATAAGTGTTTCCAAAATTGAGAGATGTATTGAGGTCCTATGTCTGATATGATCTTGGAAGGAAGTCCATGAAGTCGAAATATGTGTTCCAGGAAGATTCCAGCGAGTTCTGAGGAAGATGGTAGTTTATACAATGATGTAAAATGAGCCATATGAGTGAATAAATCAATGGTGACCATGATAGTCATGTATCCCCTGGAAGGGGGCAATTCCACAATAAAGTCTGTAGCGATGAATTCCCAGGGCCTTGTCGGTAGCGTAGGTTGAAGTAGGAGACCCGCCGGTCTCTTGTTATCATGTTTGTTTTGATTGCAGACTGAACAGGCTTGGATGTACAGTTGGATGTCAACTTTCATCTTTGGCCACCAAAATTTTCTTTGTATTAGACGGAGGGTGTTGGTGATGCCACGATGTCCTGAGTGAAGGGTATCGTGACAGAGGTTTATAATCCTTTGTTGTAGTCTCTGTGTGGGAATGACCAGGCCATTATCCTTGAACAGATACCCATCCTTTGTTCTAAGATTCCATCGATTCTTCCCTGTAAATTCCTTCCAGATCTCAGAGGACTGGGTTTGCACACAAATGTCTTCCAGGAGGCTGATTGCTTGGGCTACAAAAATTGTATGGGGGAACATCTTTGGGAAGGACCGATCTTCAAGAGTTTCATAGTCGGGACATCGGGATAAGGCGTCAGCAATTATGTTCTGTGTTCCAGGGACATGATGGATCTGGAACTGGTACTGGGCAAAGAAGAAGGCCCAACGGGCTTGACGACTATTCCTACATTCCAGAGATTGCAAAACTTGAAGATTCCGATGGTCCATACGGACCTGAACCGGATGTTTTGCTCCCAGAAGTAGATGACGCCACTCTGTGAAGGCTTGACAGATGGCTAACAGTTCCTTTTCCAATACGGAATAATGAGTCTCGCTGGGAGTTAGAGTATGTGAAAGATAAGCAATGGGATGTTCTAAGTTATCCTCAAATTCCTGCTTTAGAACTGCTCCTATGGCGTAGTTAGAGGCATCCGTCTCCACTAGGAAAGGCGATTGATGTCAGGTTGTGCCAGGATGGGGGCTTGTGTAAACTCTGCCTTTAATCGTTGGAACGCTTCATCTTGGGCTGCTGTCCAGAGAAAGGGAGTATCTTTTTTCAACAATGTAATAATAGGTTGAACTATCTCAGAAAAGGAAGGTATGAATTTCCGGTAAAAGTTGGCAAGTCCCAGGAAGGATTGAATCTGTTTCACGGTAGTTGGAACAGGCCAGGATAGTATGACTTTTACTTTTGAGTGATCCATTCCAATTCCTTCTGGACTAAGGACAAATCCTAGATAGTGAACAGTAGAGACATGATATGGAAAAGGCATTTCTCGGGTTTAGCCAGGAACGCGTGTTCACGTAGCTGCTGTAAGACTGCCTTAACATGCTCTTCATGCTTAAGATGGTCCTTGGAGTATATCAGAATATCATCCAGGTAAACTATGACGAAGAGGAACAGCATATCGGAAAACACCCGGTCCATTAAACGTTGGAAGACCGCTGGGGCATTGGCGAGACCGAAGGGCATGACCAGGTATTCAAAGTGACCAAAGGGTGTTCTAAAGGCTGTTTTCCATTTGTCACCCTCCCTAATAAGGATCAGATGGTAGGCACCTCTGAGATCCAATTTTGTGAAGACTACAGCTTCTCTCACCGCTTACAGGATATCTGAGATTAAGTGCAATGGGTAGCGGTCCTTGAGGGTGCATTGATTTAAACCACGATAACCAAGACAAGGCCTAAGCTCTTTAGTATCTTTCTTGGGAACAAAAAACAACGAAGCTCCCGCTGGAGATTTGGAAGGTCGTATGGTGCCATTTTCAAGGTTGGTATCCAAGTATTCTCGGAGGGCCCTTTTCTCTGGTTCGGATAAAATGAACATCCCTCCAAAAGGAATCACTGCTGAGGGTTCAGTATCAATAGCGCAGTCTTCAGGTCTGTGAGGGGGTAGGGCCTGAACTATGGCAGTTGAAAACACATCAGTGTAATCCTGATAGGCCCTAGGAACCTGGATGATATTTGAGACCATGAATGGGCCTTGCTGGTCTGTCAGCGTACCTTCAGAAGATGTCGACGAGGAATCCAGGGATAGACAGTGAGACATACAATGCTCGTAACCAAGAAACAAGGATCCTGCTGCCCAGTTGATGTATGGGTTGTGCTTCTGTAACCAGGGCACACCCAGTACCATTGGGTAATGAGCAGACTTTATGATGTCAAATTTGATCACCTCTCGATGATGGTTTATCGAGAGCTGGATCTCTTTGGTTTGTAGGGTTATGGGTCCTGAAGAGAGAGGTCTTCCATGGATAGCCTCTACAGGTTGCGTGATGCCTCGAGTTTCATATGGAATGTGGTGGGTAGTGACCCAATCTTGATCTATAAATATCCCCATGGCTCCACAATCCACCAATGCCAAAATGGGGTAGGTTTCGTTCTTGGATGGCGATAGAAAGGCCTGCAAGATCACAAGATTGTTTTGTCCAGGAGAGTTCAAGGATGGAATAGATGTGGAGCAAACATCTCTCTCCCGAAGCTGTGCTCCATCTAGGATCGGGAGTTGGTGTTTCCCGAATGCCGTGGAGGAGCTAAGGGACATTCTCTCACAAGATGTTTGTCTGAGGCACAATACATAAACAGCCCAGTGTGAATCCGTCGCATTCTTTCTTGCGGGGATATGGGTCCGCGGAAGGCCCCCAGTTGCATGGGTTCTGGATCTGTAGTGGGGGCAGGAGTGGGCTCAGCTTTAGAGGAAGGTTCTATGGAGGTCTTTTGGTAAGGCATTCTAGTCTTCTTCTTTTCTGTCTTCCTTTCCTGGATACGGAAGTCTATCTGTAAAGAGAGGTCCATAAGAGCCTGGAAGGAACCTGGGCGAGCCACTCTGGCTAGCTCATCTTTTATTTCTTCATTCAGTCCTCTTCGAAAAAGGGTAAAGCAGGCTTCTGAGGACCAATCTGCTTCTTTGGCCAGTTGCTTAAAGCGTGTCACATATGTAAGCATATCCTGGGAACCTTGTTGGAAATCCAGTAGGCATTCCTGGGCACTGTAGATCTGTTCTGGGCGATCAAAAATGGTCTTTAGGGCCTGTACGAATCCATCATAGTCATCCAGGAGGGCATCTCCAGAATTAACTAAAGGCGTAGCCCAAGTTAATGCATTCCCGGAAAGCTGCGAAATCGTAAAGCCCACCTTTGCCCTGGGGGTAGAGAAGTAGTAGGGCTTAAAGGTAAAGTGGACTAAACACAAATCAAGGAATCCACAAAGGTTTTTTGAAGAACCATCGTATTTATCTACTACTCTGCCCAGCAATACGCTTTCCTTGGTCGCGGAATCACGGGACAGGACTAATTGTTTTAATGCGGCATTCTCGTCTTTAAGTTCTGCACTTCTGTTGTTAACTCCTGCATGCCATGCATGAGGTCTTGAACTGCCGCCTCCATGTCCGTATCAATTTCAGTTTGTTGGCGTCTCAATCTGTCACAGGTTTCCCCCCTTCTCACCTGTCTGTGTTCTTTATTGGAGTTCTTTGAAGGAATCTTCTTGCGCACAGTTCGGGTCTTGTATAACCCTGTGCGAACGTCCTTGAGTTCCAGCGTGCGTTCAGCGTTCCGACTCCTGGAGCGTTCAGAATGTCCGGGAAGTCCTGGAAAACGATGAAGAGTGTACTCGGAGACAGGTACACAGAGATCCGGGATACAAGAGGTAATAAAGAGGAAGGGAATGAATGAGGAGGGAAAATTAGGGGCCAGGAACCAGGAATCAAAGAAGGTAGCGAGAGCGAACTACGGCAGCACACGTCTAGCCACTGCAAGCGGTAGCGTTGAGACGCGCGGGGCCGCGGGGTGTGTCTTCTTTATAGAATGTGCTGCGTCCGACGCGAAGCTGGTAAACAATGTTCCGTGTTTGATGGCCATGTTCGGAATACTGCTGAGTGCAAGCCCCTATGTGTCAGGGACCAGGAAGTCCAAAAGGGACGCGTCCAATGGTTCATGACAATTAGTGCCTCTAATGATAATAAATTGCTGCCTCCGTTCTGTACAATCAGTAGCAAACCGATTGAGGAGAAGAACAATCACTAACAAGTGGCCCCTCATAATCACACATGGATCACTCTAGTAATCTTTAAGATTGCATTACATTTAGAGCCAGTGCACAGACTCCTCTAGACAAGCCAGTATATCTCCATACTAACATCAGGTATGGTTACCCCAGTGCCACACTAAAATAAGAAGGATGCCTAGCGCTCTATATACACAGTTTATAGCTGTTACTGTCATAGTATCGGCAATATTGAATGCATCTCTGTCTCATAGATCAGAGACTACTCAAATATCAAACTACTGAAACTATAAGATCCGATTTAAGTAAACTGTTATTTGAATCAGCATTTATAAATATATACTAATGACCCTGTGTAACTGATATCCACTGACAAACATCCGCTTACTACTACTTTCTCCTTTCCAACATGGCCACACGGTTTTCATCTGCTTAACTAGGAGCTAATGTATGCTAGCTATCTACGAGTCTTTAACTAGACCTTTGCAGGATCAAACTGGTCATTAACATTCTAAATAAGTACTGTATACTTTTTACCTGAGAGATACAGTTGCCCCAATCTAACGAGGCAGATCTTATAAAGCGACACACTAGCGAGCAAACAATTTTTCTACAACCTACTAGAAGAATTGACAGAAGGCGGAATGTTATAGATTAATATACACCCCCCCACAGGTAAGCAGACACTAGCTTACTTTAAGGTAAAATCAAGAGAGAGTGAGGACCTAATGGTTCTTAACTGAATACGCAGTATTATACAATTCATATGTATTTTTTGCAGATTCAATGGTCCATTTTGGGATTATAAATTAAGCATCCGAAGGATCAATTAACATCCTTGGAAACTTTTCTAAAAACTGCAGCCACTAACCAGGCGAGGTAAGGCTTTTTCCTTATCCCAGCCTAAAGCACATTTCGGCTTAAAGGTAATACAGCATTCAAGGCTCATACCTACTTTCTGTGTTTTGTCAAGCAGGGAAGATCAATTTAGATCACCCAGAAAGTAACCCTCCTGACGAATGTTCTGCTCTAAAACAGTGAACAGAAACATGTTGAGAGTTCAAGATCTATCTAAATGTTTGTATTAGATCACCATATGTATAATTTTTGAGATATTCTCAGTTGAATAGATCATCCACATATCGTGAGTTTTTGATGATATACTTAGAAATTTATGGAAATCCTGCAACTCAACTACAGGAACCAAAAATATGAGTGTACCCAGCCTTAATACAACCTGGCGGCGAGTTGTTTGACAGCTGTTAAATTTCTATTAATTGATTGTTGGGGGCTGCAGTAATTGGTGCCTTTTCACTGAGGCTGTCCAGTGTAGAAGAAATAGCTAAAATGGTTTGACACCTTTGCTGATTCCGCGCCCTCACGGTAGATGTTTTGAACATGTGGGAGTGATTTGAAAGAAAAAAGTAAAAACTCTTAGGTATATAGTTGGTACAACAGGTCTTGATTTATTATACGATCAAACCATGACCTGAATAGGTGATAACTTCTCACCTTGTATGATAGTCTCTTGGTTGAAATTCTGATTTCAATTGTTTATATTAGATTTGAACTTTCCCTGATTATCGATCCATGACCTGAATTGGTGATAACTTCTCACCGTAAATAATAATGATTGCAATTAAATGCATTTAATTTAATAATTCCCTCTGGTTTCAATTAATTGCATTGAATTTAAACAGTCCCTCGACACGTGTTTTTCCAAATGATTAATTTGGTTCTTCAGGAAGGAGCAAAAAGATTGAGCTGGAAATAAAGTACAATAAAAATTAGAGCCTTAATTGGACTCCTTTCTAATGATCAATGATAATAGGCCAATCATTTATGGTAAACATTGAAAATTATAGATAACATCTCTTTTGAGAACAACACTGACATGTGGATACATTTTAAAACACAATTGTCCTTGTTAATATAACGCTTGGAAGAGGCTAACATTTAAATTGGGATTACTAGCTGTTACGTTTGAGGATTGCAAGGTAAAGTACTCACTTGTCTTGCTATGAACTGTTATTCAGACTTTATCCAATATAGGTTCTTAATTGGTTTCTGGATTTACTATTACATGTTTTGGAAGGTTGCCTTGTCATCAATCTAAGGGAGTAGTTATTGCCCTTAGTTGGAGACGGTAGGATTTCTCCTCTTACTATAAATGGGAAAAATAAAGGGGACAAAATGTAAAGGGGAAAAGAAAAACCGATCATATTTTGTCATATTAGAATATCCATGAGTTGTCGAACTTTGGAAAATGCCGATGGCTTGAAGTACTGAGTGACCATTGTCTTACCTTTGTGTTTTGTTGTTAGTTTGCTGAGCGGGAGATACCGGCCAGCATTCAAGGTAGCTTGCTGGCTTCATAACTGCAGCTTTCTTGCATGTTTATTTTTCAAAATGGCCGCTTATTTAAGTGGACGTCATGACATGTCACGTTCAGTTGACGTCGTGAAGATGTCCTCACGTGTACGCTATAGTTAGGTGATTTTCACCATATTGGGTCAGGCTGGTGGTTATTGACAAAATGGTCATTGATCGCTATATTAGTATACAATTGTTAGAGATAAATTACCTTGCAATCATAAGCATATTATTAAGCTACAGTGTGGTTACTAGTAGCTTATTCTTACCTTGAATTTATGGATTAGATAGTAAAGCATTATGAACATTTTTTAATTGATGGTATTAAGGCTTGAAAGAATGCAATTATGAAAAGTTGTAAAAATAGACAAATATGCGTTAATCAAGGGACAACAATGTTGTACATGATCTTATAAGAAATGAAACAGTCCAGTGTCTGAATTTAGTCCTGTGAGGCAAGAGTCTGTGAGGCGAATCCGTTTGGCTTTACATTGCCTCAGTAATTTTTCTCGGCTTCCTCCCCTTGGTGGTGTGGCTATTTTCTCTATGCCAAAAAATTGTATTTGGTTTAAATTTGCGTTAGTGTGTTCCTGATGAAAATGGTGAGCAAGAGGATAATCTCATGTCTTTGTTTTTTACAGTTCTTAGGTGTTCTGTTATTCGTGTTTTCAAATGGTGAATCATGCTACCTACATAAAGTTTTTGGCAGGTGCATTTTATGCCATACATGACATATTTCGTGTTACAATTGATGAAATCTTGGATTTTGAGGGTTTTCTCATTATGTATTTGTATGCTTGTTTTAGAGTTTTCAGAATGAGCACAGACTGAGCAGGATCCGCATTTGTAGTTGCCTCTGAGTGTTGACTCACTCCTTAATTGTCGTAATCCTCTTGGTAACTTATTCTGTTGAAAGTGCGACGGACAAAGCACATTTATAAGGTTCTTGGCTTTTCAATAGGCTATATATGGATTTTTGTTTAGGTGATGTTGAAGATCCTCGTCTAATGTTGGTATAGACCAGTGTTTTTGTAAAATATTTCAAACTATATGTGCCTCTAAGCTGTATGCTGTAATGAATCTTAATTCTTGGGGTGCCATGGGTTGGCTTTTGACTTTGTTTTGGAGTAATTCAGTTCTTGGTCTTAAGATGTTTTTTTGCTGTGCTTGATCAAGTCTTTTTGCATTGTAGCACCTTGCTTAGAATTTTTGTTTGGATTGTATTATATGTTTGTTGAATTCTTTGGTGTTTGTGCAATTTCTTTTGATCCTTAAAAATTCTCTGTATGGAATATTGGAGATTATGTGTTTAGGAGGACTGCTGGTTGCGTAGAGCATTGTATTTCCTGCTGTTGGCTTGACATAGAGTGTTGATTGGATAATATTGTCCTCTACATATAGCTCCAGGTCCAGGAATTGTATCTTTTCCGTGCTTCCCTGCATTATGAGTTGAAGATTGTAATTGTTATTATTAAGGTATGCATGGTATTCTTTAAGTTGTTGTGATGTTCCATTCCAAATCAACAAGATATCATCTGTATAACGTCTCCAAAAAATTATGTTGTTGTTGTCCGTGAAGGCTGAGTCTTGCCAGGCATGTTGTAACTCAAAGTGTCCCATGTAGAGATTTGCGTATGCTACTTTGCCCCCATCGATGTACCTTGTTTTTGTCTGTAAATTACATTATTGAAAACAGAAATGTTGTTCTGTAATGTAAAATTGAACATTTCCAATATCATTAGGTTCTGAAAATAATAGAGATTGAACGTGTCTTCAAAAAGTAATGTGTTGTTTCTAAACCTTTAATCTGTAAGATGCTAG